>NC_003074.8:15132545-15440962 GCF_000001735.4 Arabidopsis thaliana | reverse complement strand
GTTTAAACCCCCTTTAACTATTCTCAAGTGTAATGTGCATTCTTCGTGGGTAAATAACTTGAATATATGTGGTGGTGCTTGGATAGTCAAGAATCATCATGGCGATGTTGAATATCATGCGAGAGATGTGTTTATGCCTGTCTTGAATCGCATTGCTGCAGAGTTACAAGTGATCATTTGGACGCTACACAGTTTAGCAGATTTGCATTTGGATAACATTGAGATTTGGTCAGATTGTGGTGCTGCCATCAGAGCTATCGAGGATCCTCTAAATTGGTCGCGCTATGGTTCTTACCTCCATAGAATTCATGGTCTCATTTCGGACTTCATGGACATATCCTTCATGTTCTCAGCGCCAAAAGCAAATCAAATTGCTCGTTAGATAACTTCAAGCGTTACAAGAGATCGACGGATGCATTCTTATTTAGCTAGAGGAGGACCAACATGGCTCTTTACTCGGATTGAAGAAGAAAAACGAAGATAATTGTGTTTAGTCATGATTGATTCACATAGCTGTTTTGTTTTGGAGTTTAGTGCTTTGTTTTGGGCTGTTATGCTCTATTTTTTTTTCATGTTCTGTATTCCATTGTGAGACTAAGTTTTATTAATATCATTCACTTTAGACGGCAAAAAAAAACTTTAGTTTTTCCGCCACTCTCATCACACTTAAACAAAAGCAAATCATTTTTCTCTGAAAATCAAACTCTCCCTCGACACCACAAATCTCTTTTCCGGTCACCAAAAAACCTATTTCCGGTCATTCCTCAACTTCCGTCGCATCGATTCCCTTGATTTCTGGTCATTCCTCAACCTTCGTCGCCTAGAGTTCCCTCTCCTTTCGAAAAGGAAATCATCACTTTGTCGCTGAGTTGGGATCGTCTCCGTCTTTATAATAAAATTGTTCAATTTAATACTCAAACAATTAAATGTAATTATTTTCATACTTACGATCTAACCACAAAAATAAAAATCTCATTTTACCCTTACTAGCTTAATTAACTATTAATTTTTGGGTGATGTAGCATTAATTTTATATAACTTTTTTTTTTTTGTCCTCATTAATTTTATTTAGTTTAAACTTTAATTTTTATCAATATTTCGTTTCTATATTATCCCAAAAAAAATCAAGAAAAAACAAAATTAGAAAATATCTTTTAAAAAGGTAAAAAAAAGAAAAAAAAAACTATTTTTATGAATTGATAAATCTTGAGAAAGATAATGAGGTATGGATTGAGATTTTGTCAAAAATAAATTCGAATAGAGAGTTTCTCACGACGAAGAAAAAGTTCATATCAATGCTTGTTGATATCATATCGATTACGACGAATGAAATCAAATTGATTTTAATGGCAATTGAAATTTTGGATAGTATTAAAAGGAGATCGTGAACGATTATCGAATTTGATGTTGGCAAAAGAGGGCGATGAAGATTTTTTATCGGCGATTCTCGTAGTGATTATTCGAGAAAATCTAGAATCGAAGAATAAATCCCAAGAAAAAACGTCTTTTTTGATATTGCAATGATGGAATAAGATTGTAAAAAGAAATATTTTAACTTTTTCCTAATTTTTTATGTTGAGTTTAAAATAAAAAATTTATAATAAAAAACGAAATTTTAAAATTTTGAGACAATGTAAAAAAAGTTAATAAAATTAATTTTTCAGTAAAATTATAAAATTAATGCCACATCATTTAAAAATTAATAATTAATTGAGATGGTAAGGGTAAAATTCAAATTTTATTTTTGTTGTGAGATTGTGATTATGAAAATAACAAAATTTATGTTTTGGGTATTAAATTGCATAGTGTAATTAGTATATGTATTTTTCTTCCAACCGAAAACTATTGGATATTAAACGTTCTAATAAAAAATAGTTGAGATTGTTTTTCAAAATTTTCTCTATTTTATTATAGGAGAAAACACCCAATTAAAATGTCTAATGTGGATAGAGCACCCTTAACGGTGAGCTCTCAAATGACTCTCACCGCCCCTCTAAAGAGAGATTGAAGTGCTGATTCTCTTATGTTTAGTTCTCCTTCTCTCCTTTTTCTATTATTTTAATTGTTAGCATATTGGAGAGAACTTATTCTTAATTATCATTTGTAAGAGAATCGAATATTTACTCATCTCTACATAATATTTTTTCTGGGTTTTTGGGCTTGTGCCGGCCCAATATATAAAGACTTTTATTTATTTATTTTTTTTTTGTTGTGAGAAAATCTAAACCTTATTTTATTTTATTTTGTCAAATCTTTTCTGGTCTCGGTTGATCTGCAAAAAATCCTCCGGCCCAAGAAAGAGAAAATGATCTAAATTAAATGCTTCGAATCCTCCGAAAAATTCATCCTCACAAAGAGAAAATGATCTGAATCTAGCGAAATGGAGAATATATGTGGTATTTTCTTTAGAAAATAATCAAAATAACCCATAAATTGATTTTTGATTTGTATTTTTTTGTTTTGTTTTAGAGATTAAAATAAATAAATTGAAGAAAGATTGTCGAAGAATCTAAGTGATTAGCAATTATGAGAATGCTCCCATTCTTCCTCATGGTTTTGACGTTAGTCTACTAATCCCAATCTTTTCAGTCATCTCCAATCTCATGGCTATTACGAAGAAATTTGTGTTACGTTTGTTGTATCAGATGGGACAGCTCTCGCTAAAATCAATTCTAACACCTACAACAACCTAGAGGCTGAACAATATAGAGACGGGTGACTCTTTCTTACCGATTTGAAAATCGATGAGTCGAAGATTTCATATGCTTTTGAAACTTAGGCCTTGATTGGAGACTTTTACAATTGCGTATTTTAAGAGTGTTTTTGGAAAACCGCAAAATGTTACCAATCACACATTTGTTTTGTAAATTATGTTTTTAGAAAAAAGAAAGTCTATTTGCCTTTTTTTAGGATAAGAATTCTTGAACCACACTTCTTAAACTATTTTAATTTGTAAAATAGTCACTTTACTATTTAAAATTATAGAAATAATCAGTAAGATACATTTGTGAGATACGTAAATTGTGATATAGGAATTTTAGTGGAAAAGAGAAATGACTGAAAATGATTTAGTATAAGAAAATTTAAATTAAAAAATATTTTACAAAGAATATAGTATTATATTTTGCGTAAATATTTCGATAAATTAAAAAATCTTAATTTATCCTATGTATTAATAAATATTATTTTATACGATAAATTAATATCACTATAAATTAATAAATTTCATGATCCCAACATTATTAATTATAGAGTTTCTACTTTAAATACATATTGTGTTATTCTATTTTACATCTTATACTAAACCTATATTGTCAAATTATATTCTTTCAAATGGTAATCTTTACGGAAAAGTTGTCGAATACTGAAAACTAATTTTCACAGCAATAATTTCATTTCATTTCATTTTATTGTTTTGTAGAAAGAAAGTTGAAAAATAACATTTCTAATAGCATATCATATAATAAAGTTCATACTAAATATAGTAAATACATGAAATATGTTGAGATAATTTAGTATACATAGTGAATTGATAGAGTATATTAAAATATACATATGTATGGTGAATGGTGACATAGACCGCACCCAAAACCGCACCGCAACAGTGCTGTAACAATATCAAAATGTCTATATATACATGTGTATCTATGTATTTTCGTTACTATTTGAACCGCACCGCACTTCTCCCGCATCGCAAAACGCAGTCACCGCAATTATAATATCATTCAAAAATTATAATTTATTATATAGTATATTGACAAAAGAATTTATATTTTAAAATATTATCATTTTTTCTTTTGAAATAAGGGAAAACCCCGAAAAAACCTTCATCTATTTTAAATTTGACCGTTTAATACCTCTAATATGTTTTTTGGAACAAAAATACCTTAATTATTTATAGTTGGTAAAAAACACCTCATCTTTAAATTATTTGTAGATTACGACACGTTACTTAACATCCGTTGACGGACGTTACAAAAGCAGTTAACGGTGTTAAATTTCAACCTTGCGTCTTAATATAGTTATATGGAATCTATGTATCATTTTTACAATCATATCGTCATGGTCTGGTGGCAACGCTTGGGTATGTTATCCCATGCCCTGGGTTTGAATCCCCAACTTTTGCGTTTTGATGTTTTTTTTCCTATTTGTTTGTAATATTTTTGTGTCTTCCTAGACCACCAGGAAACCCTAGCCGACCGTCGACCACCATGAATCCTCCGCCTCTTTTAAGTGATAATGTACAAAATACAAAAGTAATAATTAAATTCGCTATATTTGTTAATTTAGCTAGCTACTATAGTTTCTTAGATATTTACGGTCTAATATATACTTTACTAAATAGAAAGAAGTGAAATACTAAAGTCTAACGTGAAAATATTTATTAAATTTTATATGATACAATGATATGATATAAAAAAAAATCTAAACGTAGGTTTGTTGGGAAGAACTGATCAGAGCAGCGACGAGTCCAATAAAGGCGGCATTGATATAACTTGTAGGCTCTGCATGAGATTATTCTGTTCTTTTGTCGCAATACTGGTCGGATGAATTCGGTCCCCTCACGATTGCGCCGGTATGCACGATTGCGCCGGTATGCACATGCACATTCGTCCACGATTGCGCCGATAAAAAGTCAGATTTGCATTATAAATATAGTATCGTCCACAATTGATCTATATTTTATATTGTTCTTTTAGGAAAAATGTTATTTAAATCATCAGTTTCTATTTTCGATGGTTTAAAGCATGAACTCTTGAGCTTTCAATTGTGATTTTAAATCTTCAATTTTATGTTGACTTTCAATTATATTTGTAACGCCCGTGAACCGGAAAATCGGTTAAGGTTTATTTTTAAATCGTCCGGTTTAATCAGTTGGGTTAATGGAAACCCTAGAGTGTGCCTAGAAAAGAAGGAAACTCGAAATTAGGGCTTTAATTAGCCACTTTTCGTTTTAAAAGGAGAAAAAGAGAGAGAAAGAGAAGGACCATAATCGTTAGGGTTTGGGAGGAAACAGTTTCGGCTTATCAAATCGTTGTCAAAGGTAACAAAATTTGGTAGAGTTATTCCCAAGTCTTTTATCGTCATTCTCCATTTTTCAGAAATGGATTTGGATTATTGAGTTATTCGCAGTTTCGTGAGACACGTTTTCTCATACGCGAATTAGGACCAGCGGAGATTGTAACTGAGGTCTTGGTCTCATCTGGTTTCCGATCGGCACGAGATTTTGTGGGAAGCTTCGTGACTTCTAAGGCTAGCGTTTCACCGGAGGGATTCGATAGTGAACGATTGGTTTGTATTTTAGGGTTTCTTTTTTGAGACTGTTTGTTTCTGATTTTCATGTCCAGTTTGCTTCAAGGTTGCTTTTGGTTGTGTGACTTGTTGTAGGACGTTTCTGGACTGTTTCAGACGCATAGAGAGTCTCTCGTGGGTTTAATTGTTGTTAGGATCAATTTGTTAAGGTGAATGCGTGACCATGAGCTTATCTGAGCGATTGAGTTGTATGATTTGTTTTGGGTGAATTGTTCAATGACTGGTTTGTATTTGTGATTATATCCCTTTTATTTGCTTGTGTGTATAGCTCGTAGATGGGAGGATCGCCTCATTAAGTATTTGTGTTAATACTTACGCATCTCTTTCTTTTTGGTGCAAGTAAAGATAAAGTGTGATCGTGGAATCATGACAAGGAAGAGAGGATGATCTAGGAACTTGTTTGGTTTATTTTTGTGTTTTGGTTATTGGAATCCGGTTAGGGTTGTGTTAGGATTGTTAGTCATTCTTGGTTTTGTTGGTTGAATTATTTATTTATTCATAAATAATATTTTTGACTTGCTGTTTAAATGTTGCTTCATTGGTTGGTTTAATTAATTATTTATAGGATTATTTAATTATGTTTAAAAAATCGGGTCGGGTTGTTTCAATATTTAATCGCGAATTTTCGTTGACTAAACCAATTAAGGCACATTGTTAGAAATTCTCCAAATCACAAACCCTAGACTCCCAAAATCGATTTCTGATTCTTTCTCTCTTCTTATTTGGATTCTTTCATCTTCTTTGAATTCGAAGTAATCTCTTGTCTCTAGATCAACTGATGGAGTCAAAAATAAAGAATTTGTGACTCAATTGGCTTAGTCAACGAGAATTCTTGAACATAGAATTGAGGATTTTAATCACTAGGTTCAGAGTTCATGCTTTAAAGAAAAAAATGATAAACTGATGATTTAAAGGGAGATTTACTCAAATGTTATAGAAATTAGGTGTATTTACCAGAACCACAGATCTTTTTTATTACTATCATATTTTAGGTATATTTTGTATACCCATCGTGTCCCTACTAAACGTTACAGGAAAAAACATAATTACGAGGAACTACATTGCCACGTCAGCAAAAGCGCGTTGCCACGTGTTTTAATGAACTCAGCCGTAAAGCGATATAGCGGCAATGACAGCTGAGTTACGGTATGTTACAGCTGATTTAAGGAAAAATGGCTGAGTTATGAGCATAACTCAGCTTGAAGTTATGGTTGACTTAATGAAATTTGTCTGAGTTATGGGAATTTCGAGCATAACCCTGCCTAAGTTACGGTTGACTTAGTAAAATTTGTCTAAGTTATGAGATTTCGAGCATAACTCAGCCTAAATTACGGCTGAGTTTTTACCCGATGGTTGATTTGTCAAAATTTTGGCTGAGTTATTAAAGACGGCTTAGTTATGGGATGTCGTTACGCCTGATTTACGTTCGAGTGTCATAAATCAGCTGTAATGAGCTGGATTAACGGAAGACTCGGCCTAGTTACAGCTAACTTAGTAGCGAAAGATTATTTACTAGAATAGCATGCAATTACGGCCGACTTATTAAACGATACGGTTGAGTTCAAGATTGTCGGTTGAGTTATGACATTAAACAGCTGAATTAACTTGCCGTTTTTTGTTTTTTAATTACTGTAATAGTATTCATGTTGCGACTGACTTATAGTTTTCTTTGATGGCTGATTTATTTAGGGTGATTTACATGTTCGTTTACATGTTTGTTTGGTAGTTTTCTTTCATCCTTCTGCCGATATGATTGATCCGGTTCCAGGAATTGTTGTTTCCGATAATTGGGTAAAGAAATACAAATATGTATTTAACACAAACGATATAGAGTGTAGAGTTGGTTCCGGTAATTGGATAAAGAAACACAAACATGTCTATTCATGACAACTGAGCCGTAATATATAGATATATGCAACCTTTCGTCTTCTGTGAAGCATTATAACTCAGCCGTGAAACATTATAATTCAGCCGTGAAGCATTATAATTCAGCCGTAATATGTAGATTTACGCAATCTTTCGTCAGCCGTGAAGCATTATAACTCAGTCGTAACATGTAAATTTGCCGCAAAAATAATAACATGGAGGAAAACCGAAAGGTTCTTCTTAATGACGTTAATGACTTGACTTTATTTTCTTTTCTCTTAATAACGTGAATTATCATAATTTTCATTAATCATTTCTTAATTAAAAATGAATAAAAATAATAATTAAAAAATACTAAGCAACTATGTTAATTGTAATTACACAAAGGCAAAAAAACATAAGAAATAATTTTTTAAAAATGTATGATATTCTAATAATATTTCAACTTTTCTATAACATCTGAGAAAATATTTCTGATTTAAATTACATTTTTCTTTTGTACTTTGGAAGCTATTTCGGTAAAACCCAAATTTAGTTATCAATATCCCAGTTCCCTACACTTTGATTTCAAACCATAAACCAATGACCAATATTTGATATTCTGTGTTAAAGGTGATTAACAATGGAAATCTTTGTAAGACGTCGCCCATGTATATACATGTTTTTTGGCCTTGAAGCTGATCAATGCTAGTCTTGTTCGTCGGTATATATAAATCTTAACATTGATTTCAACATTACATGAGACAGCTCAATTCTCAAACCGTCTAAACCAGTCAACGATCGTCCTGGAAAGAACTCGAGTTTCGCTAAGAGGAATGGTCTTTAGCGCCTGAGCCACAGCGTCTGCTGGCGTGTACACAGTCCCAATTTGCCACTTTGGATCCTTTAAGATACATAATCAAGTTCAATTAACAGGATGTAGAAATGATAGAGCAAAGTTGTTAACTGCAGAACTACTAGAGTCTCTAGTGTTGCTTGGTTATTACCTGTATGCAAGGTGTAAGATGGTTTCCGTTCAGCCGAACCTTTTCAAGTGTACCACCAATAGATTCTATCCGAGGCCTAAGAGTTTCTTCGAGCAAATCAGTCTCGTCGATTGCATCGGAGTTGAATTGTACCTGAGACAAATGTTGCAGCAGACAAAGATCAAATATTTGTATTATTTGCTGGTTCTAATCAGACAGATACTGTTCACTTCTATGCTTCTTAGATCAACCAATATGGATTAGTAATGAGTACACAAACAGTCTCTATGTCCAAGAAATCATCTCAGACATGTATAACAGTTTGCTTAGCAGTTGTTCACTCTTTGAACCGTCAAGTTCATATAACTATAAATGAACTTGTAATGTGTGCATTACCAGTAGAGTGTGTGGAACGCTGTAGGAGCACTTGAAGCAATTGCGATTCTCAAGTGGTGACGGTCTGAATTCTGACACTCCTTGTCCTACCTGCATAGAACAACGAAACAAAGAACGAAAAGTTCAATTGTTTTTAAGGCTAGGCCAATTACAAGGGACTTACATAAAAAAAGCTCAATCTTCGATACGAAGTCAAGAAGTCCCTTACTGAAGAAATACCTCACCAAATACTGATGGCAATTGATCCACCAATTTAGTAAATGACTTAAGAGCTTCTTGATCGTTGTTTAGAATCGTTGTCCCAGCTGTGTCAAGTAAGAGTTTCAAAACATCACCTGTAAGTGAGCACAATTGCAAAGATAATTAGCTACTTTTGATTCTCAAGAATTATAAAAGTCTCAACTAATAATCTACATTGTTTGACAGACTATTTGAATAAGACTTTGTAGCGTAAGTAGTATCACCTGAAGCATTTCGAGCCATTTCATATACTGGAGAAGCTTCCACCATTGGCAGCATCTGCTGGATGAGAGGACCAAGCTGCAGAGAAACATAGGCAATCTAAGATACAAGCGATCATAATCTCATCAATCAATCTTGTGAAGATAATAGTACCAGCCCTAAGATCGCAAGTAAGAACGTTGAGCTACTTTTTTGTAGCCTAGACTCTGATAATATAAGCTACAGGTTGCTAACATCAAGTACATACCCTGTGATCTCTATTGGAGTCATATAGTGAAGGTTTTAAATAGGACAATATAAGAGAACAATGACAAGAACTTATCACTAATACACTCTAAACCAAGCAAAGCTTAAGAGACTAATGATAATATTTACCTGCTCAAAATATGGAACCGCCTCTGTCGCTGATTTGTTATTGAATGAAATAATGGCATTAACCTTTCACAAGAGAGAGATTACATTTTTGTCACACTTGCTTAGAATTAAGACAAAGAGAAGATTAGAATCAACCTAACCTTTGGTATCTTCTCAGCAAAATAACTTCCGGTCAAAACTTGGAGCAGTGCACCATTACTGTATAGAAAGTTGAAAACTTGACACTAGTCAGAATTCAGGACACAGAGAATTCATAAGGTTTAAGGAAGGAGAGAAAAGTTGAACACCTGTGACCAACTGAGAAAAGAGGAAGGTCAGCTAAATCTCCAGGCTTCAAGTTTGAATTTGGAATTCCAGATGAGACAATCGTGTCCAAGCATGAATTAAACCTCTCATAAACTTGCTTAGCAGCTTGTTCATGATCAAATGTAACATTGTACGGCACAGATACTATCAAATACCCTTCCTTTGCCAGTAGCTCCTTAAGGTAACTACAAATCACACAGAGACAAAGGAACAACATCTTTTAGGTTATGTGAAATTTGATGAACTCGGAGAATCAAAGTACCTGTAAGTGAGTTCAGGAACAGCTCCGACGAAGGCACCTCCCAAGAATTTAACAATAGCACGCGGTTTCTTGAATTTAGGAGGAGGAGGAATCACTAGACAAGAATCAAGCCTCGTGTAAACCTTATTGTTTCTGCTGCCACCGGTCGCTGTGACGGTGAGAGACAAAGCTCGAGCTCGTTTGCTAAACAGAGTGGCCGGGATTAGTTGAGTACCCAGAAAACTCGAAGTGGCTAATCCAAACTCCATTATTCCTTTTCTTCCCTACAGTTTTGTGTGAAGAAGAAGAAGCAAACGTTTAGTCAGACTTTTTTTTTTTTAACAAGTTTTTTTTTTTTTTCACAGAAAGTTATTTTTATTAGGGTGAATTGCAAAAATAACAGTTTTCAAAAAATTATTAAATATGTGGTTTTATAATGTGGATAATGTAGTGGAAAGAAATTTTCAGGGCTCCTTTTTAGTGGAGAGTAATCTTATATACTTATATTATAAAAAAAGAAAAAAAAATGATTTTCTTTTATCCGTAAAAGAAGTAAATGACATAGAAAACCTTAAAAATATTGATTATTTACGACCCAACCAATATAAATGGATTCCAAAATTATCCAAGCTCATTGTATTTGGGTCATATCCAATAAAACCCTAGTAAAACACTAGGTTTTCCAAATTCTCTGCGGTAAAATCGATTCACGATCTCTTTCTTCTCTTTCTTTTCTGTTTTTTTTTCTTATTTCTTCACTGTAAATCTAAATCCAGTAAAACAATTCTCAATTCTCGTCAACGACAACGACAGATCTGTTCGTCGATCTTGGTATATCTGTAGAAAACTAAGAAATTGGGTAAGTTAAAATCGGATCCGAGTTATTTCAGATTGGGTTTTGTGATCGAAATTGATTGAAGAGTAGTACTAATCCAAATGATTTTGTTTGTAGGTTTGGAGAAATGGCTCGAACAAAGAACGCAGGTGTGCCGTTGGCGGCGGAGGTAGTTTCACAGACAATCAATGACGAAGTAGTAGTAGCGTCGGCTGCTGAAGTGGATTCTGAAGCAACAAATCTAATCTCTAACGACGATAGAGCGGTATGAACTTTAAACTTTACACAATTAGCAGATTATAGTAGAACTTTGCCGATTTTGTAACTTTCAAAATTCTGAAACTAAAAAAGTATAACTATGTATGAATTAGGTATATCTTTGTTGAGATTATAACTTAGAAATTTTAAAAAGTAGATCTATGTATAAATTAGTATATCAATGCATAAATTAGTATATCTATTTTGAATCTAACTTAGAAATTTTTGAAACTAAAAACTAGGGATATCTATGTTCGAATATAACTTAAATATTTTAGAGACTAAACAATCTATCTATGTATAAATTAGGTATATTTATGCTGATTTCTACTTTTAAATTATATGAAACTAAAAAGTATATCTATATTTAAACTAGGTATATCTATGTTCGAATATAACTTAGATATTTTAGAGACTAAAAGGTATATCTATTTTTAAATTAGGTATATCTATGCTGATTTCTACCTTTAAATTATATGAAACTAAAATGTATATCTATATTGAAACTAGGTATATCTATATTTGATTCTAACTTAGAAATTTTCAAAACTAAAAGGTATATCTATGTATAAACTAGATATATCTATCTTGATTTCTAATTTATCTATGTTGCTTTCTAAGGTATATCTCTATCTTGATTGCAGGATTCTGATGAGGAAACCGAAGCTCTTCAACCTCTTAAAATGTATTTCGGTCCGAGTGATTATACAAAGCCATTCAAGATTACAGCAAAGTGTTATCTTCATAAGGCAGTCGGATTATTGGAGAGTCATCTTGAAGAGTCTGAGTTGAAGTGGTTTTTGGAGCACCCACAATTCAAACACTTCTTCCACATGCATAAGGATCCAAATC
The DNA here is from genome assembly GCF_000001735.4 of Arabidopsis thaliana. Taxonomy (NCBI): domain Eukaryota; kingdom Viridiplantae; phylum Streptophyta; class Magnoliopsida; order Brassicales; family Brassicaceae; genus Arabidopsis; species Arabidopsis thaliana. Next base: position 15,429,093 of record NC_003074.8, on the reverse strand, counting down.
ATAAGGTGATGGGTATGTGGCTGTTATTTATTCGTACAACATGTTTAGATAAGAAAGGAAGTATGGTTTATTGTCAATGGCGTACCGATCCGGTATTCTCTCGAAAAATTTGCACTCATGTTAGGATTATACTGCCACAATTATCCCAAACCCTTGGACAGCTTGGGTGTACCACTTTTGTTGGCTAGATGTTTGGACCCGGAGCAACAATTCAGTATCCTGATGTGGAGAAAAAGTTATTGTCTATGAAAAAACCTTCTGAAGCTCGTCTGAGAGTAGTTGTGCTATACTTCTTATGTAATCGTTGGAAAGGGTAAGACAGGAAAACATGCACCAAATTTGGAGAAGTTCTTCCTTAGGGTTGTGGCTGATCTAGAGTTGTGCAAAACATTTCCGTGGGGAAAAAATGCATTTGAAGAAAATGTGAGAGACATTTTCTATTTGATGAAAAAGTGCAATGGAGTAGTTGGTCCACAAAAGTTGTTTCCTAGTTTTGTTATGCCTTTGTAGGTTTGTCATTTCATTATGCATCTATTAATTGTTTTAAGAAAGTAAACTGTGTACAACTTTGTTTTTATTAGCAGTTATACAACTTAGTTTTGAATAATCTTGTATTTTTTTTTGTAGTATTTAGCATTCGAGGCGATTCCAGTTCTCAGGAAAAATTTCTGCGAAGATATTGAATCCGCAGATCCTCAGTGTCCCCGGATGTGTAAAATGAAGTTTAAATCAAGCACTATGAAAGGGTTTCCAATGTCAGATGTGTATGACAAACTCGGTACAACTAAGGTTAGTGATAACATATTTATTAGTTATCTATCATGTATCATGTATGTTCTATCATGTATGTTCTATTAATTGGACTTTCTTATCATGCACATGACATTCAGAGTATCTTGGCTCCAACTCCTGATGAGAACCTACTTTTGAAAAGAATTATGGATAAGGAGTGTGGAGTGAATGATGTCGATGATCTAATAGCTGATGGCTGGAAGAAACGTCTAGTTGATGAGGAGAGGACTATATGTTTTGAACCGTTGTTCAATGAAGATGTAGCACACCAAAGCTTTGTGGCTAATAATGCTCCGTCTACTGTGGTACAAGCTCCAAGAAAAGCCGCAGTGGAAAAAAAAGGCAAGGGAAAGACTGCTGCAGCTCTGACTAGTCCAAGTGATGAAGGTTTGACTGAGGTTGTAAACGAAATGAAGAATTTGATGGAGAATGGATTTAAGTCCATGAACAAGAGGATGACAAATTTCAGTAAGAAGTATGAAGAGCAAGATAAAAGACTCAAACTGATGGAAACTGCAATCAAATCAATTCAATCAAGCACTGGAACTGATGATGCTTATGGTTCAAAGGAGATTGATGATAGAGAAAACGAGCTGGAAGAAGGGAGTGATGCAAATGGTGGTGATAATGAGAGAGAGGTTAGAGAAAAAGAGACTGAGATAGACAAAGAGGTGGCTCAAGGTGATAATGAGAGAGAGGTTGGAGAAAAAGAGACTGAGATAGACAAAGAGGTGGGTCAAGGTGACAGTGATATATTTGATGGTAACAAAGACATGGAGTTGAATAAAGAGGTGGCTGAAAGTACAATTGGGGTGGCTGAAAGTGAGAAGGACAAAGAGGTGACTGAAAGTGAGAAGGACAAAGAGGTGGCTGAAAGTGAGATTGGGGTGCCTGAAAGTGAGAAGGACATAGAGGTGGCTGATAGTGAGAAGGACAAAGAGGTGCCTCAAGATGATGAGATGGATGGAGGTAAGGTGACTGAGCCAAGTAAGAAGCGAGGAAAGTCACACGATGATGGAGATGATCCTAGTGAAGGGTGCGTTAAAAAGCCAAAGGTGGTAAAGAAGGTGGCAAAGTCGAGGACGGATGCTAAGCCGGTGTATCGGAGTCCTATACAGACGAGGTATGCGAGGAAAAAGACGAAGAAGAATGTTTAAGCATTTTTAACTCTTGGTTTGTTTTAGGTATAACTATGTTGGTTGTTGAAAACTTGGTACATCTGTTCGAACTTGGTACTTGTTTTTTTTTGTATTTCTCCTTATGCTTTTGAAAACTTGGTACAACTGTTGAACATGTTTATTAGTTTTTTTTGTATATCTACTTATGTTAATTTCAAAACTTGGTATAACTGTTTCTATTGTTTTATTTTGGTATATCTACTTATGTTTTGTAACACTAGGTACAATTATATGTTTTTGTAATTGATAAGAAAAGAATATGAACCGAATTAACTAGATTCAACACGACACTTAGTCTTCATAATTAAATTCATATCCATTCATCACATCAAATTCAATACTTAGTCTTCATAATTAAATATTACAACACTTAGTCTTCATAATTAAACATTACAACACTTAGTTTTTTTCTACGACAAACAGAACATGCCAACAATTGCCATGGTGATTAAACAGCCACAACTAAAAACGATTACCATCTTAAAGTCCTTCCCCCTTTTGTTCTTTTCCATCAGATCTCTTTCCATCCTCTCTTGGTTCCTTTCCATCTTCATCACTCTTACTTCTTCTTCGAGAACACCGAGTTGAAATTCCAACTGTTCAATCTCATGTGTAAAAGCCTCATCTACCCACTTAAACACATGATTGTCGTTCATAAGCTACATTTTGAAATTGTTAAATCACATGTATATCAATGTATAAACTAGGTATAGCTATCATCGAATATAAATCAGGTATTTTAGACACTAGTCAAATTAGGTATATCTATGCTAAACGATCCATGTATAAACGATATATCTGCAGCAAAACCACACCGGTAATAACGACGGTACGGATTTGGATTTGATCTTGAAATTCTCTTAATTGTTAAATTTTTCTTATTTTAATTAATAATATAGGAATATAGGATTTTTAAAAATTTATTTTATTGGGGGAAATGAAATTTTAGGGGGAAAGGTGAAATTATAGTGTGAAAAGGAATTCTAGTGTGAAAATGAATTAACCGTAGGACCCGCATAAGAGTTGTTCGGAACAAAAAAGGTGGGGTCCGCAAATAAATTTGCATACAAATATTTCAAGTTAACAGGTTGTACATGTATATACATAATTTGACTTTTGTTTTTTTTTTGAATTTTATTAGATATAGTTAAATTTAAACTAAATAAATTTAGTTATACCAAAGAGTTTTGATGTTTTATAAACATTCTACATATTTTCATAGAAAAATATGTCTGAAAAATTCAATTTTGTGTGTTTTGCAATGTTATGATGATTATAATTATAAAGTCATCTTGTAAGTGTAAGGTGTTTCTTCTATAACAAATGAATTTGGTAAAGACTAATTTTTTAAAGTTTCATTAAATTATGATTTTATCAATCAGTAGTTTACATAAGTGGTATAATTTGTATAAGAAATAACATTACATCAAATTTTGTTGCAACTTAAGCAGATTTGTTACATTTTTCATAGTTGTACCTTTACAAAACCAAGTTTAATCAAGTTTTACAAAACCAGAGAGTACAAAAAACACGAATTCAGAGACATACATAGTTCTACCATTTAAAAATTAAGTTTAACCGAGTTTTACAAAATCTGAAAGTACTTTAAAACACAAAATCAGAGCCATACATAGTTCTACCATTAGAGAATAAAGTTTAACCGAGTTTTACAAAATTTGAAAATACTAAAAAACACGAGTACATTAATTTCCGCTTGTGTATTGGCCACTCCCCTGGCTATCACTTTCGTGGTTTGGAAAAAACCAGCTCTCCAAGTTTCTACCTTTCACACGCTTATTCTTTGGGCAACGTTCTCCAACTGATGGGTGTCTAGTTTCTTGAACTCTTCCCTTTTTAACAACATGAACCTGAGGATATGCAAACAATTCTTGGATTTCATTTGGAATAACCCACTCTGACTTATGCGGCACAGGATAAATGGTACTAACATATGCCATAAGCCACATCTCAACAAAGTAATATTTCTTGATCAAATCATATAAACTTTTTACCTCCTCGGATCTATCTTTTTGTTTCAAGTGAGTCATCACAGCCGCTATTGCATGTACACAAGGATACTTGTCCAAATCAAAACAACGACAATAACAACTTTTATTCCTCAAGTCCACCACATAGGTCTTACCATCGCGACCAATGACACTATATTAAAGCTCGTAGGTGTTAAGCTCTATCACCAGTAATTTTTGTGCAACTTCACATGTATCATGTATCTCGTTCTCCACAAAAGGAACAAGTCTCTGTGCATTTGATCCACTTAAGGCTTCCTTCCTATTATTGCAGCTCCATTCTGCAAATTTCCCAATAATTGCATCTATCATTGATAATAGCGCATACCCCCTCACATCCCTAGTGTTGTACTTAACTCCAGGAAAAAGACATCTTGCCCATTTTTCCAAATCAGTGTTTTCATCAAGATATGTGGCTACCTTAGGGTGTCTTCTTCTAAAATCTGCATATTCATGTTCAAACTTAGACACTGAACAAATGGCTGCAATTTGTCTGAACTTTTTAGCAACCTCTTCTTTGTTGTATGAAACTTTCGTTCTCACATTCTGTGACAAATGATAAACACAGTTTCCATGGTGAGAGCTTGGATACACCTCAGCCACTGCCTTGATCAGGCTTGTATTTCTATCAAACATAAAGACCAATCCCGAACTGTCTGGTATAACGGTTTTGAGAGTTTCGAAAAACCACTTCCAAGTAACATCTTTTTCGCCATCAGCTACAACAAACGCTAAGGGATAATGGTGATGATTCAGGTCTTGAGCTGTGGCAAAAATGAGCACACTTTTATGTACAGTCTTCAAAAATGTTGCATCCACAACAATCACTTTTCTCATGACTTTAAATCCTTCAATGGTAGCCCCCAAAGCGACAAATAGGTACTTGAACCTTTTTGCTTCATCTAATACCACACTACTCTTTGTGTCAGGATTCACCTTTTCTAAATACAAATATTGATAAACCATCTTGAAACTCTCCTCGGGACTAGCACGAATATCACTAACAGTTAGTTTTTTCCCCTATTAGCAGTTGAGTATGACACAGTTGTACCATGTTTTCCCTGAACAAGGCTAATTAGACTTTTAGGAGTTGGGGTCTTGTACTGACCTGAATAATCTTCATGCAATACGGTTGCAACTAAACGTGGTGTACCTCTCCTTTTAATGCCTGTAGCAGTATTCGACCGTAAACATGTATGCAACTTCCTATATGTTCGAACCGAGAAGCGAGTTGAATCCTTGCTTTTGAAAATCGTATGTACCATACACCCTTCTTCTGCACAACTTACCACATACCGCTTCGTATCCGAGTTGAGTATAGATAGTCCAAAACAATTCCTATTTGCTCCTGTCTCTACTAAATATTTCACATCATCGTTATTTTCAAATTCTTGACCTACTACTAGATCAAGACCATCATCCCATGGACCTTTAAACTTAGAATGTTGGTTGCCACGTGGTTCCTCAACATATTCACGAATACCATCATTCTCCTTACTCATATCCACATTACTATCAACACCATTATCTACATCTCTAAGAGGCTCTAAAGGCTCTAAAGGCTCCAATGTCTCCAAAGGCTCAGGAAGTTGTTCTCCTAGTTGCTCATTTGCGTAAAGAATTATAGCACCAACATTAGCTCTATCAACATTATCTATACCACCGAAATTCTCCTCTACATAATTCACACCAACTGAACTCTTTCCTTGTACTCTCGATTGTTGCTCGTTTAAGTGAACCATTTCCAACTCATTACCGACTTCTACATGCAAGACACTTCTACTCTTCTCCTCATCCAACATCGTTAGATAAACATATACATCATCATCATCTCTAATATATAAATATGTAGGAGGTCTAACACCCGATGGAATGTAACTCAATTTCAGCTTCATCGTAGATTCATCTATCTTCATCTTTGTGCATATCTTATCCACTAACCACGAATAAGTAATCTCCTTCATTGATGATGTCCTAAACAACATACCATACAAACCAACTACTTTTGGATTCCATTGATATGCTTCTCCGGTTTTTGAATAATATCCATCATAATCAAAATATATGATTATGCCCATTCTCCTGGAAAAAACAAAAAAAAACGTTAGCTATACCTAGATTTTCCTGTTCTAGCAAATTGTACTTCGAACAGCTATACCACGCTCATTTTCAGAAATACCAGTTATACCATAAATAGTACTTCAAACAGGTATACCACACTCATTTTCAGAAATACCAGTTATACCATAAATAGTAATTCAAACAGCTATACCACGCTCATTTTCAGAAATACCAGTTATACTATAAATAGTACTTCAAACAGCTATACCACGTTTCTTAGTTATACCTAGATTATTCTGTTCTAGCAAAGATTTTCGGACCAAAAACATTAATCTGCCTAAGATTAACTACGAATCAACCATTACAGTACATTAAAATGTCTTAATAGACCCAAAATATATAGTTACCAACATAATGTCCATTAATTTCCAACACCAATTTCAAATCTATCAAATCTAATTGAAATCTACAAAGTACAAACACAACAACACAAGACTTGATGAATTAAGATGTCCAAAGTATAAGAAAAAATGGTAAAGGTCACTTTGAATAACAGAAGCAAAACGACGGCGAGCTTGGTCGATTGGATTCCACGTCGGAGGATTCGATGATGGCTGCAGTCGTCAATTTTGATTTTGTGAGGGAGGAAAAGAAGATTTGGGAATTTCTGATAGGTTAATTTTATTTTATGAATTAAATGGTATTGGTTTGGAGACTAAACCGTAATTGGTTGGTTTGGTTCGTCCGGTTCCGGTTCGTTGGGTAAGGGTAGACAAGGATTTTTAAAATTCATTAAGAGTATAAGAGTATGTCAGATTATATGAGAGTATTTAGACTCATTTTTGGAGAGTAGAGAGCTTTTGAGATCATTGTCCAATGTAGTGAGTAATAATGTTAATATGGGTATGCAAACTTCATATAATTAATGAGTATGTTTAATTAACGAGTATGTCTAAGAGAAATTGATCCATTTAAACTAATTTTTTTAAAAAAGTTAAATGAGGTTAAATAGGTTAGCCCAACTAAATCCATTTATTAAATGGGATTTCACACAAATAAATGGGTACCCAACTACTAGTGAGTAATATAAGTTGGTAGGAAAAAGATAAAAGACTCGAGTTACAGTGACGCACGAAAAAGAGAGGGAAAGAGAGAGGGAGAGAGAGACAAAGGGAGGGAGAGAGAGACAGAGGGAGAGGGAGAAAGAGAGTGTAAATCACACAAGGCAAAATTAGGATTAATTCACAAAATATATAGGATATCATCTTTTTTTTTTGTTACTTTCTTAAATATAGTTTCTTAAATATATAGTTTTTTTTTGTTAGTTTTGCTAATTTCCCATTTTATTACATTCAACTTATAGGAAAGTGAGAGTCTCTCTCTTATCTCTCTCAAATTTTTTAGAAAGAGAAACTCTTTTCTTTCTGTTAAGATCTCGTCGATGTATTTCAACTTTGTCGTCCGGGTTATGTCAAATCCGGCTACTATCTAATATCCACCCAAAGTTGTGCTTCGTTAGCTCTCATCCGGCATCGTTCTTTTTACACAACAGCGATTGTCGGCTTCGTTATCAGCTCTCTTCAATTGTTTGTTATCGGCTCTTTTGCCGTTTCTTTTTGTCTTTTTAATATTTATGCTTCTGCTGCACTTTTTTCTATGCCTTGATCTGTTGAATCTGCGGCTATGTCACTCAAACGGTTCATGGTTGTGATTATACCTTTGAGTAATGATTATAGCTTCTTTTCCTATGTTGATCTTAATCTCTTTTTGTTGCTATTCCTTTGTATTGAGAGCTTCAATATGCTAGGTAAACGGTCATGGACACTTCAATTCAATTGAATGTCCTTTTCACCCGTTTTAGTCATCACCGGTGAGCAAACAAACTTTGTTGTTAGGATTGGTATCCCGTCGACTATCAATTCACCTGAATTGAGCTCTTATGCGGCGAAGGTTGTTGGAACAACACATGTCCATTGACTCATCTTTATCGTAAGACACGTCCTTGAAGTTTACCTTCTTCTTTGGTATAGTATTTGGGCTTCTATATAAGTTTTGTTGTAAAAAAAATTACATTTAACTTCATGTTACAATAGTTGCAGAAACCACAAGCTTATCAAAATACTTACATCAATTTTACAAGGAGATTAAACCTTAGTAATACAAAAAAATCACACTTAAGCACTTGCGTATGGTCTTCGTCCAAAATACCAGTCAGCAAACTGTTTTCCCATCACCAATTATGTTATACACATCACCCATCAAACTGTTTTCAAAGTTAAAGAGCTAGTAAACTGAAACTTCCTACTGCAATGTAGATTGTAGGGACCAAAAAGTGTGACAAAAATTTTGTTGAGTGAAATCATCATCTCTACTAAAGAGATTTATCTTTTCGTTGGGGGAAGTTGTCAGTATGAGGAACTTGAACTCTTCCCTTTGGAGGATTCACCATTCTCAAAGTTAGTAAAACCCACTAAAGGATCCGAGATGTCTTCTTCTTGAAAACGATCAAAGACCAGTGACTGTAAAAACTTCAGATCTGCCTCTATTCATCTGATCCACATCTTCATTTCTACCATTGACAGACATATCAGGAGCTTCAAGACAGTTTCGTGGAGTATGAAAGTAAGGACAATAACTACTATGATGAGTGAATCTGAGGTAGTGGCTACAAATTCTTCTCAACCGCTCATATTGAAAACTCACCATTGCTCTTTCACCATATTGAAACCTGAGTCTTCTGAAGAACCTAAGACTATTAGTGATGCCAAACTTAACTCGAACTCTGATGAACCTAATATGATTAGTGATTGTATCCTAGAAATCTATTTCAATCACTTGACCCAAGGACTCAACAATTCTCCTTACAACGTTGAAACGCTACGAGCCAATGATTGAAAACCCACGGTTCACGTCGTTGGACAGAGAGGAGATCAACTTCTGAGTGAAAGAGGAATTTGATAGATTCAGGCTTAACATGGCCTTCCAACCTAAAACCAATTGGCAATAGGTGGAGTGGTCCTAACCCTGTATATACTACTTGATAATATCTCAAACTTCCAGAGTGAGACTTTCTTCATTAACACCCCCTCTCACGCTCATAAATCACTCACTCTAAAGCTCAAACATATGTGGGAACAACATCTAACAGGGTGGCCTAACGATCAGGTGGCTCTGATACCATGTTGACATTTCTAAACTTATGCTCAAATGAGCTTATTGACAAAGAAATCTAATATTAGAAAATACAATAGCTCAATGAGCTTTATTGAAATGTAAAGAAAAGAAATGAAGAAGCTTTAGGTTTGCTACCAAGAACAATAACACTTTAGCTTTGATTTCATAAAATAATGAAAAAGAAGAGTTGTTTTCAACTCTCAAAGTTGCTTAGATTGATTCTTATAGTAGCATATATATATGAATCTAAGATACTAGACAACCCTAATGACATAAGATAATGAGCTTTTTATGAGGCTAATCGTTGGGCTTCTTTGTGGCCTCTAATACTCTCCCAAAAACTTGGCGTGGTGTAAAAGTAACATGACAAATTTGAACCTCAAATAAAGATGACTTTGGTGTGAGGATGTATCGTTGAATCAAGATCATTGTGATGTGGATGGATGGCTCTATTCACCAAGGAGAACAAACATGAGTGTGAGATCTATTCGGGCCTATAGTTGGAGAGTATTGCTTGGCTCACTGGGAGATATCTTTGTACTTGGAGAGCTTAGACAATCTCTCTCAAAAGTATTTATGACCTCTTTACCCCAAAATCAGGACCTCTTTACCCATTTAGTCAATCCTAATTGCTATCTACTTCCCATCCAATAACCAACAACGGTTTGCAAATAACCTCCAGCCTTTCTATTTTGCATTTCATCGAGAACTTAGAGTGCATTCAGCAAAACCAGAAGTTTGCAGCCATAAACCCATCATTATATAACCTGAGGCAATCTGATTGCATTCTAACTTCATATGTTCCAAACCTATAGATCTAAACAAGCAGTTATCCTTCTTAAGCTATGACAAATACTCCACGTTCTGTCCCGAATAAAATAAAGAGAAACAGTACCTTGAATACAATGGTTTGGTTATGTCTGAAACTCTTTGAAAATCTTTAAAGTTGATTCCCTTGTCTCTGAAAATCTAACTCCTTAGATGTGAAATTTCACGCTCACCGTTGCTTTATCAGAGAAGGCACAAAGCTCATCGTTTCAATATTACGGTATGAGCGGAGGCTAGAAGCTAATGAGAAATAAAAAAAAACCGATGAACTGTTTGGCTTCGATACAATGTTGACATTCCTAAACTTATGCTTTGATACCATATTAGGAATGTGGCATAACTTAATCCAAAACCTAGCTCAAGAGTTAAGGATTGTCACATCCTTAATTCCCAAAGATCTTAATCCCAAGGGATGTGGGACATTCTAATGGACCTTTTCGAGATGTGGGTGGGAATTTGTCCAACGGGAAACAGGTCAAGCCCAATATCTCAGTAATACAACAAGACATGCCACTTGTATGGGCCACAAGGTAGAAAACTATTTTTGTGGGAATTCTCTAGTTGGGCCAACGGTGGCTCTGATACAATGTTGACATTTCAAAATTTATGCTCAAATGAGCTTATTGACATAGAAATCAGATATTAGAAAATACAATAGCTCGATGAGCTTTATTGAAATGTTAAAATAGAAATGAAGAAACATTAGGTTTTCACCAAGAACTATAACACTTTAGATTTGATTTCATAAAATGGTGAAGAAGGAGAGTTCTTTCCAACTCTCAAAGTTGCTTACATTGATTCTCATAGTAGCAATATATATATATATATATATATATATATATATATATATATATATATATATATATATGATTCTAAGATACTAGACAATCCTAATGACATACGATAATGGGCTTCTAATGAGGCTAATCGTTGGGCTTGTTTGTGGCATCTAATACTCTCCCGCAAACTTGACGTGGTGTAAAAGCAACATAACAAGTTTGAACCTCAAATAAAGATGTCTTTGGTGAGAGGATGCATCGTTGAAGCAAGATCATTGTGATGTGGATGGATGGTTCTATTCACCAAGGAGAACAAACATGAGTGTGAGATCTATTAAGGCCTATAGTTGGAGAGTATTGCTTTGCTCACTCCAAGTGCACAAAGAATTATCTTCCCACAATAACTTAAAGTCAAATTGCTTTCTACTTCCCATCCAATAGCCAACGACAATTTGCAAATAACCTCCAGCCTTTCTATTTAGCATTTCATCGAGCACTGGGAGTACGTTCAGCAAAACCAGAAGTTTGCAGCCATAAACCCATCATTATCAAACCCGAGACAATCTGATTGCATTCTAGCTTCATATGTTCCAAACCTATAGATTTAAACCAGCAGCTATCCTTCTCAAGTTATGACAAATACTCAACATTCAGTCCCAAATAGAATAGAGAGAAACAGTACCTTGAATACCATGGTTTGGTTATGTCTGAAATTCTTTGAAGATCTTCAAAGTTGATTCCCTTGTCTCTGAAAATCTGAGTCCTTAGATGTGAACCTCACGCTCACCGTCGCTTTATCAGAGAAGGCACAAAGCCCCTCGTTTCAATATTACGGTATGAGCGGAGGCTAGAAGCTAGTGAAAAATAAAAAAACCAATGAACTGTTTGGCTCCGATACCATGTTGACATTTCTTAACTTATGCTTTGATACCATATTAGGAATGTGGCATAACTTAACCCAAAAGTTAGCTCAAAAGTTAAGGATTGCCACATCCTTTACATAATACCCAAAGATAAGCGATGTGGGAATTTCTAGCGGATATTTTCTAGATGTGGGTGGGAAACGGTCCAATGGGAAACAGCTCAAATCCAATATCTCGGAAATACAACGAGACATGCCACTTGTATGGGCCACAAGGTTGAAAACCATATTTGTGGGAATTTTCTTGTTGGGACAGCGGTGGCTCTGATACCATGTTGACATTTCTAAACTGATGCTCAAATGAGCTTATAGACAAAGAAATCTAATATTGGAAAATACAATAGCTCAATGAGCTTTATTGAAATGTAAAGAATAGAAATGTAGAAGATTTAGGTTTGTCACCAAGAACTATAACACTTTAGATTTGATTTCATAAAATGGTGAAGAAGGAGAGTTGTTTCCAACTCTCAAAGTTGCTTACATTGATTCTCATAGTAGCATATATATATATATGATTCTAAGATACTAGACAATCCTAATGACATACGATAATGGGCTTCTAATGAGGCTAATCGTTGGGCTTGTTTGTGGCATCTAATACTCTCCCGCAAACTTGACGTGGTGTAAAAGCAACATAACAAGTTTGAACCTCAAATAAAGATGGCTTTGGTGTGAGGATGCATCGTTGAAGCTAGGCCTGGGCATATGGGTAACCCGTTCGGGTTCGGGTAAAACCCGTTCGGGTTTGGGTTGAATGGGTAATGAAATTATTACCCAATAGGGTAAACTGAAATTTTTGGGTTCGGTCCGGTTCGGGTACACCCGGGTTCGGATCAGTTTGGGTAATCAATATAAGAACCGGTAAATACCCCAAAAAAACCGGGTTTTCTTCGGTTCAGGTATTATTGGGTAAAAGTTACCCATAAACCCGAAAAACCGATATTCTAATCATGTGTAACAAATGAGGAGAAACAAAATTAGCATCCAAATCCAAGCCTAATTGGCAACCCACAAACAAGAACACAAATATGACAAATAGAAGTTCTCAAATCTCAAACAAGAGTACTTGAAAAGCAAAACAACAATCCGAAAATGAAAAACATAGAAGTAGAAGTTTAAAGTCTAAACGATAGTTGATGAGGACATGAGGTGATGACTTTGTTTTGCATTTTTGTCTCCTGAAGGCTGAAACGATAACTCGGCCTACTCAAAACCATGGATGTGGAATTCAGGTTCAAACTCTAAATCACATGAACAATTTAAGAAACACGGACTATAAGCAAACTTGTAAGCTATAATTGGTAAACCAGAATTTAAAGAGACTTTAAAGGGAATAGATTACCTCTCATAAGCTCATCTTCCTCCACTTTATCTGCAAGCAATTCATGAATGGTTGACACTCCTTTTTCATTGATACTGATCTCAGACTTTAACCATTGCTTTGTGCACATCAAGACTTCTATCATGTAATGTGTTAAGCAGCTTCTAAATGGATCTAACACTCTACCACTAGTGCTAAATGCAGATTCTGATGCCACCGACAATACTTGCATAGCGAATATATCCTTAGCTATTAGCGATAGAACTGGAAACTTCCCACTATTGAGCTTCCACCAATCTAACACATCATATTCTATTCCCTTTAGAAGATGTGGAGTCTCGACAGCCTCATTCAAATACAAATCCAACTCATTAGATGATTTATGAATACCTGTTTCTTTCACAATCTCATCAAATAAGTTCTCCATATCTTCTAATTGAATACCAGTTTTGTTGACTGTTCTCTCATAAGCTCCACTTCTATCTTGCTCTTGAGACTGAGACCATGATCCTTGTGACTGAGAAGATGACATTGAATCGCTGCCTCCATTTTTTCTCAACAAATTTGCCTTGTTATACTCATCATACAAATCCTTCAAGATTTGAATCACTGAATCAGAAAGAAGAAAAACCTCCACACTACCTAAACCATACATCTTTCCAAAGCAAGCTCAACAAATTTCATCTTCTTTCTAGGGTCAAAAACAGTAGCAACCATCACCAACCTATTCATTTCTACTCCTTCACCAAACGGATCCCAATATTTCTTCAGCTTTCCTAACATTGCTATTGCTTTCTTCTTTAGTTGCTCATCAGAAAAAGTGTATGTGTTTAAGGTAGTTAGGTTTCTAGCCATGTTGATTATCTCATTGTACATCTTATGAGAAGTAACATAAGTTGAACCTGAAAGCACCAATGTCGACTTGTAAAATATAGCAAGGATTTGAATTAACCTCTCAGCTGCATCCCAATCACTTGACATAGGCGGTCCAATCTTTTTTTCTCCATCCACCTTTTCCAGAAAATAGTCATTATATGGTTTATCTTCAGCCTCCATTTTCTCAAAAGCAATCCTAAACTTCACAGCTTGTTCAAGCATGAGATAAGTAGAGTTCCATCATGTCTTCACATCTAAAGGCAAGCTACCTCACTAATCTTTCCAGCATCACAACGCAAATCAAATGATTTGAGTCTATTTGTTGAAGACCTCACAAACTGAATCCCATTGCGAATACTAGTCACACTTGCATCCACTTCAGTCAAGCCTTCCTTTACAACTAAATTCAGGATGGGAGCAGCACACCGCATGTGCATATATTCCCCTTTCAGTACCAATGCATCATCCCCAATCAGCTTCATCGTTTTCTTGAATTTAGTCAATGCAGTGTTGTTAGCTGTAGCATTATCCACTGTGGTACAAAAGATTCTCCTTATATCCCACTCAGCCAAACATTCCAGAAGAACCTTGCAAATAGTTCCACCCTTATGATCAGTAACATGCTTGAATCTGATTATCATCTTCTTTAACTTCCAATCAACATCAACAAAATGAGCTGTTATTACCATATAACTCTCTCCAGTATTGTTTGAAACCCAAATGTCTGTAGTCAGTGACATCCTCTGCTGGCTCTTCCCTAGAATCTTCTTCATAGCCACTTTCTTCTTGACATAAAGCATCACAATTTCTCTTGTAGTTGTTCTCCTAGAAACAGGCTTATACAATTTAGCTTTAGAACAGAAATGTCTCCAAGCCACACTCTCTATGAAAGATAATGGTAATTCGCCTAAAATCAGCATCTCAATAGAAGCTTCTCTAATGACTAATTCAGAGACCTTGTACATGGTAAGACTACCATCACCACCATCACGACCAATAACAGTTTGAGTTTGGTCTGTATTAGTACTTTTCCATGCCTTGAGTGCTTTGCAGGACAATTCTAAATATTTTTTCAAAGTAGAGGTACCAGACTTGGAAGGACAAGACAACTCTTTCCCACCGTAATGACAATTGCACTTGTTTGGATTACCTTTCTTTCTGCTGAAGTGATCCCAAACATAGGATCGACTACTTGTCTTCTTTTTCTTTGAACTATTACCTCCATCACCTTCATCTCTTGTTTCCTTCTCTTTACGCTTCCTCTTATTTCCAGAAGTAGGAGTATGTTGAACAACATCATCATCGTCATTTCCACTTAATTCAACATCATCAAAATCATCTGGAGGTAGAGTTTCATTTGACGTCATCTACATAAACAACAATCGGAGCTAGGAACTGAGAAATCGAGAATTGAATTGAAACAAGCAAACAACAATCCGAACTAGGAACTGAGAAATCGAGAATTGAAACTTGAAACTTGAAAGTTTGAAACTAATCAGAGATTGAGATCAATAATCGAAACCTAGAATTGAAATTGCATGAACGTACTTACCTCAGAATGATTTCGCGATTGAGCTGTCTGTGGTGGGTATAACGGGAACGTCGGTGACGGTGAGGTCGCCGAGAGTGTTTCGACAAGGGTTTCCAGTTTGATAGAATATGGTTCAAAGAGAATTTAAGAAGAGAAGCCGATATTCAAGGGATTTATAAGCACAAAAGGTAATTAGTGGTGTATAGGTGTATAGGTTATAAGCACAAGAATCGGGTGTATGGGTACCCGGAATGGGTAATGGGTAATACCCTACCCGAACCCGAACCCACGGATTAACCAAAACCAAACCCAATGAGGTAATATCCCCTTACCCTAACCCGCCCCAACCCAGCTTTTTCGGTTCGGGTATCGATTTGGGTATTAGGTCCGGTTATTATGCCCAGGCCTAGTTGAAGCAAGATCATTGTGATGTGGATGGATGGTTCTATTCACCAAGGAGAACAAACATGAGTGTGAGATCTATTAAGGCCTATAGTTGGAGAGTATTGCTTTGCTCAATCAGAGGTATCTTTGTTCTTGGAGACCTTAGTCAATTTCTCTCAAAAGTATTTCTGACCTCTTTACCCAAAAATCTGGGCTTCTTTATCCACTTAACTCCTCTAATTTGCCTCATGACGACGAATAATTATCTTCCCACAATAACTTAAATCCTATTTGCTATCTACTTCCCATCCAATAGCCAATGATAATTTGCAAATAACCTTAAGCCTTTCTATTTGGCATTTCAGCAAAATTAGAAGTTTGCAGCCATAAACCCATCATTATCAAACCCGAGACAATTTGATTGCAATCTAGCTTCATATGTTCCACACCTATAGATCTAAACCAGCAGCTATCCTTCTCAACCTATGACAAATACTCCACGTTCTGTCCCAAATAGAATAGAGAGAAACGGTACCTTGAATACCATGGTTAGGTTATGTCTCGAGCTCTTTGAAGATTTTCTAAGCTGATTCCATTGTCTCTGAAAATCTGACTCCTTAGATGTTAAACCTCACGTTTACCGCCGCTTTATCAGAGAAGACACAAAGCTCATCGTTTCAATATTGTGGTATGAGAGAAGGCTAGAAGCTCGAGAGAATAAAAAAACTGATGAACTGTTTGGCTCTGATACCATGTTGACATTTCTTAACTTATGCTTTGATACCATATTAGGAATGTGGCATAACTTAACCCAAAAGCTAGCTCAAGAGTTAAGGATTGCCACATCCTTTATATAATGCCCAAAGATCTTAATTCCAAGCGATGTGGGACATTCTAATTGACCTTTCCGAGATATGGGTGGGAAATGGTCTAACGGGAAGCAGCCCAAGCCCAACATATCGAAATTACAACGAGACATGCCACTTGTATGGGTCACAAAGTGGAAAACCATTTTTGTGGAAATTTTTTTGTTGCGCCAACGATGGCTTTGATACCATGTTGACATTTCTAAACTTATGCTCAAATAAGCTAATTGACATAGAAATCTAATATTGGAAAATACAATAGCTCAATGAGCTTTATTGAAATGTAAAGAATAGAAATGAAGAAGCTTTAGGTTTGTCACCAAGAACAATAATACTTTAGATTTGATTTCATAAAATGGTGAAGAAGGAGAGTTGTTTCCAACTCTCAAAGTTGCTTACATTGATTCTCATAGTAGCATATATATATATATATATAATCTAAGATACTAGACAAGCCTAATGACATAAGATAATGGGCTTCTTATGAGGCTAATTGTTGGATTTGTTTGTGGCCTCTAATACTCTCCCGCAAACTTGGCGTGGTGTGAAAGCAACATGACAAGTTTGAACCTCAAATAAAGATGAATTTGGTGTGAGGATGCATTGCTGAAGCAAGATCATTGTGATGTGGATGGATGGTTTTATTCACCAAGGAGAACAAACATGAGTGTGAGATCTATTAAGGCCTATAGTTGGAGAGAATTGCTTTGCTCACTCAAAGGTATCTTTGTTCTTGGAGACCTTAGTCAATCTCTTTCAAAAGTATTTATGACCACTTAACCCAAAAATACGGGCTTCTTTACCCACTTAACTCCTCTAATTTGCCTCATGATGATGAATAATTATCTTCCCACAATAACTTAAATCCTAATTGCTATCTATTTCCCATCCAATAGCCAACGACAATTTGCAAATCACCTCCAGCCTTTCTATTTGGCATTTCATCGAACACTTAAAGTGCGTTCAGCAAAACCAGAAGTTTGCAGCCATAAACCCATCATTATCAAACCTGAGACAATCTGATTGCAATCTTGCTTCATATTTTCCAAACCTATAGATCTAAACCAGCAGCTATCCTTCTCAAGCTATGACAAATACTCCACGTTCTGTCCCATATAGAATAGAGAGAAACGGTACCTTGAATACCATAGTTTGGTTATGTCTCGAGCTCTTTGAAGATTTTCCAAGTTGATTCCCTTGTCTCTGAAAATCTGACTCCTAAGATGTGAAACCTCACGCTCACCATCGCTTTTTCAGAGAAGGCACAAAGCTCATCGTTTCAATATTGCGGTATGAGCGGAGGCTAGAAGCTAGAGAGAATAAAAAAAAGTCGATGAACTGTTTGGCTCCGATACCATGTTGACATTTCTTAACTTATGCTTTAATACCATATTAGGAATGTGGCATAACTTAACCCAAAAGCTAGCTCAAGAGTTAAGGATTGCCACATCCTTTCTATAATGCCCAAAGATCTTAATCCCAAGCGATGTGGGACATTCTAATGGACCTTTTCGAGATGTGGGTGGGAAACGGTCCAACGGAAAACAGCCCAAGCCCAACATCTCAGAAATACTACGAGACATGCCACTTGTACGGGCCACAAAAGTGGAAACCATTTTTGTGGAAATTTTCTTGTTGGGCCAATGGTGGCTCTGATACCATGTTGACATTTTAGAACTTATGCTCAAATGAGCTTATTGACATAGAAATCTAATATTGGAAAATACAATAGCTCAATGAGCTTTATTGAAATGTAAAGAATAGAAATGAAGAAGATTTAGGTTTGTCACCAAGAACAATAACACTTTAGATTTGATTTCATAAAATGGTGAAGAAGGAGAGTTCTTTCCAACTCTCAAAGTTGCTTACATTGATTCTCATAGTAGCATATATATATGAATCTAAGATACTAGACAACCCTAATAACATAAGATAATGGGCTTCTTATGAGGCTAATTGTTGGGCTTCTTTGTTGCCTCTAATAGAATTGAACATATGTATTATCAAGTACACGCCCATGCACTCTGGAAGTAAGTCCCCTACTTCTTGGCAACACAGAGACGACAGAGAAGAGGTTCTGAGCTGTTGGATTCAAAGGTCTAGCAATTAAACTCAATCGATTGCGAGACACAGCTTCATCATATGCAATATAAGGAATGAATAACTTAGGATCATTCCTTCCCAGGTCCATGTTTTACTATTCGTCCCAAAGATCATCGTCCATTAAAGAAGAGTAAAGGGAAGCAGAGTGTAGAAGTTGTGCGTGTAAAGTCGTTTATAAACTCTGAACGAAGTATTTATTAGAGGAGAAAGAGTGAAAAGGACAATAGAGATCAAAGAAAAGAAGAGATAATAAATCACCTAAAAAAATTAGGTGACCCATGTAAAAACCCAAACCGAGATGAAAAGTATGACTAAGACATTCTCAAAGAACGTAAAAATTTAATGTAGTTAAAAACAAAATGAAAACACTAGAAAGAAGAGGACAAGAGATAAGAGATAAGAGAAAAATTAGAAGTTAATGAAAATAAAAGATAAAAGGAAAAAAAAAAAAAAATGGATCAAGACAAATACGAATAAAAAAACCCGACCTTAGCTTTCTTCTTAAGGAGGTAAGAATTCAAAAGTCAACAAACTACTCCCTTCATTAGATAGAACCGAGTCAAACCTGAAATGTTTGAGGTCTTTCATTGTCGTTAAAATTGTTGCAACCATTGAGGAGCTCTGCTGGCAACATATGATTGGAGTCTAAAATCAGTAACCACACTTGTGGCAATTGCCATAGTACCTTGATTACAAGAGAGAGATTCCCTCATAATAAACCAGTGTAGTTGATCTTTGGTGAACATAAGTAACACTACAATGTGACCAATGATGGCTGGCCAATCTTTTTGTTTGTTAAGTGCATTGATAATTTCCGGAGTTGAAGCGCCAAAAAGAACATGAGAAAATCCCAAACTTTTCATACTTTCCAAAGCCTACTGCCAACTACAAAATTTTACTTGAAAGAGAGAGTGTACTTGGGAAAAAGATCTGCGACTATGTAAGAGAACATCACCCTCCAGATTTCTGACAACCCAAGCTACTAATGTTACATTTGACTTCTCCCATCAAGGGAGGCTGCAAAAATTCCATATACGTTGGCTACTTTTCTTGAAACATCACATTCTTTTGAGCAAAGCTCCATTGGCTTTCTTCATCCATTGCTTTGTTATAAATATCATTAGCATGAACTATGTCTCCTTCAAATATAAGTTGATTCCTATTTTTCCAAAGGTTCCAAATGATCGAGAAAGCAAATTTTGAACACTTGAAGGGAGTAACTGTTGTTGAGAGACTTGGGAGCAGATGATTCATGTTGGTAAAAACAGAAAATCCAAAACCATTATATGCAGAAGATACATTGGATAAGTGTATTTTATTTATTATACAGATACAAAGTAACAGGTTATAGTGTACAAACCTTAAAACAAGCAAACCCAATAAAAGAAAACAAAGTCCAATAAGAGAACTTAAGCTGAAGAAAAACTTCTACACAGCATATGACACGTGGCAAGCAGGGAACATGTTAGCAGACACGTGGGAAGACAAAGATGTGGGAGTCTCCGAACACTCGCTGATCTTTGTTACGTCGGAAAGCCTTCAATTCTGGCCAAAGTCACCGGAAAATTCTTCAGTCGACATATCTCAATCTTCGCCCAAAAATACAAGTGAAGACCAATTTTGATGAGATTATGACTTTACAAAATGCAATTCCGAAAATTTTCTTCATCTTCTTCTTTAATCAAGAGCTTTTCAATCTCCATGGAAATTTGCAGTTCACCAAATCTAGGCTTGCTTTTCTCTAAAACAAAAAATCAATTGAATCCAAAGCATCACTTCATAAATTAAGTCCTAATTACTTCAAAAACCCCAAAGATCCTAATTACTTCAAAAAACCCAAAGATACGAACCTGATTTTGCTCTGCAACTTCAATCTGTTCTTAATTGACTAAACCCAATAAGCTTGAAGAACGAAATAAACCCTTTAAGAAAAGGAGGAGCAAAGAACTACCCACCCAGATCTAAGGATCTAATCAAAGCAATCAAGCACAAGAAAACTGAAACTAAATAGAAACAAAGGAACGAAAAATGAAAAAACAAATCCAGATAAAAGCCGATACCTAAGCCATCCGAATCGAGAGCGAATTGATGGAAATAGAGCTATTTGACATTGCTAAGAGAGTCAACGACACTAGACGAAAGCCGACCAACACCACTAAAAAACTGATCGTTGCCGAAACCAAATCGGAACATCGGACAAGACTTTCTCTCTCTCAAAGATTAAGAGAGAAAAGAGAGAGAAAGTCTTTTCAATCTTTTCTATATTTTTACGTGAATCAAAAAATTAAATATATTTTTTTTGTCTCACTCTTTAAATTTGGTACTTTGGTTCCACGAGTTTGAAGATTTTCGGGAATAATTTGAGTTTTTAGATTCTGACCACAGAGCTAAATCCATAAAGTCCTTTAGAACGTTTTGGTGCTAGTTTTCTTATGGTTCAGACAAAACAAAGTAGCAAAGCTGCTTTATACACCGTGAAACACACACATAAAGAAAGAAAAAGGTCAGAGACAAGACACTTTTGTAACAGACTCGAGAGTGTTTGCTACTGCTTAGTGGAGGCTGCGCATGATACCGTGTATGTATCCTCCGGTCATAATGAAAGACATGATCGACACAACTCCAGCAGGAAATATCTTCTTCGAACGCATGTATCGGGTTCCCATTACGTACATTAACGCACCCGCCATCACTTTTTTAACAACACAAAACAATGCAGATGTTTAGACGCCACATCATCAGACTTACAAAAATAAAAGCTAGTATCACCGCCGTTCAGGAATCCAGCTTTTGAAACTAGTAAATTGGACACAACTACTCTGTTATTAACAATTGTTTTTCCTTACCTACACCAACGGTTGATGCAAGAACAGGTTTTGTTGGGAGCTGACTGAAGACATACAGCAGAACAGCAGCTGACAGTCCACCTGCAAGCAACGATTTCTGGCTACCGCTCTTCAGATAACCCATCAGCCCACCAACTACATCAAAACCATCTAACAGTTCATGAGCATTTGAGTATCGCTTTATAGGCAAGCATAACATCACTGTTCTTCGATACGTTTCAATATATCTGTGAGTCCATTAATAAAATGAGAACTCAACTTCACCTAATAAGCATACACATATACAGACTGAACTAACCTGGACTCTCCGATCTCAATCACATTAGTAACATCAACTCATAAAAAGAATCTTAAAGGCATCAACAAGAACAAGGAACCTCCATGTTTAACCTAAAGCTATGACAGTCAGATCCAGAAACCAAGTTTTGCAGAATTCAAGTAACATCTCCATCTCTAGGAAATATGCAAATAGGAATTAACCCTCTATGAACCTTTTTCTTCTCACAAATACTAATGAGTGTGCTTCTAATCCCTAATCCAATTCTTAAAACCCCCCAAGATAAAATCATCCAAAATATAGATTCCCCAAGAACATTAGAGTTCAAGAACACTGATCAAATTCTCATCCACGATAAAGAACTGTGATGATTTTGCTATCCCTAACACATCACGTTAGATCTTCAAATTCAAAATTTCAAAGTATAAATGAAGAAGCAGGTAAACCCTAAACCCTAGAAGTTCATCACATTCACAAAATTGAATCTCACCTACTACACAAGAAACTGGATAATCTTAGCTTTATACCGAAGTTCTAAATCAATTTCACAATGAAGAATCAAGTATAAACCCTAGAGTTACAATGAATCTCACCTCCGACGAGAAAAGCGTAACCAAGAGTCAACTTCTGCGACATAGACAGAGGCGTGCTCTTCTTCCCGTCACTCTCCTCCTTATCGTCTTCCCCTCCGTCGTCATTTCCATCGCCGCCTCCACCACCGCCGCCAAATTTATCACCTCCAATTCCACCACCACCTCCGTAATCGATCGTAGGCTCGACTTCAACAGCTTTGACTCCCGAATCAACGCAGTTAGCAGTAATCGTACTGGTGATCGTCTTAGTGGAGTCAGAGGGAACTACTGCACCGAGAGGAAGTCGTCGGTGACCAGATGCGAACGCCAGAGGATGAAAACCGTTGGAATTTTGGAATCTGACACTTCGGATCGGTGAAGCAGTGGAGGTATTGAGTAGATAGTGATTAGGTCTGACGTGAAGGAGAGAGGATTGTGCAGAGGAGGAACTCAAAATCAAATCCGCCATTTTCTTCGTCTTCTTCTTCGCAAGCTTTTTGTTTAACGACTAATTTTAGTGATTGATTGATTTTGGAGAAAATCAACAACAAAAAACGTTAATCAAATAATGAACCTTAACCGGCTAAATTGGTCTTATCTGCAAACCGGTTTTCATTAGATCTTACTTTATTAGGCATTGCAATCGGTACTTCGGTCCGGGTCAGTTCGGAATTTCGGTTTGTTTGATTAATAAAAAATCTAACCAAATTAACCGAATTTGAACTACGGTTTTCCTCAGTTCTGAAGTGATATATTTCGGTTCTGAAGTGTTCTGAATTGAAACAACAATAATTAATACGGTTTGCTCAGTTTAAATTCCGATTGGTCCAATAATTTCGGCATATTTTTCAATATTTCGGAACATTTCAAACAATTTTGCCATCGATTTATAGCAAAAATTGGACAATTTAAAGAATATTTTGGTAACCGATTGGTGCACCTCCTCATATCACCGAACCGGTCACTGATTTCAAAAACAAGTTTCTGAACGGTTTTAAGAATACCCAAATTACCAAAATTTTCGGATGGGTCCGGTACATCTGCCCAGGTCTTCGCATTAGTAAACGACGTCGTTTTTGGTCTTTCATCCCAATATGTATGTGTAGTCTCCCAATAAATCAACGCAGAAAACCAAAACCCTCCTCACCGGAGATCCACCGTCTAAATCGTCTCTAAAAATGGAGAAATCGTTGCTCGATTCTGGCGAAACAACGGAGATAATTACCACAGATAAAAACGAGGAAACAGTGAAAGACACTCTCAGAGAAGTTAAATCTCATGACATAGACCACGGTGAAGCACCCGTACCGGAGAAAGTGCCTCCGGCGTATAAAAGAAAAGTTTCCGTTGCTGAAGAAGAACGCTTTCTTTATAAGGTTACGACTTTTGCTTACTCTACTCTCTATGTTCTATTCTAGTGAATGGTTTTGATTTTCGATTTGTTCTGTGAGATATTTTTCTGGAATCTGTTTTTATATGTTTAATAGTTCTCGGAGACGAAAGATGTGATGGTTAATAAATACCAAGGCAAAACTTCTCTATTGATTGGGAAGAAACATGTTCGTAAGGAAAAAGATGCAAAATTTAGAGGTACAATTTTTGAACACACACACTTACTTGTTATCTTTACTCTGAAGCAACTCTTGTGAATGATGAAAAAGCTTTCATGTTGTGTTCTCTGTTAGGAATAAGTTTCCCAACACACCAATGGTCTGTGTTCAAGAAAAATTTCTCTGCTACTGAGGAAGCTATTAAGCATTTCCAGTTAAAGAATACGTAAGAATGTTACCTTATTCATGTTCTCCTTTTGGTGTTTTATATTCATTGGACCGCATATCTTGCTGCAGAACACCAAATGGAAATGCTTGTGAGGCTTTGGATACGAGAAGCAGTAGCACTCACGGTTTTTCGCTTATCGAGACTTGGCGATTTGATGGGAGGAGTTATCTTTCATGGGCATCAGAGATGGAGCTTTTTTTGAAGCAAATGAAGCTGGCTTATGTTCTCTCTGAGCCTTATCCTGGTATTGGTAGTGGTAGCTCTCAAGATTGGTTGAGAGATGATTATCTTTGCCATAATCATTTGATGAAATCATTGTCTGATGATCTGTACCGTCAGTACTTGAAGAGATTCAAGCATGCTAAGGAACTGTGGGAAGAGTTGAAATGGGTTTACCGTCGTGAGGAATCCAATTCTAAGATGGTACAAGTCAGAAAGTACATTGACTTCAAAATGGTTGAAGAGAGACCGGTTCTTGAGCAAGTTCAAGAGTTTATCAAGATTGCAGATTCCATTGTGGGTGCTGGTATGGTTCTTGATGAGACGTTTTATGTGAGTACCATCATTTCCAAGTTTCCTTCGTCGTGGAGTGGCTTTGTGACTAGATTGATGGAAGAGGAGTTTCTAACGGTTTGTATGTTGGTGGAACGATTAAAAGCTGAGGAAGAGTTTCTCAGGAGTGGAAAAAAAAGGGTTACAGTTAGTGCAGCCACAGGCTCTTCTCAGATAGAAATGAGACCGAGTCTAGGAACAATGCATACAGGTTCTCAGAGTGTAAGTTCGAAGAGGAAAGAACCTGAGAGAGACATCATCCCTGAAGAGAAAGCTCCCAAGAAACCAAATCAGATGACTTCTTCAGTCGCTGAATTTGTGGATTCAGAGACTCAAGCAAAGAACCAACATTAGTAGTAAATGTGTAAATATGTTGAATTTCAATGTATGCATAAACACATGACACATCATTGTTTTTTCTGTGACAGTTAAACAATTATAAGTTCAAATTAAATTAATATTATTGGAGAATATTTTATATACTGGGAAGTGATAACATTGTTCTCACCATGACAAGTAATAACATTGTAGGTATTTTTCTGGAACCAAATTCCATTTCAATTGTGATTTTGCATCTGTTATTACTACAAATCAATGAAATATTCATAAAGGGTATATTATTATAATGCAATATTCTACAAATCTTTAAGATGTATTTCCTTTTTAATATTAGTAGAATAATTATTTTTTTAAATAGATTAATCTCCAGATTTTGTTTGGAAGGTAACAAAAGATGCAAAATCACAATTGAAATCATTAAGGGTATACATAGCATATCCAAACAAATCCCACAAACCGTGTAATCAAACACCTTCCAAAATTAATTACAACATCTTTGTATTTTGTTTCAAAATAAAAGTACATAATTCTTTATGGAACATAATCTTCAAAAAATCTGTTTCTCAATTTATTTTATTTTTTCTTTTGAAAAATAAATAAATAAAACACTAATGATATTTCAAAACAAAAACATATAACTAATAACAATATACGTTCATTAATATAGTAATATATTTTTAAATAAATATGTATTAAAAAAGAGTAAATAAGTTGAATATTACGAAAATATGAAAAAAATGATTAAAGATAACCAATAGAGTTTATTTTCTCATTTATTTATTTTTAAGGGGATATTTTAAGATAGTGTTTTTATCATGTATTTTTAGACTGCTTTTATGACATTTGGATATGTTTTATCACTTTGTAATTAACTTTCACCTTTAGTCAATAATTTTAAAAGATTTTTTCCTATATGTGTTATTATGATCTTTAGCCATATATACATTTCCGTAATCTACTTTTCTTTTCTACTTTCTATAGTTCGTGCATGCATCTAATTTCTTATATATATACATTATTCACTTGTACATAACTATTACATCCATCCCTTTATATTGAAGTTTTCATTTCGACTATATCATCAAAGATGTCTAAAACCACCGTTATTGCTATTTTCATGGTTGTCCTCGTTTTAGGTTTGATTCACACTTTTATTATACATGACTTTTCTCTTTTATGTGAAGTTTTCTTTTATGAGTCTTCTCATTTATTTGATAGTTTCTTATATTCGTCGCATTTTATTTTTTAATAACAAAAAAGAAATTGAGATTATGTTTAAATATTTATAATAGGGCTTGTGACAAAAGAGACGCAAGGACAAGAATTGTGTCACGACTATATGTCAGGAACAGAACTATGTGAAGAAGACAAGTGTGTAGCTAAGTGTATTTGGATGCACGGGACAGCTGCAAAAGGCACATGTATGCCAAAGCCAAGCAAGCAATGCGTCTGCACTTATAGTTGCAACGCTTGATTTTTCTTGTTCTCTCTATAAACTATTCTCAGTTTTAATAATAAAAATAATATTTCTTAATTTTGAAGTGTTTGTGAATTATGATTTTAAATTATTTGGCATAAACTATAAATTGGTAATTTAGCATACTAATCTAGAAGATCGAATTAGCCCATCCACTTTAAAATTACACGAACGAGAGATATAGCTAAGCTAGAACGAGAAAAACAAAATACGAAACAAATTGTTATTAATATATATTTTTGAACTCTTATCCATTTAGATGAAATGCATATAATTAAAATATAATTATTTACGATGAAATAGATAGTTAAATTGTAATGTAAAATAAAGTATATGAGATCTAAATCCGGTTTCTAGACTGGTAGTCTTATCGGTAAAACTTCAACTACTATTTTTGATATTTTTTCCATAACATTTTTCCGACGACTATATTTTGTTGTTGATTTGAAGGAATTTAATCCGTATGTACTCTATCGCAAAAAATCCAAAGATATTGCTGTTTTTGGTAGTAATACATCAAAAACATTTGACGATATAGATGTAATGGCTAAATTCTGTTAGAAATTCATCAGAAAACAATTATACATGTTGGCTTTGTGAAGAAGATATATATATATATATATATATATATATATATATATATATATATATATATATTAAACTGTACTCAGTCCAACTATTATTAACTCAACTTTAAACAACTTGAATTCCATCCAACAAGGCTCATCTTATACTACCATCGAACCCATGTTTATAAACAATAGATATTTAATCTTAGAACATATATTTAGTCGTAAATCAAATCTGCAGAAAAAAAAGAAGACTCATCGTAAAATTAGAGAAAGACTTAATATAGTCAGTTAAATCATTCACTTAGTAATTGCTCGATGCACTGCACTAAGTGGGAGTTTCTTGTTAGAAGTATATCCAATTTATCCTGAAAAACAAAATCAAAAAGAAATAGGTTCGTTTGATAAGTGAATAACATGAGAGAAAAAAACGAAGTGAAGAGCTCAAAGCACCAAATGTATAGTGTAATAAAGCCTACGTGGGAGGAATTCGATTTGGGGCATTCACGAGCGAAATGTGTTACTCCTTTACTTTTGTAGCATACACTCGATGTGTCTCTGCCTGTGAAGAGTTTATACTCGATGAATTCCCTTCTTCACTACAGTTTTCTAGAAAGCGTACGCCGGAAGAATTAGGGCAGTCGCGCTTAAAATGCCCTTCTCCCTTAGACTTAAACCATGATGGACTGAAAATATCATTTTTGTTGCTTTCATCATAGTGTCTACCACATGCCTAGAGAGAAAGTGATCAACTCTGTTTAGGGACAACTCAATCAACAGTGTGGATAATTCGAAACTAAACTCTCTACAACTTACGAGTCCAGTATGACCTAGTTGACCACATTTGTAGCAAGATACAACCCATGACATTGAATCATCGGGTTCGACACATCATAGATGGCCAAAGCTTTTACAGATATAGCATTGTATATTCTAGTCAAAGTAAATAACAGAAGTTATAAGAAAGAAATCATAAGCAAAATACTGTAATTTAGGAAAACAAAAGTTACCTTCAAATCTTCCTTAGACTACTCATACTTGCACAAAATCATGTCATGACCAATGTCTCCACATCTTAAACATACAACTCTTTTAGACCCACTGTTGTACTTAATAGCAATCATGTCTGATATAAGAATGAGAGCTGACATTGCAGCTGATGGACTCACTGACAGACCACCTGATAGACTTGCTGATGAACCGGCTGAAGAACTTTCTCACGGACTTCTTGAAGGACTTTCTAAAGAACCCGCTGACGAACTAGCTGACAGCCCATTCCTACTCGACGAACCACCCGACTATTTTGAAGATTTCCTGCTGTTTATATTCACTCTCATGAAGACTACAAGCTGTTTAGGAGTTGCCAAAACGACACACAAGCTGTTTTTATGTGTGGAACCAACAAAAGAGAAAGTTGCCTTTTCCGACAAAGCTACTTCCTTTTCAGCACCAATCGAGATTCTTCTATTTAATCTGGATCCTCCATCTATTCAAGGATATCTTAGGCGTCCATTAAGCCTTAAAGATCTGCATATCTCTTCAGCCAGAATCATTGACGCTCCCCTATTAAAGCCAAACGGATAGAAACTCTACAACGTTCTCCTCCTTTATGTTGAATGATTTGTTTCCTTTCTCACTTTGTTTTAGACCGTTAGTGGTCATCTATTTCGAGCCTATATAAGCTCCATCACTTTGTACTTTCAATTCACGCTTTTGATAATAAGATATTCAGTTTGTTTTGCTTCAATACTTCGTCTTGAATCAAATCATTGTTCTTGCGAGTTCTAGGTAGTTTGTGGAATCAAACCACTTAGGTTTCGTGTAGTCTCTGATCCTCGCGAGGAATAGCCCTTGGATCATATTCTCTAGCCCTCGGTGTTGTGGATTCAACATCAAATCGGTTACTTCATCATCATCACCACTTCCGCATAGTTTACCTTTGAATCTTTGAGTCTTGTCTTGGTGGATTCCGAGGTTTGCATCAATGTCCCTGTTAGAAATAAGGAAAAATCTACTTAGAAAAAAGATCACTCATCCTAAATCTTCCATGGTAACCACATAAAACACTTGTGCAAGCTTTATACATGAGCTTTATGGAGTGAGTTGGACATATTAAGTACTACCATCAAACTTAAGACCATACCTTTGTACACTGTCTTGCACCATGCTCCAAACTAGCGCATATAAAGCACGACTTCCTACAATTGGTAAGAGTTGGACAACTAACAGTTATATGATCTTTCTCCCCACAGCTATAACAAGTTACCCAACCAGCATCAAGAGGGTCAAAGTATCTTGCTCCACGCTGATAACAACAACAAGACCCCAAAAATGGTCATCATCATCACAGGACAAGTTACACGGTTTTGAGATAAGACTAAAAGAAACGTTTCAATCAACTCACAAGAAGCTTTGTCATAACCGAATTGCTAGTTGTTTCTCCATCTTCTTCTTCACCTCTTACTACATCCTCCACCATGTTATCCTCATCTTGTCTTTCCACACAATGGGCTGAACAATATAGGAAAAATCGAAAAGCATTAAAACACAAGGCAACAAAGTTTCCTAAACAAATATCAAATTGCAATTCACAGACAACATTCAGAGCAAGAAGAACATAAGTGAGGCAATAATGGAGCAATTAAGACTACAAAAACTGGAAACTGTAATGAGAAGAAGATAAAGCAGAGAATTGGTCATACTTACAATTTCATTGGCAGCTTCAAGCTTATTTCTCTTCATCTTCTTATTACTCTTAGAGTTTTTAACTTCCTCCGACTTTCCTCCATTAACCATCACAGTACTAACTACACCAGGATCGAAGGAGAGATCAGAATCAAGCTTGTTATCAACATTACGCCTCGAAAAAGCTTTCTCTAATATCTTCAATCTTAGATCTTCATTAGCTTCATCATCTATAATGGCAACTGTATCTTCTCCGTCATCAAAAAGAAAGTTTATATCTTTACGCTTCGGCGGCATAACTCAGGGATCAAAACCTTAATTCCAAATTTCTAAATTTCGAATGATTTGGTTAAGGAAGAAGAAGATTTTGGTAAATAATTGGTTTTCAAATTATACAAGTAAATAACCGGTTTACCCTAACCGCTATAATCTATGTCTGCACAACGGACAATCATAACCACATAATTGTTATAGGCTTTTAATGGCTACAGCGGTCCAAGCGGACAAAACCGTCTACCGACTGAACTGCGTTTTATTTACCATCCATTTTGTTTGTGAATGGTGAATAAAAAGCGGTTCACTCTGTAGACAGTTTTGTCTGCTTGGACCGCTGTAACCATTCAAAACCTTAGGGCATGAATGGGAGCTACAGACGAAGTAGTTTTCTGTGTTTTCGTCAAAAATTTATTTACCATTCAGCTTTTGTCCTTATTACAGTGAACAAAATAAAAAAAAATTAAAAAACTAAAAAGGTAAAAGTGGACTGTAATAAAGAAGGTCCGCCGTATGGACAGAACCATGCACAAGAAAAGAGTGGATGAGCTGGTCGAAAAGTGGATTGGGTTTAGTAAACCAGTCAGATTTTTCTTTTTTTATTAATTTTTATTTTCTTTTATTTCTTTATTTTCTTTATAAAAGAGAAGTAACTCCACTATAAACATCTCGTATCTACACCATCTTAGATCTCACCTAAAAAATCTCTACCATCTTAGCATTTGAAACGAAAATACAAAAAAAAAACTCTCTCAAAATTCTATTTTCTTGTTCTATTTGTTTCAAAATTTCTTTTTTTTTGTTCAATTTGTTTCTTTGTAAACAAACATATTGCACAAAAGGTAAACAACTAGTTAAAAATATTAATTTTTTCTATTCAAAATTATTGATATAATTTTCACATTTTTTTTGCTAGAGTGTTGTCTTCAAGGCGCACAAATACAAACACCGGACCTCAATCTGTTATACGAAAACGGATAAATTTTCAACTAGAAATTTTTTCATTCACATTTTTAATTTTATTTATTTTGTGAGATTGCATGCATAGTATATAGAAATTATAAACTATTTGAATATAAATTTAAATGAGTTAAAATAAGGAATCAATTTATAATTTCATAATTTAAATTTTAGTAACATAATATAATATAACTTTTTGATATTTTAGAAATATTTTAAATTAATACTTCGACTTGTTTTGCCATATTTTAAATTAAGCTTACATAAATTCGTAAAGTATCATTTTTTTTCAATTCTGCCATATTTAATATTAGTTTTAAATTGAAATAATGCGTTAAAATATTCGCAACAATAAGTCTCTATAATTTTATT
Organism: Arabidopsis thaliana; assembly: GCF_000001735.4. Classification (NCBI taxonomy): domain Eukaryota; kingdom Viridiplantae; phylum Streptophyta; class Magnoliopsida; order Brassicales; family Brassicaceae; genus Arabidopsis; species Arabidopsis thaliana. Next base: position 15,397,550 of record NC_003074.8, on the reverse strand, counting down.
AGAGTTTCAAATTTTACAGATGCAGATTTGTTGAAAAATTTACCGTGACTCAAACTGAAGATCAGAACAATGCATCATTTGAGCTTGATGAAGTAGAGAATGAAGAAGGACAACATATGGCAAACATTCGAGAAACGATAGCAAATATGTTATGGAAAAATCAAAATATTTGATTTTACATTTGAATTTATATTTTTGATACATTTTTCAAAATGTTGTGGTACTAAAAAAAAATTAATAGTTGTCCAGAAATTTTTTGTTACAAAATATGTTTTTGAAAAAATTAAACCGTTTTGTCCGTTTTTTACCATTCAACTCATAAAACCGCTATGCTTCATCCACTTAATCAGCTTCGCCATTTTATCCGCTTTGTACACTGCAACCACTTTTTCTGCACTTTGTCCGTATTATCCGCTCTGTCCGCTCCGCTCTATTTGTTGTCACAATTCAGGTCCATAATATATTCTCCATCTATTCCTGCAAATTTGATGTTTTAGCTTTTCCACATAGATTAAGGTAAAAATTTAATATTAATACTTAATGAGTGTAAATAGAATGGAGAAATTTTGAACGTTTAAGTTTCTTATCCAAAATGACACTCCATTCTAATTTTTTATTATTAATTAAATTTAATAAAATAAATATATTAAATAAATTGTAAGAAATCAAACTTTTTGGAACAAATAAAAAAAAACCAAAACATCAAATTTGCTGGAAGAGAGGGAGTATCGTAAAAGAAATAATATTTTTATATTATTTGTATGTATAAGAACAAAAGGTGGAGAACAAATAAATGAAGTTCTTATTATTCCTTCACGCACATATTCGTTCTCTTTCTTATATTTCTTATATGTAATAATAATGCAAGAAAATTTGGTGCCAAAATAACTAACAAAATATAAAAACAGATAGATAATTATTCATTTTGGTTTGATGCACAAATATACCATCTTGGAAATGCTCAATTTGGAGCCCGAGACAAAATTTTGTCTTTCCAAGATCTTTCATTTCGAACTCTTCTTTCATATGAGTTCGTGCATCATCAACCTCCTTTGGAGTTCCAATTATATTTAGGTTATCAACATAAACAACAATGATCACAAATCCAAAAAGGGATTTCTTAATTAAGACGCAGGGCAGATTTCATTATTCACATACCCTTTCTTTAATAAATAATCGATTAAACGATTATACCACATACGTCCGGATTGTTTCAATCCATAAAGTGATCATTTTAATTTGACCGCATATATATCTTTAGACTTTGATGAGTCTAATGCCTCGGAAACTTTTAATCCTTCCGGGATTTTCGTATATATATCATTATCAAGAGATCCATATAAATAAGTCGTCACTACATTCATAAGGTACATATCTAAAATATTAGAAGCCGAAAGGCTCATTAAGTATCTGAATATAATTGCATCCATGACCGGAGAAAATGTTTCTTCATAATCAACTCCTGGTCTTTGAGAGAAACCTTTTGCAACAAGTCGGGCTTTATATCGTGTGATCTCATCTTTCTCATTTCATTTCTTCACGAATACCCACTTGTGCCCAACAAGTTTTATATTCTCAGATGCAGTAACAATAGGTCCAAAGACATTTCTTTTATTTAAGGAGTGTAACTCAACTTGCATGGCATTTTTCCATTTCTCCCAATCCAGCATTTTTCTGGCACTCGGATAATGTCTTTGGATCCGGATCATCATTCTCATGATCGATCTGTTTAGAGAAAGAAAAGGAGAATATTCCATTTTCATCATCAATATCATCTCTATCCCATATGATACCATCATGGGTATAGTTAATGGAAATCTCATAATTTTCTCTATCGTCCCGAGAAAATGGTTCTTGTTGAAGAACCTTTTCATTTTTTTCTCTCATTTTCTTTTTCTTTCGGGGATTTTTATCTTTTGAGCCAATAGGCCTCCCACGCTTTAATTGAACCTTAGATTCATTAATTTTGCTCCAATCTAATTCCAGCTTACTAGGAATTTTAACTCTTGATATGACATTTGCAGCGGGGATATATGACTTTGTCACCTTTCTTGTATAGGTGAACGAATCTGGTAATTGATTTGTTATTTTTTGTAAATGTACTTTCAGCTCACGTTGCTTCGTGGGGAGGGGGGGCTAAAGCTGGGAATTCATCTTCATTAAAATGGCAATCGGCAAAACGTGCCGTAAACAACTCACCAGTTTGTGGTTCAAGATACCTTATTATACCCAGTGATACATAACCGACATATACTCTCAATCTCTTTTGGGGCCCCATTTTTGTTCTTTGTGGCGGTGCTATAGGCATATATACCGCACATCAAAAACTACGGAGATGGGATAAATTTGGTACTTGACAATAAGTCATTTGTAAAGGAGAATATTCATTATCTGCGCTTGGTATAATCTGAACCAAATCTGCAACAGACAATATAGCATGACCCCATATAAAAATTGGAAGTTTTGTTCTCAATATTAACAGTCTTGCAATGAGTTGCAACCGTTTAATTAATGATTCGGCCATGCCATTTGTGTATGAATATGAGGGAGCGAATGCTTTACATCGATTCTCAACGATACACAATAATCATTAAAGACTTGCAAAGTAAATTCCCCAGCATTATCAAGTCTGACTTTATTTATGCCATAATCAGGAAATTGTGTCTTTAACCTGATTATTAGGGCAATGAATCTTGCGAAAGCCGTGTTTCGTGTAGTCAAAAGACATACATGTGACCATCTATTAGATGCGTCAATTAATACCATAAAATGTCGAAACGGCCCGCATGGTGGGTAGATTGGTCCACATATATCACCATGAATTCTCAACAAGAATTCAGGTCTTTTTTTCCCAATTTTAGTTGGCGATGGCCTTATTATGAGTTTTCATTGAGAACATGCTTTACATGAAACTCACCAGATTTAAATATTTTATGGTTTTTCAATGAATGGCCATTAAAATTTTGCACAATTTTTCGCATCATGACTTAAATGTACTAGTAAACTCACTCGAGGGATTATCACTCGAGTTTACTGTAACATTCGATGCGATTATATTTATTTTTGTGCAATATAATTGATGTAAGAATGGGAGCTGACGTACCGGCTGATGCACTTGTTGACAGATTGCTTGTTAGACTTCTTGATGGACTTTCTGACGGACTACCTGAAGTACTTCTTGTATCAAACCAGCTTGTGCGAACTAAGGAAAGCTATCCTTTCCTTCCCTTTTGTGCGTCCCAGAGCCACATATGGAAGCCTGGAGATCCTCTACGCCACCAAGAACCATTCACACTTAATCCTTGGTGCATCTTTCCTTATGTGAACCCGCTGAGCCAAGACTTTCCTTTTTTGGAGCTAAATGAGATCAAATCACAACGACTCTATTTTGATCATCTTTTGGGAATTAAGAAGCCTCCTACAATGACTCTAGACGTCCCAAAATCACATCACTTCCAGCCCAAGTTGTCAAGACTCAAGACACATCACAACTTTCCTTATTTGGCCGATTTCATCATTAAAGTTCCAACGGCCATATTTTCATTTATTGTTGCGATTTCTTTACTTTTTTAGAGCATATGAATGTTGTATAAGCCTCTATACAAGCTCACCTTAGTTTTCATTTGTATTCAAGCCTTTTACGAAATAAACAAGTATTTTTTTCAAAGTGTGTCTTTGAGTTTTATGCATTAGAAGTTAGTGTGGATTCACTAAAGTCTTGTGTGTTTGCGGATCAATTATCTTGTGGCTTCAAGTTAATTTGTTCGTGGTTTGATTGTGGATTCAATCAAGCACGTTGAGTGTGGATTCATTCAATAAAACCTCCATCTTTCATCTCTACCATCATTCATCGAATCATTCAAGCTTTAGGTCGAGAAATAGAGAAGCGTAAACCCTATGTAGATTCCGAGGTTTGCATCATTGGTATCAGAGCTAAAAGCTCCTATCCCACAAGGTGAACTCGTTCCCTTTTATCCCTTTCAATTTCTGTTTTTGTTATTTTCAAATTTAAATCGAAAAACCAAAATAAAACTTGTTTCTTGCAATTTGTTTTGTTTTGATTCCGCAACCTTAATAGAAAAACAAAATAAAATTTTTCCTTGTTTAGTTTGTTATTTGTTTCATTTTTGCTATTTTCGTTAAAATAAATAAATCAAATGTTGTTATTTTTGACTTATTTGTTGACTTACTTCCTGAGTTAAGTTATGATTCATTGTCTTCTTTGTTTTACTCTCTTTTACGAGGTACCACAAATAAAATTTGAGAACGATGGAGACAATAGAGTACTCCAGCTCTGATGAAGAGGACTCATATGGATATAGTCAAGACTCGTACTACAATGAGACTAGATTTGTTGAGTCATGGCATGATGATGGCTACTCATCAGGCTCGGATTTTGAGGAAGAACCATATGGTGGAGCACCTGAACCAGAGCCACCAGATCGTTATAGTAGCAGCTACACCACACCGAGTTATCCGAAGTCATGGATCTCATGGAACCCCATACCAAACACCAATTCCTATCCCACTTTCTACCCCACTCGCAAAGTTATATACAAATTATTTGTGCATAATGGTAGTAAAACTTATGGACCCGAATTCTTTTTGTTTTCAGGATTGGGCTATCTACAGTGGGAAAGTAATATAAATTACTATTTCGAGTACCATTCCACACCACAAGAAGATAAGCTTTCGATTGCCCTAGGGCAACTCAAGAGTAGTGTTTTGAGGTGGTCGGATCAAGATGAGTACAACCGTTGAGGTGATGGGAGACCAAAGATCAGAATGTGGGAGAACCTAAAGTGGATTATGTACGAAAAGTATTGCCCACAATGTCTGAATCAAGGGAGGAAAACAACTTTCCCTCCAAAGCAAGCCATCCAAGGAGACAAGATGCCTAAAACAACCTTAAATCTGACTGAAAAATCATGGTAAGTTTTCTGAACTTGAATGTTCTATGGAACTAACTTGCTACAGGTGCAAAGGACAAGGACACATAGCAAAGGATTGTCCCACCAAAAAAAGTTCACCAAGACAAGAACCAACTCTTTGTCTTCATCCACAAGTACTCCAAAAACAAGTGGACGTTTCCACTCTTCAACATGATCAGGTTCAAACTGAAGCTTGTCAAATTGATTATAATGTTCCTATGACTCTTTTAATGCACTTGTCTAGTGCCAAAAGCATTGAGAAAGTTTCAGGTACAAAAGAGATCATTAAGGATCAAGGAAAAGTTTCAACAATGGAGAAAGTGTTCACGAAAGAAACTCAAAACCAAGGAGAACTGACATTGAAAAAAGTTGTTGTCAACAAAGATGAGAGTGTCAAAGACATTATACCGATCAAAGAAGAACCACCGAATGCTCAACAATTTCTCCAAACTCAATGTAAGCTTCTAAACCCTTATACACTTCAATGGAGTAACTTGACTTATCTATGTGTAGGTAAACAAGTTTTGAGGACAAAACCTCTTGAAGAAGGAGGGGATAATGTAAGAATGGGAGCTGACGTACCGGCTGATGCACTTGTTGACAGATTGCTTGTTAGACTTCTTGATGGACTTTCTGACGGACTACCTGAAGTACTTCATGTATCAAATCAGCTTGTGCGAACTAAGGAAAGCTATCCTTTCCTTCCCTTTTGTGCGTCCCAGAGCCACATATGGAAGCCTGGAGATCCTCTACGCCACCCAGAACCATTCACACTTAATCCTTGGTGCATCTTTCCTTATGTGAACCCGCTGAGCGAAGACTTTCCTTTTCCGGATCTAAATGAGATCAAATCACAACGACTCTATTTTGATCATCTTTTGGGAATTAAGAAGCCTCCTACAATGACTCTAGATGTCCCAAAATCACATCACTTCCAGCCCAAGTTGTCAAGACTCAAGACACATCACAAGTTTCCTTATTTGGCCGATTTCGTCACTAAAGTTCCAACGGCCATATTTTCATTTATTGTTGCGATTTCTTTACTTCTTTAGAGCACATGAACGTTGTATGAGCCTCTATATAAGCTCACCTTAGTTTTCATTTGTATTCAAGTCTTTTACGAAATAAACAAGTATTTTCTTTAAAGAGTGTCTTTGAGTTTTATGCATTAGAAGTTAGTGTGGATTCACTAAAGTCTTGTGTGTTTGCAGATCAATTATCTTGTGGATTCAAGTTAATTTGTTCGTGGTTTGATTGTGGATTCAATCAAGCACGTTGAGAGTGGATTCATTCAATAAAACCTCCATCTTTCATCTCTACCATCATTCATCGAATCATTCAAGCTTTAGGTCGAGAAACCAAGAAGCGTAAACCCTAGGTGGATTTCGAGGTTTGCATCAATAATCCAGATGATAGCATTGGCAATTCTTCTAATATATATTGCCTCTCGAATTTTATGCAAAGATATTCAATGTCATCTCTATATGATATCCATTACTTCAGATATCTTTAAAACTTATCAATTTTCTATGAGACTTGGGGGAATATAATGCATCATTTACTTTAAAATGAGTTTCCCTTGGGATTGTAAAATTGGTTTCGCTAAAGCCTAATATTATCTTTGCATGGTCATATATAGTACTCACGTTTCTAGCGAAGTCTTTTATAATCGAGAGAGGAGAAGTATTTTTATCTTTAAAGATTGTGTGCATAGAACCCTGTCAGCTGATATATATGTTCATCCTCAATCTCATATTTTGACATTTTTCTATAATAAAATATTTATTCATTAAAACATCGACATAAACTATTCATATGTCATAATATATTACAATAAAAACATTATCCCATAAAAACAAAAGCATCAATAATGCTTGTCATACATAACATGATTATACATATAGCTATAATATATTACATTAATTTTCTCGTTGTCATGATCAATCGAGAGAATCTGTCATATCAAGATGAGTATCATCATGTTGGCCTTTAAAGGAAGGTCCCGGCTCATCACAGAAGAGATTAGTTTCAACATCCCTTTCTTTCGCCTTTTACGAAGATTGGTACATATCGGCTAAATTGTTTGGTATACGACACGTCTAGTACTAGTGTCCTTTCATGTTGCATCTCCGACAAGTGCTTTCAACATGCCTTTTCTTAACATGGCCAGATCTGTCAACGACTTCAAAGGATTCGGAAAGTGAGGACGGCGTGGACCATGGGCTTCCAGAGAGAGTCCTTGCAAGAGGTTTTTTTCCCAAGGACGCAAGGCTGAACATTTATTCTTCACCTGAGCTCTTAGAAGAAATTGCTGAGTTCCTTGGCGGTTCATCAGATTTTGAGCGTCTGTTAAAATCTCAATTTGGGAAATTGTTCAAGTATCCGGTTTGCCAAACAGCTCACTCCGCCAAACTGATCCATGGTTTGTTGTCTAGACAGCTAGTGACGAAGAAGAGACACGAATTCTGGTTCATTTTTGGAGGTAAGCCTCTTAGGTTCTCTTTGAGAGAATTTCACATTACAACTGGGTTGGAATGTCGACCAATTCCAAGTGAAGAGGAAATCTTATCCCATCAGAAAATAGTTTCAAAACCTGTTTGGAACTCTTTGTTTGGTTCAAAAAAAGATGTCACAGTTACAGATGTTTTGGATATGCTAGGAAAAGATGTCAAGATGCCCGATGGTGAGAAGATGTCTTGCTGGAAGCGGTTTTGTCTACTTTTGATTCTCCTGGTGGATGGTGTGATAGTCTGTAGTAACAAGTACCTTAACATAACACCAGAATATGTTAAGATGCTTGATGATGTTAGGTTCTTCTTATCATACCCGTGGGGGAGAGTAGCCTTCAAGACAACGATGGAGAGGTTTGGACCTCCTACACTTAGCGACACTGATCCCATCACAGAGCTTAAAGCACGTCTAAGACAACAAAGTAGCTGTTGTTATGGATTTCCATTGGCACTCCAAATGCTGGCGTTTGAGGCAATCCTACTTATTGCCTCTAAGCTACCGGATCCAGATGACAAGCGTGATTATACTCAGATGACATATGACGATCTCGACACAAAACTGATTCTACATCAAAAAGACATCATCCAGGTTGAATCCGATGAACAGGTAATGTACAATACTTTTAAACATATGGTGTACAGCTTTGTAAGTGAAAATTTTAATGTTGTACACTAATTTATCACATTTTTGTACATTGTTTTAAGACATGTATTTTTCAGTTGAAGGTTGCTTACACGCTTGAGGGTGATGAGGCGTGGAATGCATGAATTTTGGGTGGGATGACGATGCTATAGATGAGAAGGAGGATTATATGGAGAAGCTGCTAATTGAAGGACATGAGTTTACTGAGTCAGAATGGCCAGGTGGAGACACAGAGACTAGTGGACTGGTGCCTCTTACCCTAGGGTATGTTAAGAAAGCGCCTACAAGGCGAGGTGGAGTAACAAAAAGGGCCAGCTAGGAGAGGGGGAGTCAAGAAAGAGCCAGCTACGAGAGGAGGACATGAGGAGAAGAACCAATAAGATGCTGCTGTAATTAAAGATGACGAAGAAACTATAGAGATGTTGAAAAAATTCATTGTGGAGCAACACAAAGAAACAGCAAGCACGTTGAAGAAAGAGATGGTTCAGTTATTCGAGGGTCTGATCAAATGTGGCTGTGGTGGACTGCGATCTACAAAAGACAGCTCAATGGAGAAGCAGCAGGAAGACGGGGAAGACAACACCACAATGGAACCGAATGAAGATGGAAAAGCTAACACCACAATGGAGCAGAATGAGGAAGACGACAAATCTGATGATGAGGTCATTAGTTTAGAGACAGGTACAACGTCAAGGGGCAAGAAGAAGAGGAAAAGGACTGAAAAGGAAGGAAAGGACTTTGCTCTCTATGAGAGAAACAAATGGGACGAGGCTTACAAAGGTGTGGAAGACATCATTGAGTTAGTTGATATTGTTGATCTGCCACCTAACCAAGATACAGCAAAAGACAATTATTTCCAGGTAAAAAACTGTATTTTTGGTTTGTGGTGTAAAGTTATTGTTTGGTGTACTATATTACTTATTTTAGTAATTGGTGTACAAACCTCTTGAATACTTAGTATGAACACCATACATGATAGTATCTCACATGGTGCAATTGGTAAACAACATGTGTAGGTAATAATGGCTATGCTGTGGCGCAGAAGGCATGGTTTGTACAACACGGTAGGAGCTGTTTTCGTTGATACATGGTTTCTGACCCTTCTAAATGAGAAGTACACAGATTTCAAAGCCTGCAAGAATAAGAGTAAGTTCAATTGGGGAGTGAACATCAGAGCGTTTGTTGTAGACAGGGCAAAAGGACGGGCACCAACAACTTTTCTGCAACATGCTCACTTGGTGTACATCCCTATGAAATGGTACACCTGACATTGGGTAGGTCTGGTAATTAACTTGAGGTTGCATATAGTTCAGGTCTTTGACCCTTTAATTGAAGCAACATCGGATGAGGAAGTACAAGGTTTGATGGCGCCTGTTTTAGAGATGATTCCATGGTTGGTTAAAGAGGTTGTAGGTAGGAAGTATACAAAGAACTTCTCAACAAACCCACTGACATTGGAGAGGGTTATAAGAGTATACCAGAACCAGAGAGGAGGTGATAGTTGACCCCTTGCAACAAAATACCTTGAGATGCACTCGTTTGGGCTTGACATAGATGATATGGGTGAGATTACAGAGGAGGTGGTCAATGAGTTAAGGAAAGGATACGCACTGGATGCATACGCTGAGTTCATTAAGAGTGTTGAAGCTACAAAAGCTTGACTGGATTTGCAGATGAATCTAAAGTTCTTTTGTTTACCTTCTTTAAAAACGTTAATCGAGACATTGCTGGTGTTTTCATCTTTTGTTGACTTTAAAGTTTGGATGTACCTGTTTTTATGGATATTGAAATGTTATGCTTTTTGTTGACTTTAAACTTTGGATGTACGTGTTTTTATGGATATTGAAATGTTATGCTTTTTAATGACTTTTAAATTTGTTGCTTCTATAAGTGCTATGCTTTTTGTTGACTTTAAACTTTGGATGTACACGATAATCTCTAAACGTATACTCTTTTGTACACTCGTATAAGTACACCAAGTATGTACACTACATCATGCATTGGAATTGTACACCACATAAGTAGAGTAGAATAATACACCACATACATACACTAAATTTGTACATCACATAAGAACACTAGATCTGTACACCACATAGGTACACTATAATTGTACACCAGCAAAGATAGATTAATAAAGTCATTTAATAAATGCAATGAAATTCAAAACTATACCCTAAAAGCCAAGATAGATTAATAAACCCCTAGGGAAAAACCATTATTGAAATGCAATGAAATTCAAAACTATACACTAAAAGCCAAAGATAGAAGACCCAACCCAAGGGAAACGATTTAACATATGCAATGAAGTTAAAAACTATACCCTAAAACCTTAGATTACTCATAGAAATTTCAAGTCAATGAAGAAATTCCTATTTCAAAATCATAACCCTAGATTGGTTATTATGGTTCATAACACTTGAATAGAAATGTATTTTATTCAAATTTGCATTGATACTATGACTTTATAATAGTAGACTAGAATAGTAAACCAGATGTGAACACTATTATAGTACACAACATAGGTACACTAGAACTGTACACCACATAGGTACAATAGAATAGTACACCAGCCAAGATAGATTACTAAACACATTTAATAAATGCAATGAAATTCAAAACTATACCCTAAAATCCAAGATAGATTAATAAACCCCTAGGGTAAAACCATTATTGAAATGCAATGAAATTCAAAACTATACACTAAAAGCCAAAGATAGAAGACTAAACCCAAGGGAAACCATTTAACATATGCAATGAAGTTTAAAACTAGACCCTAAAGCCTTAGATTACTCATAGAAATTTCAAGTCAATGACAAAATTCTTATTTCAAAATCATAACCCGAGATTGGTTATTATGGTTCATAACACTTGAATATAAATGTATTTTATTCGAATTTGCATTGATTCTATGACTTTATAATAGTAGATTAGAATAGTACACCAAATGCGAACACTATAATAGTACACCACATAGGTACACTAGAACTGTACACCACATAGGTACACTAGAATAGTACAGCAGCGAAGATAGATTACTAAACCCATTTAAGAAATGCAATGGAATTCAAAACTATACCCTAAAAGCCAAGATAGATTACTAAACCCAAGGGAAAAACCCTTATTGAAATGCAATGAAATTCAAAACTAAGATACATGATACATGACTAAACTCTTTGAAATTCCAAGTCAATGAGTAAGTTTCTATATCAACATCATAACCGTTGATTGTTTTTTATGGTTCAAAACACTTAAATTGAAACGGATTGTATTCGAATTTTCATGGTTTTACTATGAATTTATAATAGGTTAGGTACACCACATTCGTTTCTGTAGACTTTCAAGGTAGACAGTATGTCCACCATAATACTTTTTGTACAACTTGTCTATGTAAGATACATATATCTGTACTTGTAGAAAAAAGAAAGTTGTAAATTCATGAGAGAGAAATGCCTATATATTTGACTTCCTTATTTGCAATAAACAAAACAGATCTAAAAAAAATCCTGTTATGGCCAAGCCGGAGCTGCCTGATGAGATATTGGTAGATATCGTGAGAAGAGTGGGCAAGGCGTCGTGTTTACACATGGGGGCATTTTTAAGAGCAGGAAGTAGAGGTCTGGTGCAAGTATACAGTAAGGAAGTGTTGATGGAAGCTAATCTGGATGAGTTGTGCGTTGAGCCTCCTCAAATTTTCAGCAAATCGATAAACCCAATCAATGGGTTTATCTTCGAAGCGGGACTGGGTAGATGTTTCTTCGAGAGATGTTTACATTACGAAAACCCTACGGCAGTCTACTTTGAATCGCTTAGATTAGTTACAAGAGAACAAGATCTAGATGGGGCTTTGGCAATGGTCGCTTCTCTTGTGCCTTATTATTCAAGCCCAACATTTGCATATGCAATGTTCTTGCTTTGCGCAGGGAAGTTTGAAATTGCAGATGAGATTTTCAAGACCTTCTTTGTTGTACATGCTTGTGAACGTACGAAGGAAATTCGAGAAATTGGGGAGAAATTATTTGAAGACTTCAAAGGATTCTACCCTCCTTCACAAAACACGTTCGGAGATAAGTGGGTTTATCTAAACACCGACACACTTAGCTTCCCCGAGTGCGCTCAGTGGCACTATTATCGAATCAGTTGTGACGACTACTACCTATTCTGGTGTTACTTCGCATAAGAGAATTGTTGTAGTTGTGTACACCTAAGTTGTGTACACCTAATTTGTCTTGTTTATGTTTGTTGAACGAGACCCCTTGTTGAATTGTTTGCTTGTTTATTAAAATAATAAAAAAGTTGTTATCCTACTACAATATTTTATTCCGGATTGTATTGGCCCTTGTATTGATTTTATTATACCGTACATGTTGGTGGTGAGAAGACTTTTGTTGATTTAATTAACTTAAAAGGACTAGTCTAGTAAAAGGCTGACACAGTCCTCATATTAAAGTATTAAAGTATTAAAATAGGTTGGACAGCTATATGTAAGATTACAAACAAAATAGAACCTACTTTGTCTTGTTACTATTTTTGTGATGGCCTAGAAGTTTTTTTTGGGAAAGTATTGGCCCTTGATTTTTTAAATCGTACCCTACATGTTGGTAGTGAGGCGAGACTAGTTTAGTGAAAGGGGGACAGCTATATTTAAACATATATACACGCAATGACACCTAGTTTGGCACCTAGTTTGACAACTTTATTTAAACACCTAGTTTGTCCTCTTATGCTTTTTGTGTAAAATAAAATACACGCAATGTTTTTAAAAACATTTAGAAAGATCTAGAATAGTTAGGATAAGCACAAATAGTGAGGATAAAAGGAATGAGGGAAACATTTCAATCCGACATTGGAATTTCATTTCAAATTTTTTTAAATAGTTAGGATAAAAAGGAAGGAGGGAAACATTTCATTCTCAGTTTCAAATAATTTACCTTTTTAATAACAGCAAATTATGGATACATATGTAACTTAATTCGCAAAAAAATAACCAAAAATAATTGCAAAAATAGATATTTAAACACAGAATGTATCACAACATCTCATAATAAATCCGTTGAATCAACTACGACGGGTGTACACTACATAGCAAAACAAGTGTACACCTTTAATGAAGAGTATCAAATAAGGGGTATGTCAATCCAAAAAACGGATTGAGCTATAGTTCTTCAGCCCTTAAAGTATCAAAAATCACATCCCCTTCTTAAAGCCGAAAAAAATAAAAACGAGTTTACAAACTACCAGTGAAGACTCTCTGGTTGTACACCATTCCTCAAACGCATGCACTTCATTTCAGCGGAACTGGGCACTGAACCCTGTTGTATCCTAAACCATTGCACCTTCCGCAATTGTTCTTCCTTGTACCAGTATTCTGTTTCTTCATGCATAAATAATCATACTTTGTTGTGAGTATGAATTAGTTACATCATAATATAAATGAAGAGCAAGAATGTTAACCTCAAACTCTTCGGTTGATGGTATACTAACTTTAGGGGGCCTCCTGGAAGGACGTTTAGTCTTAGGTGGAAGAATGAAGCGGAACCTGATGCTATCAGGTACTCCCACCTCTGATGGGTCTTGAACCGATAGGATAACACCGTCAAACGTTGGAGCCCATATGTCGTTCTTATGCATGCAGCCAACAAGTGATCGGTATTCTATTCCCCTGCTATGGGCAGCAGCCATTGCGTGTGGGCAAGGAATTTGTAGTAGCTGAAATGAGTGACAAGTGCATGTACGTTTCTCTAATGATACGTAGAATTTTCCTCTATCTTTTGCTGTTATTTCATAATCACAAGCCGATGCACTTCGAACACTTACACCTATTGAGTCTGGAAGCTGCTTCAATAAGATTTTCTCAACTTCTGCAGGAATCAATCCAAGGGTATTAGACACTTTCTTCTTGCGGGCTTCAAACAACCTACTAAGCATCTTCCAAAAACATTCAATAAGAGCAACAACTGGGCTGTCTTTAGCCGGTAGTAAGGCATTGTTTAGAGATTCAACAATGTTGCTAGACATTAGGTTATACTGCTCCCCTTTGCAGTGTGCACGAGTCCAATGTTCAACACCAATAGCCTCAAGGTACTCCCAACATTCAGGCTTCCTTCGTTTAATACGTGCATATGCCTTCTTAAAATCATTAACTCTGAACATCTCCCCAGCTTTCCATACAAGTCCGGACATTCCTTTATACAAGCTTTTCACATTGCGCCTCAGGTGTACAAGACAACAGACGTGGTGCGCCTGAGTGTACACTAGTGACTTAGCATGGTATATTGACTGGTCAGATATGATAGTTAGATCAAACCCACGTCCAAGAATTATGATTCTCGCTGTCCACTATAGCGAAAGCTATTGGAAATACTTGGAAATTTGTATCTTGTCCACTTGGAGTTAATAAGCACCCATGGTATTTCCCTTGAAGATGAGTCCCATCCACAACAACTACACGCCGAATGAATTTCAGACCCTGTATACTTGCACCCAGTGAGACAAAGGCATACTTAAACCTTTTATCTCTGACATCATCATCCTCTATCTCTAAATGGTAATATGTCCCTGAATTTGCATGTTGCAATAAATGCAAATATAGGGGCAAAAGTAAGTAAGAAGTCTCCTCTGTCCCTTGAGCAGAAGATATTGCCAATTCCTTGGCTTTCCAGCATTTTCAATAAGAAGTTGTCACATTATGCTCGTCTAAAACAGCTTAGGGTAGATCTCTCGCTCTAGGACCAGTTGTGACATTGACATACTTCGACCGTAATAAAGCAGCGATTATCTTAGAAGTGGCGTGCACGGTAAATTGACCTCGGGTTTCCACATCACACACATGTTGAAGCTTCACTTTCCTAACCTCGTACTCATCGCTATCACCAATCTTATGCGCGTACACCCGCCAGTCGCATTTCTTGTCAACACATTGTGCTACAAGATAACACTTGGCGTATCTCACAAACCTAAACCGGAAAATTTGATTGATTGCATAAATAGACAGTGCCACTTTGAACTCGTCCTTGGTTTCAAAAACCCTTCCTTTAAACAGAACATCGTCTTCTTTAGAAAGATCAATGTTATGACTTCTGAAATCGGGTGAGTCACTCTCAATGAACATTGGTTCAACGTCTTGAAAGCCATATATTTCAGACAATGTTATCCCTCTCTTTAAGGCTGCCGCCTGTTCTTCCTTCTGATTGGAGGACAACTCTTTTTGTGAGACTTTTCTCCTCTTAACTTGGACAGGAGACAGAAGAGGGTTGTTGTACGATTCTGACTTGAATCGAAGAAGAATCTAGCTCACTTCACTCACGACTCTCATTTGATTTCAAAGAAAGAAAAGACACCAGAGTTTTACGAGTTCAGGCTCCAAAACGGAACCCTACGTCTCGCCGGAGGCTCTCTCCGAAATCCACTAAGCCACAAAGAATATTACTCGATTACAAGAATCTCTCTCTTCTCTCTCTCTCTCTCTCTTTCTGTTACAAAACAAACTCTACAACAGAAGAAAATAGAGACTTGGATTATAAAGCTGATTCTCAGTTGTAGTCGTTCGCACGTGTGCTCTCACGTGTTAAGCTTTGACTAACCCAAAACCGAAGACCTTCTCACTTGAATAGAGGCTTTCCTATACTTAAGGATAATATGCATTTGGGTCACTTATTCACAATTCTCCACCTTGACCCTAATGCCATGACTTAGCTTTCTGGACTCCACCTCCGGACCTGGTTAAACCAACCCAGCTTTTACCAATTGAGTAAACTCACTCAACTTCTTATCTCCTGAGTAATCCCACCGAGCTTCATATCTCCTGAGTAAACCCACTCAGCTTTATATTTTGAGGCTTAACCCGCTCTTCTTATTTCTCTGTAACTCTGAGAAACTCCAAAGCTTCCTCAAGTTTTCCCACTGGTACAACCTTTGTCAATATATCTGCAGGATTGGTCTCTGTGACAATCTTCTTCACTCTTATTAAACCACTGTAGATCAATTCCCTAATGAAATGGTACTTGATCTCTATATGCTTAGTCCTGTCATGATGAACTGCATTCTTAGCCAATGCAATGGCACTCTGTGAGTCACTGTAAATGTCAATTGTTTCCTGTTCAAAACCGAGTTCATTCATGAGTCCTAGTAACCAAACTGCTTCCTTTGATGCTTCTGTCAATGCCATATACTCAGCTTCTGTTGATGACAAAGCTACTACTTTCTGTAAGCTAGACTTCCAACTAACCACGTTACCACCAACAGTGAATACAACTCCTGAAGTTGACCTTCTACCGTCTTGATCTGCACCATGATTTGAATCACAGTAGCCTTGAATTATGAAATCTCCCTTATTAGTGTAACACGGCTTTCTCTTCAATGATCCCTGAATATACCTAAGGACCCACTTGACTGCCTGTTAATCTTCTTTAAGAGGTTTGCTCATAAACCTGCAGACAAGACCAACAGAATGTGCTAGATCAGGCCTTGTACCTATCATAACATACATCAGACTTCCCATTGCACTCTGATATGGAACTGTTCTCATTGCCTCATATTGAATTTTAACTTCTTCATCTGTAGTAGACCTCAATATAAAATGTATTCCCATTGGCGTTAGAACCGGCTTGGATTGATCCATGTTGAATGTTCCCAACAGCTTCAATAGATAACCTTCCTGGGAGATAGAAAGAGTACCTTTAAGTCTGTCTCTGTTTATCTCCATACCCAAAATTTTATTTGCCTCACCTAGATCCTTCATTTCAAAATCGGATCCCAGCAGCTCTTTGAGATCACTTACATGCTTCATGTTCTTTAAAGCTATCAAAATGTCGTCTACGTATAGCAATATGAACACATAATCACCACCTGCAAACTTCTTGAAATACACACAGCTGACATATGAGCTCAGCTTGTAACCATGAGCCTCCATGAATTCATTGAACCCGGTGTTCCCTTGCCTTGGTGACTGTTTCAAGCCATAGAAAGACCTATGTAATAGACACACCTTTTCTGGATTCTTTTCATCAATATAACCCTCAGGTTGTTCCATGTATATTGTTTCATCCATGTATATTGTTTCATGAAGGAACGCCGTTTTTACATCCATCTGCTGAAGCTCCATGTCAAAATGGGTTACCATACTTAGAAAAAATTTGATGGAGACATGTTTCACTACTGGGGAAAATATTTCTTGGTAATCTATCCCTTCCTTCTTAGAATAACCTTTTGCTACAAGCCTTGCCTTAAACCTGGGACCCTCAACTCCTGCTATCCCAGCTTTCCTCTTGAACACCCATTTACAACCAATAGGTTTCTGTTCTTTATTTCTGTCCACCAGTATCAAGGTTTTGTTTTTCATGAGAGATTCCATCTCCTCATCAGATGCTTTAATCCACTTGTCTTGATCAACATCATCTAAAGCTTCCTGAAAGCTTCCTAGTTCTGACTTTTCTCCATCCTCAGTGGCCATATAGGGATATCCAGCTACTTGATCTAGTTCAGCTTCATCTGTGATGTAGTCTTCTAGTCTGGCAGGTCTGACAATCTGTCTTTTTGCTCTGTGAATTGCTATTTGACGATTAACAGGAGTCCTTGTTCTTGCCTCTGGTGTTGTCTCATTTGTATTCTGTTTAGGTGTGTTTTCTCCACCTTGATCAATAGCTCCACCTGGGGATAAGTCCCTTTTCGTTCTACCTGTTTCTGCAATTTTACTAACAGACTCATCAGTAGACAAATCAAACAGGTTAGAGGACATACCTGATTTTTCTTGTGCTATGATGTCTTTATACATCACTCTTTCTCTGAAGACAACATTCCTGCTAATCGTGCATCTCTGGTCTTCTAGAAGCCACACTCTGAATCCTTTCACACCCTCAGGATAACCTGTGAAGATACCTCTTTTTGCTCTAGGATTCAATTTTCCTTTATCTGAATGGATGAACACTAGACATCCAAATCTTCTGAGTCCTGACAAATCTGGTGTTCCTGAGGTCCACTTTTCTTCTGGAATCTGGAAGTCAATTGCTGAAGAAGGTGTTCTGTTGATCTGATACACTGCTATTGAAGCTGCTTCAGCCCAGAACCTTTGACCAAGACCACTCTCACTCAACATACTTCTCACCTTGTTCATGATAGTTCTGTTAAGCCTCTCAGCAATTCCGTTTTGTTGTGGTGTGTAAGTACACGACCTGTGTCTCACCATTCCCTCTTGTTTGCAAAAATCATTAAACTTATGATTGCAAAACTCTAGACCGTTGTCGGTGCGTAACCTCTTCACCTTTCTTTCACTCTGAACTTCTACCATCTTTTTCCATAATAGAAAGGCATCGAATGCTTCGTCTTTGGTTTTAAGGAAGTAGATTGAAACTTTCCTGGACCAGTCGTCTGTTAAGGTGAGAAAGTACTGACATTTACCAAGACTCAAAGGCACATTTGGTGATCCCCATAAATCTGAGTGCACATAGTCTAACGTCTCCTTTGTGACATGTTGAGCTTGCCCAAAGCTCACTTTGTGTGTTTTTCCGAAGACACAGTCTTCAAAGAATTTCAGACTTGAGACTTTGTCATTGCCAAAACATTCTTTCTTGGCTAATTCATCTATTTCCTTCTGTCCTACATGACCGAGTCTGTTGTGCCATACATGAGTTAAATCCATATCCGACTCTTCTGACTCAGCTACCATGGCTTCTGACCTTTTAGCTTCTCCTTGCAGGATGTATAATGAAGCTCTCCGTAGACCTTTCATGAACACTGTATTTCCCTGCATTACTTCAAGTACACCATCATTTCCTTTAAACACACACCCTTTTGCTTCTAAAGTACCCATTGAGATGAGGTTTCGAGACATTCCAGGCATGTATCTTACATCATGTAACACAAATGTGGTTCCATCTGTGTTGATGAATCTTACTTTACCAATTCCTTTTACCTCTGAAACCGAGTTGTTCGCCATTCTAACTTTTCCTGAAGTTAGCTCCTCAATCTCAATGAATATATCTCTTCTTGGTGTCATATGAAAAGAACAACCGGTGTCCATGATCCATTCATTCTGGTCGAGCTGTTTTTCACTTAGGTTTACCTCTGAGGCTACTAGACCAACCAAGTCTTGAGCATCATCTTTTGCAAGTCCAGACTCACATGTATCTTGTGTATTCCCACCTGACTTATTCTTCTCTAGCCACTTGTAACATTGTCTCTTGAAATGACTTTCTTTCCCACATATCCAACATACCTTCTTACCATCTTGAGATCTTGACTTTGAATTGTTGTTCTGATTTCCTTTAACATAAAGACCTTCTGCTGTAGACTTAGAACTGGATTCTGCCTGAAACTCTAATTCCTTGGATTTTGCTCCACTTATCACTTCTTCAAGTTGTAGACCTTCTCTTCCATATTTCAAAGTTTCTTTTAATGTTTCATATTTGGCTGGAAGAGAGCTCAAAATCAAGATCGCTTGTACCTCATCGGGGACTTAGATCTGCAGATTACTTAGGTCTGATATCATCTTCAAGAACTCATCAATGTTCTCATCTAGTGTTTTCGATTCCTGCATCCTGTAATTGTAAACCTTGAGCTGTAGATACACACGATTCGGTAAAGTCTTTACCATATATAATCGTTCAAGCAACGCCCATGCTTCTGCTGCAGTCTTGCAGTGATCAATCTTTCTCAGTACCTTATCACCGACATTGAATAAGATAATGTCCATAGCTTTCTCACATCATTCGATTCTCTCAGTTTCTTCTTCGATTTGTTTCTTATTCTTATCCGGATCTGATTCATCTTCCTCTTTCAGTGGTGGGAACGGAGCTTGTTCCACCAGAGTATCCTTCAAGCCAAGGATTCGAAGATGAGAGAACATGCGTGTTTTCCACAGTGAGAAATCACCAGTTCCATCGAACACCGATATCTTGATCTTCGAATTCGTTATCCTTGTAACAATGATCAGCTATCGCGAGAACCTGGAGCTCTGATACCAATTTGTACGATTCTGACTTGAATCGAAGAACAATCTAGCTCACTTCACTCACGACTCTCGTTTGATTTCAAAGAAAGAAAAGACACAAGAGTTTTACGAGTTTAGGCTCCACAACGGAACCCTACGTCTTGCCGGAGGCTCTCTCCGGAATCCACTAAGCCACAAATAATATTGCTTGATTACAAGAATCTCTCTCTTCTCTCTCTCTCTCTCTTTGGGTTACAAAACAAACTCTACAACAGAAGAAAACAGAGACTTGGATTATAAAGCTGATTCTCAGCTTTAGTCGTTCGCACGTGTGCTCTCACGTGTTAAGGTTTGACTAACCCAAAACCGAAGACCTTCTCACTTGAATAGAGGCTTTCCTATACTTAAGGATAATATGCATTTGGGTCACTTATTCACAGTTGTCTACCAAAAGAGGATGGCAGACAAAATCATCCATTTCACGAAGAAGATCAGTATAGTTTTGTACCTTTCTTAGAGGGGGATCTGTGAAATCATCATTGTTCAACGCCACATTCTTGTCTAAAACTGTCTCAGACCAGACGTCATCATCTTCATCCTCTTTTGATCCAGATTGATAGTCTGGCTCATCGTCTTCTTCACTGAACTCATTAGAATCATCATTGCTTTCGATATCCTCATCAACAACGTCTTCTTGTGGATTTACATCTTTTAACTGAGCTTCAATTTCTTCAATGTGAGCTATTAGTGAGTTATCAACAGTACCATCCCAAATGACCAGGTCTCGGACATCTCCAGCTGGACTACTGTTGTCTGAAACTGGATTTGGTTTTCGAAGAGAATGTTCAAGTTGCTGGTGTACGTCAAACTCATTTTCATGGTGTACGGTCGTTTTATCTGGAACACCAACAATAAAGGGTTGCAACTCCTTCACAGTGTTATCACCTTGTATCAGTGGGAAGCCTCTGTTGTAAGGCGGAACAGCAATTTCAAGGGGATCTAGGAACTCAAGCTTATCGTCTACCATTCTTTTAAAGGTGACAAAAAGATTCACAGAACTGTCAGACCTTAGAAGAGATTTGAACATTCTGAAAGACCAATCATCTTTGATTTCCGTCGGAGGTGTTTCCTGACCATTGAGCCTCACCAAAACGTCATCAGCCCAGTATGACATCTCAACAAACACGTTGTTAATAACCATCGAGAATCTTTGCCGGATAACTTCTTCAAGGGCTTTGAAAGTGTCAATTTTTCCGCAGTTAATACACTTTCCTGGCGGGAAAATGCTTAATTAATTCCTAAAGTATTCAAAATGCACAGATTAATTCTCCAATTACCTCAGACACATAATAAACCCTCTATTTCATTTTGACTTACCAAAATTAGACTTCATTGTTATCACCGTTAAATAGTAAACGTGTGTCGTTAAAATTAAAAGCCAAAATTAGTTTATATCGATTCTCATGGTCTTCTTTTCCTTTTCTTCCCCAAATTAAATACCCAGAGAATTCTAACAGTGAGAATGTGAAGAGAATAACTGTCATGTAATCGTTTCTAAAACTAATGCTTTCTTAGTTTGTTGTGTTTTAAAAATTGCAGATTGAATTTTCGTGAAGTTTGAATTGAAACTTTGTATTCTAAGTAGAGTTTAAATTCTGAAAATGAAGTTTGTGGATGTGTAAAACGTGAAAGAAAAGGTATTACAAAGCAAAGAGAACAAAAAAAGTTGAAAAACACATGATCGAAACTAAGGAACCGGAATCAGAAACGTGTTAAAAAAAAAACAAATTCTGAAACATGTTTTTCAGTCTTGAGCAAAGCGAATGAATTAAAGAGAGAAACCAAATCTTCCTTGTGATGATCCATCTTGAGAAGCTCCTACTTGAGATGATCCATCTTGAAAAGCTCTTGCTTGTGATGCTTCTCCCTAAATTGAAACAATGGAACAAGAAAAACAAGGAATTGAAAACCAAACCAGAATTTAACAGCTGAATCAAACCCCAAATGACGTAAAACCAAATTTAAATAAAGAAAAATGAACCTGATCTTTTCTTGGACGACCTCGTGGTCGTTTTGCTTGAGGTGGTGCCGTTTGATTAGGACACCTTGTCTTGTTATGTCCTTCTTGTTTATAATTCGTACATGTTCCCACACGACCAAGGCGTGTTAACTTGTTCGGATTAGAAAAAAGATTCATGAGGAGCTTTTCTCCTAGCATGACCATGTGGTCTTCCACGGTTAAATCTTGATGGCGGTAACACAGGTAATCGGCCTAACCGTGTCCACAACTTCATGCCTTGGACTGGTTTCATACCCTTAGAATACAGTTCGCGCCACCTCGAAGTCAAGTAATAATCAGAGACATAGTCGTTGAGATCTAACCATGTTGTTGTGATGACACACATAGCATGCATACAAGGAATCCCATTCAATTGCCAATAGCCACATCCACAAGTTTTCAGTTCCATATCAACACTATAACCATCACCATGAAAGTCTATTTCATGTAAATTTCCTGTGGTCATGTATCTTTTGCAATCCTTAGCTTTTTGCCGGTTTAGCTCAATTTCTTTGTCTGCTCTAGGTGTAAACCTTTTTTCCACCTGTTGGTTAAAATAGTCCTCTTGGCATTCCTCTCCATGCACTTCCTTCTAACATTCGTTAACATGTCAAGCAAAGGTTTCCCCCTTGACTCTCTAACGTTTCTGTTGAAAGATTCTGATAGGTTGTTTAGGTTATCGTTGCAACAAGATCCAAGTTTAAAGAAAGCTCGAGACCATGATTCCGGTGATGTACGTTATAGTGTATCAAACGATCCTTTGTTGTATTTCTTCAATGCTTCTAAGTTATCAGTAAAGGTTTCAATTGTGTAACTTCGTGCTATCCTCCAAAATAAACGCTCAAGTTCTATATCTTTATTCGTCTTCTTCCAACGATCCAAAATGTGTCTAGCACACATTCGATATTCAGCTTTCGGAAGCTCGATATGAACTGCGTTTAGCAAACCCTGTCACATAAAAACAAACAACATAAAAAACTATAATAAGAAACAAACATGGAAATTATTATATTAAGACGCACCATGTGTTTATCTGAGATGATGGTAATGTCTGCTCCATCTTCAAGTCCCAAATCTTTTTTGAGAAGTTGCACAAACCACAACCAATTAGGATTATCCTCTACCTCAACTACTGCCCAAGCAATAGGAAAGATTCTGTTATCCCCATCTCTACCAACCGCAGCTAACATTTGGCCTTTGATATCCCATTTCATAAACGCAGTATCTAATCCAATAATAGGTCTACATGATTTCCTCCACGAGTTTTTCAAAGCTTCAAAACAAACGTAGAGACGGTAGAATCTTTGCTTGCTTCCGGGTACTGCCCGGGAATTGTCTCAATCTCCATAGTTGAACCTTTATTTTTATTAAGTATCTCTCCTTGATAATCCCATATTCTTGCAAAATGAGTTTCATGACTAGCTTTTCTTTTCTCTGCAAGCAACATCTTTGCTCTCCTACACTGATGGACACTAACAATCATATTGTACTCCCTCTTGATTTCGTCTACCATCTCTTGTGATTTGATTTTGGGATTAACTCTAACTCTTTCCTCAAACAGTTGTGCAATAGCTCCACTCTTCAAAAGCCTAATATAACCTGATCTTACACAAATATGCTCGTTTATGAAAACCTTTACCATCAGCTTGTTTCTACCTTTTTCAAAAGAGCAGTAAACTCTCCATGGGCACTTTTCTTCTATCCAATGTGTGCACTTTGAACCAAGCCTGTTAGATGATGATTTGTACATCTTGATATCATATTTCGTTTTTAGAGAATACCTGAGAAGTGCATACTTGAATTCATCTGCATTATTGAATGTCTTCCCTAATCCTAAAAGTTCTTTAGGACCTAATCCATAAGTGAATGGTCTGCTCTCCTCTATATCAGAATCTGATAATGGATCTGGAATATTTTCATCATCCCGAATATCATCCCCATTATCATTAGAATCACCATTTTCATCTCCACATGCAATGTCTCCAAAATGGTCTTCTAAGTTTTCACAGATCTCTACATCAACATAGTGATTATCCGCTACCTCAAACTCAGCCAAATCAGGTTCTGTCTCTTTATATCCACCCATATCTTCGACAATCACTTCACAAAAATCTTCCTCCACACCTACATTAGCATCAGATTCTATCTCTTCTTCATGCACCCTTCGTTCACCATCAGATTCAACTGTTTCTTCATTTAGTGTCCTATAAAAATAAAAATATCTACATCATAGCCGAACAACCATAGAAACTAATAACATGAACACCGTAAACTAATTGATAAAAGCAAAATAAGGAACGGGTATTGAACTACAATAAAATCAGAAACCACAAGTAAAAGAAACATCAATGGATTTAATATTAGAAACAATTTTGATTCCACCTATCGTTTTGTGCATACCTTCGTATTGGAAGCTTTCGTCTTCTTCCTGTCATGGTTCAGTTTGCAAAATTAAAACTTTCGTTTTGCCAATCGGATTAGGTTTTGATGTTTGATTTAGGGAAGATAAGTTTGGAAAGTAGATTTACAGTTGATTGTTTCGAGTTTAAAGATAAAGCTTTAGGAATTTAGGGTTTTTGATTTGGAGAAGAAGAAGATGAGAATCGACATATTTAACGACATGTTTAATATTTAACGTTGACAATAATGAAGTCTAACTTTGCTACGTCAAAGTATAATTGGGAGTTTATTATGCGTCTGAGGTAATTGGGGAATTAATCTGCGCATTTTGGATATTTTAGGAAATAATTAAGCATTTTCCCCTTTCCTGGCCTAGTTTTATCAATTTTGAAGTCCCACCAACCATTCGAGTAGCAAATCCAGCGGCCGACCATGGAGACGCATGATTCGTCCCCTGAAAAAAAACGAAAACAGAGTCAAAGTTATTAGTTGGCTGACAGCAAAAATTCAAAAACTTTAAAGCGTTTTATGATAAACATACCTTCCATCTGGTATGAAATTGACAATGTCTCTATGATTTTGGCAACGACGAGGGTTTATCCTTTTTTGACAACGACGAGGTCTTTACCGTACAGATGAAGATGTCGACGACGAGGGTTTATGAGTGTGTTTGGTTCTAATGACTTAAGAAAATATGGGGTTTAGTTGATGTCAAGCCCATGAACAATTCGAAATTGAAGATGATATTGGGCTGCTTTTAATGAGGTCCATTTTATTTCATCAAAACAACAGAAGGGTAAAATAGTACTTTACTAAAAGTTGTATTTGAGAGGGAGTTCTATTAGAGAGGAGAGATAAAACTACATATGCCTCCTATCTCTAAAAAAAAATGTCTACTTTTCAAATTATTTTAGCAAAAACTGTCTACTCTCCAACTTATCTTTTTTTTTTATTCTTTTGGTTATATGGGGTGTCAAAATGGGTTACCCAACTCAACTCAACTCATAATCAAATGAGTTTAGGGTTAAATGAGTTATGGGTTAATGGGTTAATTGGGTAAACCATTGAAACCATTAATCATTACAACCCAACTCATTTTATTCATCAAACCAATTGACCCAATAACTCATTTGACCCATCAACTCATTTGAGTCAAAAATTTCAACTCATTAGGGTTCAAAAGTTGCGTTGAGTTGAGTTGATCCATAAATCTTGACCCACTTTGACACCCCTAAATATGAATGTTATTTATCTTGAATTATCTATATATCGGTAGTGATGAAACTAGTATACAAAACTTTCCGAGCAATGATCGTGCTTAATTCCTCTATGAAAATATTTTATAAGAGTGTTGTTTGTAAGCGAATAATAATCGAAGAAAGGACATTATGATTCAAAAATAAAGAATCATGGATGTACTCAGTTATTGTCAATGTATGAATATTTAAATAAATAAATTATGATTATATCATTCTCTGTATTTAAAATTGGGAATCATTGCCGACAAAAAAAAAATTGGGAATCATTCTCTATGGTATATAATAAGCAAATGAATATTTTTTTTAGTTTTTTAATCTTTTTAAACTATTAATTATTTAAATTATATTTTGACCTAGTAAAAAGTATTTATGGGTCCGCCGCATAGGCAGATCCAAAGAGCAAAGATTAAAGAAGGCCAGCTGACCCAACTAAAAATCTACATTTGTGTTATAGCCCTTTAAAATTTATGATATTATTTATATTTCATATGTTTTGACCCTTTTAAAATTACAAATTTGATGTAAACCTTTTAAGTTTTATTATATATTTTCTTCTACTTTGTGTTTTGATACTTTTAGCCTTTTAATGTGATTCACCCATAAATATTGAACCTAATTTGCGGTATATTTTAAACTAATAATATTTTTTAAAACTTGTTAGTTTTTTTTTTTAAATTACTAATTATTTTAAGTTATATTTTGATCTGATATAAAGTATTTATGGGTCTGCCCACGCGACAGACCCAAAAAGATTAAAAGGGGTCAGACGACCCCTCTAAAATTCTATATTTGTATTGTAGACCTTTAAAATTATTTTGTTTTTTCCTTTTTAAAATTACAAATTCATATGTAAACTTAAAGAGATGAGTTTTTTTTTTTTTAGTTTTTGGTTGTTTTTAATTACTTATTATTTTTAAATTATATTTGATGGACCCATAAAAAGTATTTATGGGTCCGCCGCATAGACATCCAAAGACGATTAAAGGAGGTCAGCTGGTTTCCTAAAGTTCAACATTTGCATTATAACCCTTTAAAATTTATGATATTATTTATATTTCTTATATTTTGATCTTCTTAAAATTACAAATTCGTTAGTAAACCTTTTTTTGTTTTTTGTTGCCGTTTGTGAACCCTTTAAATTACAAATTTGTATGTAAAATCCTTAAATACTTTAAAAGATGATCAAAGTTAAAGTTATCCCAAAATTTATTTGCATTGTTTCGTTGAATGATGTGGTAGCATTAGTCTTTGATCTTAGAGATTTGGTCTTGAAAAATGCACATATATAATTTATTACAAGTTTATACGGGATCATTTTGTAGATATATTTATGTAAATATAAAAAAAGTTAGAAAATATTTTTTTATTTTGATGATTTCAGTCGGATGATTGAGTGGTTATGGTAGCGCTACCAAAATATTTCATAATTTTGATGTTTTTATGAGTTATGATGTATAAATCATTTATAATAAATATGTTATGTTTCATCGTTTGTCATAACTTGGGCACATGTTAAATATATGTACTAAAAAATTATGCCGACCTGTTCACTTTTAGTGACCGACCCTAAATTGAAATGACCAAAAACTGGATTGGCTTGGTTTGAAAATTTTGGTTCTGGTAATAATCACATGCCTAACCAGACCTGAAAATTTTGATCTGAGGTCCCTACTAATCTCTCCGGTTAGTATTTGATGATTTCTCTGTATGTTTCTTGGTCGTGATTTGCTTATAAGGACACTAAGTCTTTCATGGTCATTTTTGAGTACTCTTGTGTTCTTATATAGCTCTGAGACCTTATCATACAGCATCAACATACATTGTGAAGAAAAAGAAATCATCTTCCTCAAAGAGGAGGTGCGAGATGATAAACACATCAAATCACAAACATGGAAAACAATTTTGTGTTTTGTCTAAGAAACATAGGCAGATGATTATCGTACAACAACGGAAGGCTTATATATGAGCTGTGTTAATCTTGTCAAAGATAACTGTGATACTGAGTTGCTTCGAAAGTAAGGTTTGAGGTTAGCTTACAGTCTTGGAGCTCATGTCACAATGGGGCTGGTTTCATTTTTGTCTGCTTCCGAAGTCGTAGCAGAGTAAGGCTTCGTGTGGACAAATCTGAAAATAAAGAGGGTCCAAGTTACTATTAGATGAAATCTAATGGTCAAACTCATAGGTGAGTGATGGAGAAAGATGAGAGTATATGTTTATAAAACAAGCACTGCAGATATGCCTACCGATGCCGTCTTTTCTCAAAAAATCTTTGAAGTGAACGTCTCCTAGCAATTGGCACATCTGAGATAAACATGCATCTTACATAAAGCTCATGGGGTTTTCCATACTCGGACTATATAACGTTTACGGTAATCCAATGTAGCAAGTCCTTACCTGCTGTCGATACGCAAGCTACTGTTGATGCGTTTGAGAATGAAATAGCTCTCTTTAATGCTGGATTTATACTGGTCAAATTAATTGTCTCAGTGGCTTTAGCTGCAGCAGCGATATGCAGAATTTCTTGAACCTATTAAGTGTGATCACCAAGAGAACAAGAAATCTCATGCAACTGCTTCCCAACAAAAACGAAATACGAATGTACTCAAAACTTGGATGGACCAAACCTTTTCAGCTGGAATACCATCAAATACGCTAAAACTCCCACCAAAAATAATGGTTAGTTGACTTGGAAGGATCATTGAACCATCTGGCTTCGTGGACCTTCAATAGAAGAAACAAGAGCTAGTTATGAATGATGGAAGATAATAATAATCCACCCAAATTTTAAGACCCTATTGATGCAAAAGGGAGAAGAACAAAATAGTGATTCCACTACAATATTACAGCCGCTTAGGCTATCAACTAACCTCAGTCCCATCAATACATCAGTTCAAACAACCTACTAAATTTAAATCATCTGATGATGTCATCTAACAGTAGATAGAAGGCTATTTTTGCATTCAACGGTACCAAAATCAAACACACAAGCCTAGTTCAAATTCAAGCTCATAAAACCGATACTAAAGAATGGGCAACAACATCTAATGTATTTGTGAGGCATGATCACTAAGAAATACACAATTATCTGGTGGCCATAAGTCAGCCAAATATGATATAGAAGTAGAATAATACATGAGAATAAAAGCTTAAACACTTGTAAGAAAAAAAACTAAAAGACTATCTCAGTTTCCGAAACCAGTCAATGTATACAAATTAACATTCACATAGATCCAGTCTCTTCATTTGCTTAAGCTTCAACAACCTACCTACACATGAAAATTCCTAAATGCAAGAACAATATTTGACGTCACAAACTAATACATACTAACAAATCAGATTCATACACACTAACACTTCCAGAACTATCAATATGTTAATAAAGCAAACACTGAATATCTAACTACCTGTCCCGTCTCTTCTCGAGAAATCTTTGAAGCGAACGTCTCCTAGCAATTGGAAGATCTGAGACAAACAGGGATTAATAGTCCGTAACTCCGTAGATAATGCTTACAGTAACCGAATGAAGCAATTGCTTACCAGCTACAGTTGAGAAAGAAAGAGCTCTGTTCAGTGCTGGATTGATACCGGTCACATTCTTCGTCTGTTTACCAGCAAAAGCGATGCGAATGATTTCTTGAACCTATTAAGCATTGATCACCAATACAATTAGAAACTCTGATGCAACCAACATAAACAAAATCAGAATGTATGTACTCAAAGCTAGATGGACCAAACCTTTTGTGCAGGGACACCATTGAAGACTCTACAACTCCCACCAAAGATAATAGTAAGTTGAGTTGAAGCATCTGGCTCTGTGGACCTTGAAACAAGAGTTTGAAATTAAACCTCTTGAGTTTCCCAAATTGATCTGCTAATTTAACAATTCATATAGATCCAAGTCTCGTCAATTGCTCACGCTCCTATAGTGTACTAAGAACTAACAAATCACAGAACTATAGGCTAAGAAAAAACTTCAAACACAAAGACAGATAAAGAGAAATGAGAATTAACGATTCAAATTGATTCCAGTTACTAGTGATACATACCTAGCTTCGTGAATCGATCTCTCAACGAGCAAGTCAAGTCCGGCGGAAACAGAACCGGTCCCGTCGGCGAAACTAGGAACGGGGAAATCTCCGTTTACCTCAGCCATGAGCCTCTCTGTGAATAATATCTGTCTTCTCCGTTTGATTGGGAATTGGTTCTCTTCTCTACGCAACGTTCGTTATTCGGTGTATTCATTATTCAATCAATTTTGTTTTCTTTTTGTTTTTCTCAGAAATATTCCAAAAAAACCTCAACTATTTGATTATTTTATATATCTAACTACTTATCTAATAAGTAATAATGCCTTACCAAAAAAAAAAACTACTTATCTAATAATACCTATTTATTTTCATTTGTTCTTGTAATATAGACAACTATTTAAAAAAATAAAATAGTGGACAATTTTGTTCGATGTGAAAAACTTAATACTCTTTACGCATCCTTTTTAGTACATGCATACCGCCGTTATCGTATTGCTAAAATAAATTAAATAAGATATATTAACACAAAGCTAACTATATAATTATGATGAAAAAATCAAAATATGTAAATTAGTCGAAGAACATTGAATCATTTTGATATTGAGGAACCAAAAATTAGAAAGAAATAAGCAAAAAAAAAAGAAATAGAGAAACGATTTGGTTTTTAAAGTTTGAAAATCTAAAAAGTAAAAATATATGAAAAGAGAATTAAAAATGAGACACTCATATCATTTTTCTATGATAATTTCCAAAAAGGCAAAAACGTATAAACTAAAAAAATACAAAGTAAATAAGAAATTTCTTTTCGTTTCAAAAAAAAAAGAATTAATTTTTTAAGGATAAAACTATAATTTGTTTTTAGAGCGTATGTATAATCTGCCAATATTTCTAGTTTGGGTTTTATTTGTCACTAATAAATTAGTTTGAGTTTTTTGACAACCGAAAAAGTTGAGGTTTTTTTGGCAAATTTTAATAGTTGAAGTTTTTTTTGGGAATTTTCTCTTCTATTTAAAACTCTATGTCGTAAAAGGTACAACAGTGGAAGCTTCCACTTCACCAACAATTCAGCTTATAAGCGGAGACCCAACTTAAAAAGTCCAATCCATAAAGATACCCCTTTAAGGAACTAAGAAATATAACAAATCCAACACAAAACCATGTGTGAGCCTATGAAGTAAAGTTGAAGTAGATGTTGTCGCCGTTCGCCGCTCATAGCCGATATGGTACGAAGCGTAAGGGAACTCCAAAACTACCGAAAACCGTCAGAGCTTCAAGAAATAAGTCCACAGGTTTTTAACTAGAGAATCCTACCAACTACATCATCAAATCTGTAAAGAAAAGATCTTCACAAGGGCAATGACTCCCGAACTCCAAAGAACATCAACGTAGATATTAAGCCGATGGAGCTTTTCAGCAACACCTAAAAACAAAAAGGAAAACACTCGTGTCCATAGATCAATTAGACAAATAGCCTCAATTGTAGATCATTCGCCATCTGAGATCGATTCCAGTGAGAAAAATCATCATTGATTATAAAAGCAAGCTTGATTCTTCTAGGTTTCATTGTTCATAAACCAATCGAACATCAAAATAGAGATTTACAGCTAAAAGCAATATTAGTGTGCAATGAAATTGTTTTCTTTTCTGCAACTTAAGATGTAACTCTTTGGATTGATTCCTGCAAATCGCAAACTCAAAAGATCAAATTGGATAATAAACACCTTTAAGCAAAAAAACACCTAAATTTCCAATAGAGGATCTATGAGATTATTGAAAGAAAAAAAAAAAAAAAAACATCAGATACACTGATAAGAAAAGTAGATCCGGCCAACGATGGTCATGGAATTCGAACGCTGTCAGGCAAGAGCCAGCCATCACTGCTAAAAACGACAGAGATGTTAGATATAAAACCCAACTATATTAAAACACATAAACGTCGGAATGCCATCAGGCCAGCGAAACAAAAGAGAAAACTTTCCCTTTTCTCTAAGATTTTTTAGAGAGAGAAGAGAGAGAAAGCTCGAAAACAATCTATTTCTTTCTCATTTTGTTCTTTTTTGTTTGTTTAAATGTGTAACTTAAGAAAAAAGAATAAAACAAAAAAAGGCATCAAGAATTTAAAACGTGCGTGAAAATAATACGTCGTCGCTTTGAGACTTTCCTTTTGAGAAACATAGAGCTGTTGTTAGTACTTGAGATACTCGGTAACATCAGTAGGTAACATGCATTTGCCCACCCAATCTTTTCTTTTTTTTTAGGTTTAAATTTCCATTAAAGATAAAAGCAAGTTACAAAACAAAGAGTCCAAAAAAAGGCACGCAAGCCCGAAAAATATACACGGCAAGAAGCCCAAATCCAAGTCACGCAGGCCCGAAACTAAACTTGAATGGCCCAACAAGACCCAAACAGCCCAAAAAGAAGAACAGAGAACGAAGGAACTGCCCTTAGCTGAAGAAACGAAACCAAGTAGAGAGCAGAGAGGATCCTGGAGAATCAAATTCACTACGCCGAGAAATGGGATCAAGCTTTGACCATAGAATAACCTTAAGTTCCTCGATGATCAAAGCAGAGGTACGGGGAGCATGAGAATGGATCTGACGATTGCGTTCTTTCCATAAGAGATAAATAGAGGCTTGGAACACTAGCTTGATGATGAGACAGAGATAAGCATCACACGAAGCCGAATTAATCCATAAGAGGCAGGCCATGAAGGGGACCGGAGGAGATAATCTTGTTCTATTCCTGAAGTGACTCCAGACCGCCAGACTAAAGTCACACTCAAAGAAGAGGTGATCTCTAGACTCCGAACTTCCAGAGCAAAGGACACAATCCGTGGGAATAGAAATTCCCCAACTCCGCATTCGGTCCCTAGTGTGAAGCCCTGTTCCAAGCCACAACCCAATTGATGAACGCATGATTTGGAATATAGTCCTTAAACCATATAGATTTATGCCACAGAACCGGACAGGTAGATGGGTGCAAAGCGAGCCAAGTTAGAGTAGAGGAGAACAATGGTGTGGGTGGATGATGCTCGAGCTTCCAAAGATAGACATCATCCACTTCACAATCAATGATATCAATCCAATATGGCAGGGCGTTTTTGATCGTCGAAATGATGGGATTACGACTTCGAGAAGTCATGATCTTCCATCCATTGCAAGATGTTGCGTCTCTAACAACCGCTTTTTTGTTCAACCCGATAACTTGAGGTCCTAATGGACCCGAGAGATCAATCAGCGGCCACAACCCCATCCAGTTATCATGCCAAAAACTTGTTGTAATTCCTTAACCCACCTCACACACCAAAAAAGGTCTCGCCAGGTTACAAAGTTTGCACAAACGTTTTCAAATCCAACTCCCTGAGTAGTAAGGATTCAGATCCCAAAAATTCCGGTTACCAATAAGATTAATCCTCATCCAAGAAACCCAAAGAGAACTAGCCTTAGTGAAAAACAACCAGATAAGTTTCAAAACGAAAACCGTATTCCAAGAGATCAACCTTTTCAACCCAAAGCCATCACTTTGCTTAGGCGTACATACTACGTTCCAAGTGATCTTTGCACCTCTAGCGTAGGTAGGCAGACCTTTCCAAAGAAAGGCATTACACATCTGCTCAATCTTTTGGAGACATTGGTTTGGAAGGAGGAAAACTGACACCAAGAAGTTGATGGTAGCAAAGATCACAGATTTCAGCAACCGAAGCCGACCAGCAAAGGAGAGATGTCTGACAGTCCAAGAGGAGAACTTTTTATTAATTCTGTCAAGAAGAGGTTGATAATCTTGTTTTTTCATCTTCTAGATCATTAGGGGAATCCCCAGATAACGAACCGGAAGAACACCCTGAGAAACACCAAAACGCTCAGAGATAGTGGCCACATTATGCAAGTCACCACCATCCAAGCCGTTTTTTGCCTGTTTATTCCAAGACGAGAACCAATTCTGAACTCATCAAGAATGGATATGATCCCAGCAACAGAATCCTTAGAACCGTCAAAGAAGACTAACACATCATCGGCAAAGCTGAGATGAGTAATGAGAGGGGCTGAACACTAAGGGTGAAGCATGAAACGGCCTTCAACTGCGCCCTTATCCAGTGAATTTGCTAGAATATTCATGATATGCACAAATATATGAGAAGACATGGGATCTCCTTGTCTGATTTCTTTTTTACCCTGAAAAAACCCAATCAACTCACCATTAAAAGCAATACTATATAAGGAGTAGATATGCAAACCCGGATCAAGTTTATAAAAATAGGAGGAAGATCCAAAGCCACAAGGATGTTGATTAGAAACTCCCTGCTGACATTGTCATAAGCCTTGGTAAGATCAATTTGTAAGCAGCCCTTAGTTACTTCACCTTCAATATGTAACCCTTCAACTAGTTCAGAAGCTAACAACACATTTTCACAAAGCATCCTTCCTTTTATAAAACCCACTTGATTCCCTTGAACTGCTTGAGTTCTGAACAGCTTGAGGCGCTTGGAAATGATTCTAGTAAATTTTGTAAATTGTATTCCAACAAGAAACCGGTCTGAACTTAGATAATTTGTCTGTCCCACATTCCTTAAGAATAAGAGTAATGGCAGTTGCATTGAACTTCTTCAATAGATGTAAGAAAGAATTCCCTCACAGCAAAAATAACAGTATCGTTCACCACAGCCCACGAATCCCAAAAAAAATCCACAGGAAAACCATCTGGATTGAGCGCCTTGTTCTTAGGCATTGAGAACAGTGACCCTATAATCTCTTCATCAGTAGGAATAGCAGACAACAGAGTAGCCAGAGACTCATCACACCGGAAAGGATGTAAGACCTTTATAACTTTAATAGATAAAGGAATAGTTGAGTCATTTTCAGAGCCGAGAAGGTGAGAGTAATACGCCACAATCATATCTTTGACTTGATCCACGTTAACAACCAAAATATCATTGTCACCACGCAACTGCTTGATAAGATTTCTAGCCTGATGAGCAAGGA
Source organism: Arabidopsis thaliana (assembly GCF_000001735.4). Classification (NCBI taxonomy): domain Eukaryota; kingdom Viridiplantae; phylum Streptophyta; class Magnoliopsida; order Brassicales; family Brassicaceae; genus Arabidopsis; species Arabidopsis thaliana. The sequence continues at coordinate 15,362,815 of NC_003074.8, read as the reverse complement.
AAGCTCTACGGAAGAACCGAGTATTAGCATCCCCTTCTTTTAGCCACCTGATTCTTGACTTTTGTCTATAAAAAGACTCCAAGGCCACAGCAAAGAAATCCCATTTTTTCTAGCCATATGCTCTCGTCTAAAGAGAGAATCTAAGGGAAGAGAAAGTAATTGAGACTGAATATCTTCTAAGGCAGCCAAGGCTTCGCTAGTGCGCTGCTGAAGATTACCAAACCCTGCTCTATTCAATCTTCTACACTCTTTTTTAATCTCCTTAAGGTGCTCCTCTAAGAGAAACATATTAGAGCCAACAAATGTGTTTCTGCTCCGAGCCTCAAGAATAGAGGCCATAAAGGTGGGATGCGAAGCCAAGAATGAGAAATACTTGAAAGACTTCTTTGAGCGTTGTGGATTATTGGCCAAGTTAATTATGCAAGGAGCATCATCAGAATCTTCAGGAGGGCCAAACTCAGCAATAGCCGAAGGAAAAGTGTCGAACCAGTCCGCATTACCTAATGCCCGATCCAACTTCCTGATAATAGGATTTTTCTGCTGGTGATTTGACCAAGTGTAGAAAACTCCCCGAGTTGGTACATCATCCAAATCACTGTCTCTCATACAATCTTGAAGATCTTCCATACCTCTCGGGGAGTAAGAAGAATGGGAAACCGAATATTATTCAGCAGTAGTAAGAATTTGATTTAAATCTCCTAGAATCACCCAAAGAGTTTTGTTGAAAGGAGAGGTAATAGCCAGCGAGGAAATTTCATCCCAGAATACTCTCCTCTCAACTTCATTATTCTTCTCGTAAACAAAAGCAGCAGCAGAAATCTTATAAGTACCCGACACTTTTAAACTGCAGAGAATCATTTGCTGCAATTTTTTGAAGACCAAAACATAAACTGAGGGATCCCAAACCAACCAAATCCTTCCCATTTCTGAACACCAATAGTTGTTATCCATTCTCCAACCTGGTAGAGTAGAAGCCAAAACTGTAGCTGCATTTTCCTTTTCAACATGAATTTCCAAAAAGCTCCCTACCAGTAATTTATTTGAAACAACCCAGCTTCTAACTATTATTTGACGAGATTGGCTATTCAAACCTCTAATATTCCAAGAAAATATCATCATTACTACCCAAAAAGTGTTTTTCTGAAACTCCCGAGCAACAGCTTGAACTCTTCATCTCATGTGGTTGAACCAGATCTTCTGCATTTTCTTCCTTGCTTTCTTGGTCATGTTATCCCATCTCGGAGGAGTAGGAAACATATCTAAGTCCGGAAGATCAGAAATCCTTGCAGATAAACCTGCAGCTAGGTCGCTCGCTGGGGAGCACAAGACCATCCTCTCCGTTCCAAAACCCTTAGGAGGGATAGGTCGCTCGCTGGGGTGCACAAGATCGCCTCACCCTGTGAAGGTTCAGAATGTGTCCACCCAGGCTTACAGACCCACTTCTTAACGCATTCAAAAGGCCCCTCTAGAGTCTTCTTCCCCTTCTCAACCACACCATTAGCAATGAGTCTAGGAGGAGTGCTAGTGAATCTCTTCTTGGAGCGAGAACGTCTGCACTTCACTTTGAAGCTAGAAGCCAAAGATGTGCCTAAAGGCACTTCGTCAGTTCCAGCTAGACCATTGGAGGGCGGTAGAAGCACATGAGTGTGATATACCTCTTTTGAACCAGAGGGAGAAACCTTCTAAAAAGGGGTTTTTTCATCAGAGGCTTGGGACAACGGCTTAGGAGATGTCCATATCTTCCACAATTCAGACATTTAGGTGGAGGCCGAGGATATTCCATTACAATACGAGTTACGTTTCCTTGACAGTCTTTTACTATCACTGTGGTGGGGAGCAGGGCGTCTAGTTTGATTATAACTTTGACTTTGGTAAAGCCAATGTTCACTAGATCAAGCTTGGACTTCTCAGTGTGGAGAGAATCTCCAATACCACTGGCAATGACTATAATTCCATCTAAGGAATATAGTTGAGGAGGGACATTACGCAAAACCGCCCACGTAGGCGCCGTATGAAGTTCCTCCAGCTCAAGAGGACCGTCAGGAGACCAAGGATAAACTGTGCATGAACAGTTCCCCGCGTGCCAAAAGCCGACATCAATAACCCATTGTCGAGTAAGAGGCGCCGTAATAAAGATGAGAGTTGTCGTTTCAGAGATTAGTCCCACTGTAATATTACCAAACCGGCCTCAAATCAAATTCAAGTCATTAAAAATACGATTAGATGAAGGACATAGCCCGTGAAATTGAGCTACCAAATGATCTTTCCACAGGGTTGCCGTCTTCAACATGACAGAAGGAGGAGCCACCACAACTGGAGTACCATCTTCAAGGAAGGTTAGGAACTCCATCTGTTTGAGGTTCCTCAACGACGCTTTGAATTTCAAAGCCCAAGGATCTTTGGCCTTTGAAGGCTTAGCCATTTTCGCATAAGACAGGACTTTGGTTGGAAAGGGGGCAGAGAGCGGAAGAGGATCGATTCTAGTCGCCAGAGCATTATCCAAATCAATCACTATGACTATATTGAAAGAGATCTCAGACACTTTGGTCAAATCCGGGGAAGGAACCTTCTTAGAGACATGAAGCTTAGAGGACGAGCTCAGGGCCTCAATCGAAATAGCATGTGTGAGAGGATTTAAGTCAGCGCTAGGCTGAATAAGGTTAATCTGAGATTCAGGAGTCGAAGATTCCCCGTCGTCTCAACCTACAAAACCGATGCTTCAGATGGAGGAGGAGTGGAGCCAGATCCAGATTGAAAAAGCGCGATCTAGGTGACAGGAGACGATGAAAGATTCCCCATCATCTCAACTGAATGAGCCGTGTCACTCTCAGTGGACGACGGCGAGACAACCAAGGAGGAGCCGATAAGAACACTCGAACCAGGGAGGAGAGACGAGCTATTGGCCGAGGCCAAAACTCGAGAGAACTTAGAGAGAGGGAGAACAAGAAGAAGGACAAGGCAGCTTCTTCTTTTTCTTTGACATTGGAAAAAATCATGTCAACCGGCGAGATGCCGGCCGCCGGAGGCAATTAGGTTAGAGAAGGACAAATTGCCAAGAAAGTCGTTCAGAAGAGAGAAAGTCGTTCAGGAGAGAGAAAGTCACTCAGGAGAGAGAAACTTGATTCTTCCTACAAAAGATCCCACACAATCTTTTTGGTTAACCATAATATATTTTTATTTCTAACCAAAGGAAAAAAAATGTAGGATGGCGTATGGTTTTCAGTTTGGTTTTTGGTTGAGAAGGACTTGGGTTCACCCCTAGAGGTGAACCTCTTTCATTCACCAATTAAAATTTGTCATGTCATCTAATTAACTAAACTAAAACAATTAATATTAAATAAATAAATAAATATATTAAAACTCACTAAACTTATTTAATTATTAAATCTAATCTTTAATCATTTTTTTATAAACTCAAACCGATATATAATCCCGTTTAATTACAAAATCTAAACCCTAATTCTCTTTTGTAAACCCAAACCACCATTTAAACTCGTTTAATCGTAAAAAATCTAAACCCTAATCGTACTTTCTAAACCCAACCCGACATTTAACCTCGTATAATTATAAAATTTAAATTCGTTTATAAACCCAAACCGATATTTAAACTTGTTTAATCATAAAATCTAAACCCTAATCCTTTCTAATAAACCCAAACCGATACATAATTTCGTTTTAATAAAAAATTAGATTTTTTAACTAAATTAAATTATTATTTTTATTATTAGATGGTAAATTCTGATTGGCTAAAATTAAAGATGTGAACATAAAGGTTCACCCTTCACCCAAGTATTTTCTTTTTGGTTCTACAGTTTATCGGTTTTATAAAAACTAAATACATATATAAATAGTATGTGATTCAGCTTATTACACTTTGTTTTTTTCTTTTCGGTTTTATAAATAATAAAACATATGAGTTTCGGTTCGGTTCAGTTTAGATTATTTTTAGTTTATTCCATGAATCTTTAAATAAATAACATTATTGTTTTTTATATTGAAATGTATTTATATTATATGAAACTCTAAGGGGGGTGTATTGAAAGTGGAATTTTAATGGAACAATATATATTTTAGAGAAGTTCAAATGATTTTTGTAAAATCTATTCAAATTTCGCCTTACATCTATTCAAATCTAATGTTGTTAGAAGACAAAAAAAAATATATATATTGTTATCTTTTTAAGAAACATGGTTGTGAAATAACCAATGAACTTAACAGTGAAGTGGATATATTTTATTTAGCAAAAGTGGAGTGATCCTTGAGATATAAGGTTAACTCATAGATACAAATATTAAATAAATTGGAAAAGCTTGAGCTCACATTAGAATTTAGTCGTTGTAAATACTCAAATGGGGTGTCGACGTAAAGTTTTAGTCAACCAAAGCATAAAAAGAAAGATCATATCTCACATGGGGCCTTAAGCTCTAGCGGACACTTTCTCATTTGTCTTTTGAAAATCAATGTATCTGGTTTCCTTACTCTCTTTTTTTTTTTCCTTTTTCTTTTGCACAGTTTCTTTTGTTTATATGATATAATGGTGATATGTATCATCAAACAGTGAAGCTCTAATTGTTGATAAAAAGAAAAAGAGAAACATGAACGCTAAGTGCTCTCTAGGTGCATGCCTATGAGAAGACTAATAGGGGATTGTTACCAATTTTTGTTATTATAGTATGCAAGTGCTCGGTACTTCTCTAGTTCTCTTGCAGTATCTTATTGGATGTCGATATCAGAGTAAAGATTATCCTAGTCTATTATCAAGTTCTATACGACTTTTAATTTGCGTTTAAGGGGGATCTTCTAATCAATGTGAATATTGTAACTAAGGAAATTAAAAAGATATATAGGTGGAAACAAGCAGATAGAGGAGCACTGAACATGTTAATCCACGTAAAACTAATGCCACACTATTTTATCAACATGCGATTAGGGAGAAAAACTAACAATTTCTATCATATCATTAGCCAAACCTTTTTCAGACCGGTTGTCAATTGATAAAATCTCAAGAACTCTATAACAAAAGGACCCAAATCTCAGTTCCACCAAGATGCATCATATTAGGCCTACATGCTATACCTAAGATTGTGTGATATATTGCCAATCTAATTCCCGCAATGAACACAGAGAAATGAATCATACACATGTCATGGAGGCTTTCAAAAGATGAAACGTGCCGGAGAAACTTATTAAATTCAAGGAAAATAAAAACATATAGAAACGACAAAATTCAAAAAAAAAAAAGAAGGAATGAGAAGAGAGTTGTTTTCATAGCAAGAACGAAAAGTAAGGGGATGGAGAGTTCTTTTCACTATTATTATCAAAAATAAATGACTTAAAAGAAAGAAAAAAAACTATATTTTATAAAGTGGCTGTGTCCGTGTGGACCTGTGCATGTCACATAGACAAAGCTTCAATAGAATACATATCACAATGGACTGAAAGAGGCAACTAAAGTCAATGATGCAAAATGGTAGAAGATTTTGGGCATTTGCAAATATGCCTTTTTCATCTTTGTTTATATATATATTAGGTTTACAAGAAAAGAAAGAAGAAAAGGTATGGCATTTGGAGGTTGAGCATTTGACATGAAAGTTGAAGTAATGGAATCTGAGTAGGATAGTTAGGAAATTGATGTGTCAGATTGGGACCACCTTGTCTTTTTGTTCGTAGACGACATCATGTGTCATGTGCATGTGGAAAGGATTTGTTCCGTTTTTTTTTTTTTTTTTCCTAGAACATAATTAAGGACTATCATTATAAAGTTAAATCGTTCTCTAATTCTTCTTTTTATATCCTAACTAATACTTCATTGAATACATCATTGAACTCTTACCATTAAAAAAATAGTGATGCTTACGTAAATTTCTAAAGTAAAACCGAGAAACAGAAGAAGCCAAACCACTGTTATAAATGGGTTGATGTCTATCACCACAATTGAGATTCTTTATTAATTAGCTATTGCTATACGATTAATATTTAAACTTCAACGAAGGTGCTACGTATAAGATTATTTTAATATAATGAAAAAGATGCGACGTAAGCCGAAATATTTGATATACATTAATATCATCTCGATTCACTAGTACCATCATTCATATCATAATATACTTAACTACGGTTTTGATTGATAATCACTTTACAAAACGGTACAAAACGTTATAAAATATATAATTTTAACAATTACCAATCACAAAAACGTTGCTAAAAATTTTACTCTTAGTTTTTTTTTATAATTTTCTCGTATAGTTTTTTTTACAGCTTTGCATTGTTTCGAAAAAGCTAACAGCTAACAGATTTTAGTTACCATCGGACCCTATAAATTTATTCGTGAAATATCATAAAATTATTTACACCTTTTAAGTTTTTATTGTTTAATCATTTTTCTTTCGGTTTCTTTTTGTTAAATTAAAATAGATAAGTAATGAAAATCAAAAGAAAACCAAAGAAAAGAAAAAACCCAAAGAAAGTTATGTGAGAATATGGGATATTGGAATTGTGAAAATATATATATATATTTTTTTGTAAACTATATTTCTGACGTAAAAGCTAACAGAGAACATAAAAAGCACATGAATATATATGTAAAGAAAACAAGGCGTAATCGTTAAGGCAATAAGCCACAAATGGAGTAACAAATTTAAAGGTTTATGTGAATGTGACCAAATTGCTTCTAAAAGATAACCAACGATAATGATACTAAAATCTGTTACGTCAAAATGTTTTTTTTTCTTTTCATATATGTTTCTCTTTTTAGGTGGTTTGGTAAAAGGAAGAGAAAAAGAAACGATTACGATCATCTTTTATTCCTCACCGTCTCTCTCAATCTCTCATGCAAGCAAATACTGCAAGCCAGAGTAGCACAGACTGTGACACGAACGCCACTATCCCAACGTCACCTTCTCCTGCTCTTTCTCTTGTATTTCACTTTAGTCTCTTCTCTCAACTGTCGTCACCTAGATATTTTTAGATTCTTATTTCTTCACCCAAAACTCTTTTGATTGATCCTCTGAGTAACATTTAACTTTATAAATGTGTTCAAGGGTTTATATTCCACGATCATATATAAAATTATGTTACAAAGTTTCATTACATTAACTAACAGAACTCTATCCAAACATTAATCTTCTCCTTTTACTCAATTTCAACTAACTAACAGTTCATGCATTGAATTTTCAATTGTACTGTATGAATAAAATAGCTTAATAGCACATTAAATTTGACTGATTAAGTTTTCCAACATCAACAGCTGAATAAAAAAAAATATATCCTCAATGCAGACTCATAATTTATTATATAGATTAAAATATGTGGATACAGATAAGCATAACAGAAAATTTGACACCGAAAGTTGTAATGAAAAAAACAATTGTAAATAAATAAATACTTTTGCAAAAATAATAATAAAAATAGTTAAAATAAATAAAATAAAAAGCCACTTACACCAATGAAAAACCAAACCATCACCACCTTTAAGTTGTCTTTATAAAGACGCATGACTCTAACTTCTAGTCCTCCCTCTTCTTCTCCTCTCTTTCTCTACTCCAAGTTTTCACAATGACATTCTTCATCGAAGACACTAGTCTCATCATCAGCCACGTTCTCTACAAAACGGCACTTATCATCACCGTTTTACGATGGATCTTTGCATGGATCCTCCGTTACCGCTCAAGATCCTCCTCATCATCATCATCTCAATCCTCCTCTTCTCCTTCTATTTCATCACAAACCATCAAAGAAAGCCTAGCCGTGTCCGCTTTCCGCGACGCGGTGGAGAGATCTCCCGCGGCGATAAACGACATGTGTGCCGTGTGTCTAGGAGATCTTGAAGACGAGGACGAAATCAGAGAGCTTAGGAACTGTACTCACGTGTTTCATCGTGATTGTATTGACCGATGGCTAGATTATGAATGTTGCGGCGGTGATGATGATAACCACCGTACTTGTCCCCTATGTCGAACGCCGTTGCTTCCATCTTTCACTGATTACTCAACCGTTACTCAAACTAGTTGGGCTGTTGAACGACTTCTTTACCTCTTCGGCGACGATCTTCTTCCCTGACTTTTATTTTTCTTTTAGAAAACATTTGATTTCATATTTTTTTTATGAATATTGTAATTGGTAGAGGGGTCGAATAGGAAATATAAGAGTGATTGATCGCAATTATACGAAATCGAATCAATTTGATTTGATTGTATATACAAATGTTAAACTGTATTAATTCTCCTCTTCAGATAAATGTCTAACATTTTTTATTATTATTTCAACATTTTTCATTTATTTATCCTTTCTTAGTTGTCACATTCCGTTTTATTGTTTTCTACTTATCTCTATAGTATTTTTTTAAGTATAATTTTTACGGATGGGTTAAACTATTTTCGGATACATATGATACCCAATTTAATAAAAATATTATTCATAAAAGTTTGGGTGGATCGGATTATATTTGACCCGACTCTTCTATTGTTTTTTTTATCTAAAGTTGGATACAAATATTACCAAAATTAGATCATATCTACTAATTATGTTTCTATATTAAATAATACATATAGTTAGAATATTTGGTAATAATTTAAATCTATGATTCTCTTTTCATCTTTATTTAATTTTTTTTAATTTTTTTGGATAATCGTATAATACATAAAGTAAACAATTTTTTTTCATATATTTTGATTCAAATTTTGAAAACGAACATATATTATCCAATTATTGAAAAAGTATATGTTTAACATCACACATTAGCTAAAATATTTAGAAAATAATTCATAATCACACTGTAAATAAAATCAAAATGAATCCAAATCCGAATGACTAGGGACCTTAACTCAACAAGCATCCAAATTTAAAAATTTCAATATGTGCTAATTCTGTTTTTAGTAAAAATGTTTCATTTCACTGGAAATATAATAATTAATATATTCAAAAGCAATAAAAAATTTATAATATTATAAACATCTGAACATATAAAAAAAACCGAGACAGATGAAATTGCGGAACTAGTTTTTATGGTGGCATGGAAGGACAGAGTTTGAATCAACATTAATAAAAAATTTAAAATATCATTAATTCGCCGCTTCAATACGAGGCAGAATAAAATCAATATTTTTTAAATTATTAAATTTGAACATATTAATAGAAAATAGCACAAAACGGATTATATTGCAAGGATGGACTATATAGCGGGATGAGTTGAATTAACATTAATAAATTTTTAAAATATTATTAATTCATCGCTTCAATATGGATTAAACCCTCATTTTATTATTTTTAACACCACTATTATTAAATATATCGAATCAGCTTGATTTAAATAAAATTATATAGACAAAAATAATCTCGTAGTATACCTTTGCTTAATAATAATTGTAAACTATAAAAATATGAATGTCCTACAAAATTATACTATTTACAAATTTTTATATATAATACATAATCATTAAATATTTAAAATCACTACTTAAAATCTAGTTTTCAGTATAAAATTCAAAATCATTGCAAAGACATATTTCATACAACCATATTTGTGTTAAGATCAAATCATGCAGAAAAAAAAAAATTCATATCCAAAAGCCAAATCAAACTAAATTTTTTATTAGATATTTTTAAGAGAAATTATTTACAGGTAGAGAAAAGATTATCTTTTATTTTGTCGGTTATTCAGAAAAAAGCATTATTGGATAAAACCTGATATATCAAAATTTTTACTGTTTTTACCCATGATAAATGTATTCGTTTTAGAATATTTTTTATTGTCATTACAGGTATTTATATGATTGAGATGCGTTTGAAAATAAAGAGACATTTTGGAGTAAAACCAAGAGAATTAAACTAAAGAGAAGAATTTAGAGTCAGACCATGTTACCAGTGTCGATCGATACCATTTGCGGTCGAACAAAAAGTCTCTAGAATTTAATGTTTTGAAGACTACAAAAAATACCCATAAGTTATCTCTATTTGTAAGAAGCCACCTTTTTTTTTCTTTTTTCTCTTGTCATCAGTTTTTATTTAGAGCTCAAAAGAGCCAATGTTGAGGAAAATTGTTTACATAAGTGACATGAAGCGGTTCAGTACGAACTTTTCGTGCCAAATTGTCTGCTTTAACATTTACATTACGAGAAATTAAATATAAAGAGAAACTTGTAAATTCTTCCTTGTCGCTCTGAAAATCGTCCAAATATGCTAAAAATGTCGGCCTTTCGGTTGGGTAAGACACCATTTTCACCAATTCTGAATAGTCTTTAAAAAAGGCTACATCTTGGTTGTCGGCACCAATCATAAACTTCATCCCCCAAAGTAGAGCTTTGAATTCAGTGTGAAGTGGAGATAGACTTTTACGAATATTTGCAGCTCCCATGGTTGGTGACTGTACATTTGATGACGTACAAAACCATCTTGTTCCTGAAAATTTATCGCTTCCTTTCCATGTTCCGTCCACAAAGTAGCAAAATCCTGAATAAATATATATTATCATATGAGATATCCCTCACCCAAATTATTTTTTCCAATCTCAAGGAGCGGTGATTTTCACTATGAAGCGCAACTAGAGCTAACTGCTATGATTGTGCCTCTTTTTCAACTAAACATAATACCTCTAGCGGATCTTTATCCACATTCTCAAATATTTTTTCATTCCTTACTTTCCAAATATACCAAATTATCCATGAAGATGAAGAAGAATCAAGTTCTCAAGGTATTCTTGAGAATAAGTGATCCAAATTCGCATAAATAGAAGTCGTCGGAAAATTCGTTGGGGCAATAGGAATCTATGAAAGAGCCCATATTTGTCTGGATGGGTGACATTGGAAAAGTGTATGGTTAATTGTTTCCTCTAATGCGTCACATCTAGCACATCTTGAATCACATTTTATACCTTTTCGCAAATGTTTCGTGACCGACACACAACCTGATAATATTGCCACACAAAATGACGTAACTTAGGCGGACACTGCACTTTCAAAGTATGTGCTTTTAGTGCTTTGATTTGTGGGCTAGTAAAAGTTAAATTGTCATCCAAAATTTTCTAACTGCGTTGTATGATAAACCGATTTAACTGTATATATTCCGGATTTTGTGAAATGCCAACCTTGAGTATCCTCTTTCGTTGACGCACCCAAGTGGAATGCACTTATCAGCTGGACATCTTCCGGATCAAAGAGTTCCTTTAAGAGATCAATATTCCAAAATTTTGACCGACTATCTATAAGGTTTTTAACTTTTAAAGATGGATCAATAATTGACCCATTACTAATGGCTGATCTCGGGAATTAAGCTGGAAAAATCGAAGGGTCCTCCCAAACTGAGATGGACTCCCCAGAACCGACTCTTTTCATATATAAGTCCTTTATTAACAAGAGATCTAGCTGAACATATATGTTTCCAGCCATAGGACTGACAGTATCATTTTATATTTTCCAAAGAGTTAGATTTCCGAAAATATCTCTCTTTAAAAACCTTCACAAAAAGAGGATTTGGAACCTTAATCAAATGCCATAATTTTTTTGCTAATAGGGCTGAATTAAAATCATCAATGCTTCAAAAACCTAACCCACCTTCTGATTTACTACTGCATAATTTATGCCAAGCCATCCAGTGCATACCTCTGGACTCACCATTCGTACTCCACCAGAATTTTGCGACCGCACTTGTTAGTTTGGAAGAGATTGTTTCCGGTAGTCTGAAGCAAGACATAACATAAGTTGGCAATGCAGCATCTACCGATTTAATCTATCACTTATTTCCCTCCTTTCGATAAGAATTTTGTCGACCATCCATTTATTCTAGTGTGCAATTTGTCTCTAACCGAACAAAACATTTTTGTCTTATACCCCCCAAGACTTTCTGGTAATAAAAGATAAGAATCCATACCCCCGAGATTACTAATACCCAATATCGATTTAATTTCTGCCTTTATAGAATCATCTACCTTATGGTCAAACTGAATCGAACATTTGAAATTTTTTATCATTTGCCCCGAGACCGCTTCATATTGTTTTAGGATACCCAATATTACTCCACATTGTTCCTTATTAGTCTTACAAAAGAATAAATTATCGTCCACACATAATATATGAGAAACTGAAGGGCTTGATGTTGCTACTTTGATACCCGTAAGTAAAACTTGTCTTGTTATGCTTTCCGAATATTCGCAGTTTGCACTTCTGTACATAGGATGAATAAGTAAGGAGAAAGCGAATCTCCTTGTCTTAACCCCCATTTTGTTATTATTAGTTCTCTAGCTTGTCCACTAAGGAGGACCTTATATTGGACTTCTGTAATACACCACATTATCCACGAGATCCACTTTTCGCAAAAGCCCATTTTTCTTATTAGTTCCTCAATGAAAGTCTATTCAACTCTATCATATGCTTTACTCATATCGTTTTTAATGGCCATGTATTTCCTTTTACATGACAAGTTAGTTCTTCACCCATGAAACATCTCCTGTGCAATAAGAATATTATTTGAAATTAGACGTCCTTCACCAAATGCAGATTGTGTTTCCGGAATAAGACTTGGGAGAACCGTCTCAAGTCTTTGACAAAGAATATTTGAAATAATTTTATACCCAACATTGCAAAGACTAATAGGTCGTAATTCCGTCATCCGTGTCGGTCGTTCCGTTTTTGGAATCAAACATATATTAGTTGTATTTAACCGTTTATCAAAAACTCCATCTTGTAAGAAAGAGTTTACAAAGAATAACAAATCCGTTTTTTTGTATCCCAAGCTTTTTGAAAAAAGATGACATACCATCTAGGCCTGGTGCCTTCTCCGGATGCATTATAAGTAATGTCGTTTGCACCTCACCTTTTGTCTCGATGCAGTTAGAAAATCATTTATTTGATCTGTTATTAAAGTTTGAACCTCTACTAAAGACTCCTCCAAATCTTGAGGATTAGTCGTTGTGAACAATTTTTGAAAATAAGACATTGCTATATGTTGAATATCTTTATATTCTGAAGACTATGTCCCATTCTCATCATGTAATCCGGTAATCCAATTTCTAGTCCGTGTCTGTCTTGTTAGAGCATGGAAATATTTAGGGTTATTATCCCCTAGTGTCATCCATAGACTCCTACATTTTTTATACCAACTAGGATATGACCCGAGGTACACCGCATGTTAATTATTTATTTTATGATTTTATTTTATGTTTTTTGGAGTGTAGTTTATGTTTAGTATGTCTATTGTTTTATTTGGTTACAAAATAATTTTTTCCGGGTGTGTACAAAATTTAAATGACCCGTAATCTAACGATAATATTGAATAGTAATTTGATATAAATTTTATGTAAGTTTACAATGTGTTTATTTGTTTAACCATAAAATTTGTGACACTATAATAATTATAACAATTACAAAACTCTAATTATGTATTATACTAATGAAATTGTAATAATCAAAATAATAATAAATATAGTAATGTATTTTGTAATAATACATTTAGCAGCATGAATTCTGATTATTACCAAAGTCCAATACATTTTACTTATGTGAAAATAGACTATTACTAAAGCCCAATTGTAAAACCGAAGCCCATAATAAATCATCAGCCTAACTACTGTATAACATATTTGTTGGGCAAGGAAAAAAAGAAACAGTCGGATGATGATTGTCGATTTAGGTTCACTTTCACTATCTCTTCGATTAAACTTCCAACGTTAAGATTCCACAATTTTCCAATAGACGATCATAATCCGATTGGCATCACAAATCCATGATGATAACTTCTAAGATTGTAAGGATCAAGAAGCAATATTCGAGAGAAACAATTTGTAAGTGATTTATATCAATTGGTTTTACAATTGTTTTGATATAGAACTCATACCTCTTTACTGATTTACCAAAACATTTTATCTTCACAGGCACGAGCAACGGACTAAATAAGATAAGGTAGTGGGAACTCATCGACATAATGACTGCTACAAATAATTCATAAACTTTAAGAGCTCGTAATGTAATTTACAACATAAATTTTGATATGATTTTCTTAGAATGATGAATATGAAATAGTTATTTATCATATAAACGTTACATATATAATAACGGAGAGGAATTCAGAAAGTGACTTCCGCAACATGTGAATTGCATAATTAAAAGGTTAGTTCATGTAGATTGTAGTAACTCAAAATTACTTCAGCAGCATAATCTCGTTTAAATCCATACTATGTTTTAGTTTTTATAAAAACAGTAAGTATGAAATAATATTTATACATAAAACTTAGTTAATAATATAAAAATGAAAATATTTGAATGCTTAAACTTATTGTTTATAATGTTTAGCAATGAATTTGCAATACAAAACATGTTTCCCTTAACTTAACTTGTATGATTGCATTATATTTTGATTCGTAGAAGAAATGTTGTACGTGAACCAATTGGAATCAAATACACTTGCTTATATATATATAAAACATGAAAGTCCAAACATGTTTAATTTTGTAGTTAGGTGATTATCTGGTTTTATCTTATTTTCCCACAATAATAAAAGGTAATCACAACGGTATTTCAAGCGAAAAAATATATTACTCCCTTAAATTAATTGTCATTTAAGTTTTTTCACTAGTATTAAGAAAATACTCATTTTTATGTTTTATCTCTAATTAATGTATTATTTTAGTTGATATCATCAATTAATAAGTTTAAAGAATAAAGATAGAATTGAAAAATCTGTCAAACAAATACATTGAAAATCGAGAACGACAATTAATTCAAGACAAAATTTAACTTCTAAAAACGACAACTAATATGAAACGGAGAGAATATAGTTTTAAAAAAAATATTTTGTCAGTATATTTGAAAGTGACCACTGATTTTGAATGCATTATTATAGTAGTTAATGAAAATATAAAAAATGATCTCTTGCCATATATCTTTCAGTTTATTGAATTTAACAATTGATCAAGTGCTTATTCACAAGATATAAAAGAATTGGCTTTTATTGACAACTTTTTACATTGTATATGTGTAACAATCTTTAATTAAAATCACTATTTTTACATTGTATGTTCTTGTATATATATATATAGGATAATCATGTCTCTAACTCTAAGGAAGATGGTGAATCTTCGATTGGTGTAACACAAAAGAAAAAGTGGGAAGAGGCAAATCTGTTTCCCAATGCTGATTTTTCGTGGGGAAGTTATGTGGATGTTTGATTTTAACGGTTCAAATAAAAAACAATTTACATTAGTTTCGCATTTTGTAATACAAGCGACGGCAATGAAGAAGATGATGATTAAGACGTCTTCGCTTTTTGCAAATGAGAAATTAGATAACGAAGCGGTTGTCGCCAAACTAAAAAAACTTCCAAAGGGTAATGAGAATCTTAGTATTGAATGCTTCTTATGACATTTGGTTAGAATCTAGTAGAAAACAATATTTCTAGCCCTATATGACAAATTGCTTGTGGTGAAAAAAACAAATTTCAAAACATAATCTTGTAGTTTTCTTCTTCCTTTTATATTGATAATTTTTTTTTATGACATAAAATCTTTAGTTTAATATTGAATGCTTTTAAGTTTAAATGACAAAAAATACCATTTTATTGCAATGGCTTTTATGAACCTATCACCGCATTCAGGATCGGAGTCGGAACTGGAAGCTCTCGGAATCTTGTTTCCAAAGCGTTGTCAAAAAATTGACTTTGGAAGCTCTTTAGAAACTTACAATTGATATACGTATTTTGAAATTTTGCGCGTCCATTTAAATTTTTTTGCTGTCACTAATAAATAAATAATCAATATATTACTTTTGATAGTTTTCTTATACAAACATAAAAACAAAAACCAAAACTAATTTTGCAATTTAGTATTTTATCGTACTAATCTTTCTATTTTATTTTACAGGTACCATATGCTTGGGAAAATGACAACGGCATGAAACATTTATTGGAAGATATTGGAACGATTAATTGAATTAAATGAGTTTGGAGAAACTTGAGTTTGATAATGTTTTAATGGATAAAACGAAATTTCAAACAATTTGATTTGATAAAATTAGGAAAATGAGAATGAAGATAGTGATCTAAATTATTGACTTTGAAATATTTGAATATTTGTTTTGTAAACGTGAACTATTTGAATTTTATTTGTTGTTGAGGTATTGAAAATTTATGTATTAGATTTGTATGGTTAGTTATAATTTTTAATATGATATATTGCTTAATGTTTTATTATAGATATATATAGAGAATTTATTGAAAGAAACCTTCAACATTGGCCGGATCTATTTTTAAATCCTGAACTATTTCTTTAATAAACAAAATCCTGAACTAAAATTCGTTAATAAATTAAATCATATGTTTATTGAAACTGTCTATATATATTTTTCAAATACGTATTTGCTTTCAAAAATATCTAAAAAATCGTTTTCACGTTCCTAAGCATCTGCATCGCTTCCGCATACACACTTCTGATTCCATGCAACCTAGGTAAGAAGACTAACCGTATAAACTCCAGCCTTTCCTGCACATTTATAGTAAGAATGTTAAAACAGTTTGTGTCTTTACCTAAAGGTTTTTCTTTACTTTTTTTTTTGTTGTTGTTCCTCCCTAAGATTTGTATACCTGACACAAAAAGAAAAAAGAGAGTCGGTTAGAGATTTGTGTAAACCTTGATTGGTAGTGGATGTATGTTTGTGGGAGAATGGCCATGCAAGAAAAAACTAATTCGTTAAATTTTGGTTTTCTATATGCTTTAGCTTTTATAAAATTTGTTATTTACTCGTGACTTGAGATCGAGTTGGGACTGAATCGGTGTCACTGATTCACAACAATGTGAATCTCTAAAAGTAGAAAGTGATTTGGGACTTAAGTTTATCGAGAATGTCTTAGTAAAAGAATAGAAGATTCTTCCGAATCTTAAATGTTCTGTTACTCAGTCAAGAGAGAGGGACTACACCTGGAATCAGTGTTTTCGAATTAGTAGTCCTTCATAAATCTTTGAAAAGAAACATATATTCACATAAAAAATTATAAATGATTAAAAAATATTACTAAGTTATTGTTAAAAAAACATTATTTTATCTTTTTTTATTGAGTGTATATACAAACTAACCTTTGACTGTAAAAAAATTAAGAAAGTAACTTTGGACTAACAGTATCGGCATGCAAACTTTTTTTATACCCAATTTGACGATTTTAGCCTTTCATTGTGAAGACAACTTTCCTAAGCTTTTCTTCTTCGTAAACAACATCATCTATCTTAAACCCATTCACTTTCCACCACCATCCGCAACATCAATCAGACCACAACCGTCACTAGTCAACTACCATCAAACCACAACCGTTATCTCTCCCACAACTCCAATCAGATCTAATCTTCCATCTTGATTCTCTCTTTTTCTGATTGAGTGGATTCTCTCTCTTCTATCTTCCTGGAAGCGTTGCATCTGCAAATTTCCAGAAGGGTGGCTTAGCCCCTTCAATGGCCGAATCTTAAATTCATTTGTATCATCTCCCTCTCGCATCTTACTTCTCATCTGCTGAATTTCTGGATATTTCTCCATTTTATCGAAACTTCCACCGCATCTCTCTTTCATCTGCTGGACTTTTCTTTAAATTCCATGTTATTTGTTATGTAACACACTTCTTTCTCCAAATTCTATGTTATTTTTTTTTTATATAACGCATTTTTTTTAGAACAAATTACTTGTTATTTTGTTATGTAACACACTCTTTTTAGAAAAAATACCATGTTACATTATTACATATTTTTTCTTCAAATTCATGTTATTTTGTTATGTACCATATCCAATTTTCTCTAAATTTCATGTTATTTTGTTATATAACATACTCTTTTTAAAACACATTACATGTTATTTTGTTATGTAACACGTTCATTTTTAGATGATATGGTATTTTAAAAAATTACAAGTCATTGATTTCTAACACATGTTTTTTTGTTAAGGAACATGTTATTTTTCAATATACATATTATTTTAAATATATGCTAAATATATGCTATGACGTTCTTTATCTCACATAAGAGCATTTATGTCTTTTCAACTACATTTATGTAGGCAGCCAAGCCAGTCAAGGTTATTTACCAATAAAAAACTAAACCGAGGTCATTTACTTAATTTTGTTGCAGAATTTGGTTATTCCATAATATTTTTCTTTGGGTAATATTACTAGATAGCCTAATTTTGGAACTAAATTAAGTTAATGACTTCGGCTTGGTTTTATGTTGGAAAATAACTTCGACTGGCTAAATAAGGCCAACTAAAAGACGTAAATATCCTCATGTGGGATAAAGAAAGTTTCAACGTGTATTGACTTTTGGAAACACATGTAATAGAGATCAATTGCATCTCATTAGAGAAAAACATTTTATCTTGTGGAAGGAATTTAGTGAAAAAGATCTCTGGATATGGCGAGAGTGGGATAGCTTGACGGCAAAAATTCGAGCAAGAGGGATAGATCATCGACATGGAAAAATAGGAGAGAAAGTGTGAGAGTGATTCGGTGGTGTTGATCGATCTGGTGATAACACTTTCCGACAAGAGAAACGTTTAACGATGGAGATCCGAGTACAAGGTGAAAGAAAGAATACAGTGAATTTAAGGAAATGGCATGAAACATGTAAAAAATACATGGATTTATCATGTACATATCATGTGATATAAGAAAATATCATGATTTCTTGGAGTAAATAGAAATAGCATGTGGTATGATTATTTTTAGATGTATATATCGTGTCATTTATAAGAACATCGTGATTTTAATTACATGTACATGTGATATAATCATATTTGTTAAAAATATCATGTAGTTTATAAAAGCAGCATGATTTTAATTACATACGATCATATTTGTTGAAAATATATATCATTTCATTTATAAAAATTGCATAATTTAAGTACATATATACATGCGATTCGAGCATAGCAAGCAAAAAATCACAGTCAACCATTTAAGGGGGTAAACAATACTCTCTTGAAGTTCATATTTGACCATTGAAGGGACAAGAGTAGTCTCTTAAGAATTTTTAGATCCAACGTGTTGAGAGGGATGGAAGAGAGAGAGTGTCTCCGAGTTGAAAAGAGAGAGAATCTGGATGGAAGAGAGAGAGGGTCTGCATATAAGAGAGATGGTAAAATTGTCAGAAAAAGGTATAAAAATTGTCTCTCAGCCGATACTGTTACTCCATAGTTAGTTTCTATATTCTTTTGTATTCTATGGTTAGTTACTATAAATAATCTATTTCTTTCTACTTGGACCGCAAAGCATTTTTATGCATTAATTGTGGATTTCTTTCCAATAAAATTTTATTAAAAAAATATAATAACTTAAATTAGTGTTTCATTACAATAACAAACACCAAACAAATATTTTCTTTGTCTATAATCTGGATTATAAGAAGTGATGAAGGATCCTTCTTATCTCTTCGTAAACAAACATATGGAGTTTATACAACCAACCTATCATCATCTTTTGTAGGTGTAGTCTCTCTTCTCTCCAAATCAGTCTCTCTCTCAAAATTTCACAATTTCATCATCTATCCAATCCATGAATGCATATCTATCATTGAAAGCAAGAGGCAAACAGATCCTTATTGATACGGTCGATCAGATTAGTAAACTTCCAGATAATGTGTTGGTCATGATCCTCAAAGAAATGTTAACAGAAGATGCGGTCAAAACAAGTGTCTTGTCTAAAAGATGGAAGACTGTATGGAAGCAAGTGCCATATGTCTTGTTTGATATGCAAAAATCTTTCTTAACAATTATGGAACCTTTGCCCACTCATTCTAATCGTGTTGCCAAACTGATAACCGAGGTTTTTCTCTATTTTCTCTATCTGGAAATCTTTTGGATTATTGTATTTATGAATGAATTGATGATTACTTTACATTTTGACTCAATGAAGAAAGGTTATATATACATGAACCAATTTGAAATCAACTAGGATGTATCAGTTAATATGAAAACCTTAGATAACTCGAGGCAAACAACAATCTCAGATTATAAATCCATGGTGGATAAGACAACAGGAAAAACTCTATGAACGTTTATCTCTAAAACTTAATTATAAATATCACCAACGTTTATCTTTGTTGTTAGGTGTTTCTAAAGAGTTTTTATCTTTAATTTTTCGCAATAATAAAACATAATACTAACGGTATTTCGCACGCAAATTTTAAATGATTGTTTATCAATATATTCGAAGGTGAGCATATATAGATTGTAAATATATTATTATAATAGTTAGTTATTGAAAATCTAATAAAAAAATCTCTTGCCTAATTCACTTAGTTACATGATATTATATATAGCTTCACATACAAATCTTTATTAGCGAAACTGAAGCACAAGAGACAAACAAATTAGCTTTTATTGACAACTTATATTGTATATGTGTCTTATTAAAATAATTATGTTTGTTCTCTTAAAGGTTATTAAAAATCACAATGGTGATATGATGGGCTGCACAATCCATCATTTTGCATACTAATTTAAAGATGGTGAACTAGAAACTTGGATTCACTTACTTACTCTTCAGAAACAAATTAGAGCTCTCGCACTTCCAAACATTCCTGGTAACAGTAAGGGTGTCAATATACTCCGATTGTCCCCAAACGCATTCTCCCATCCTAAGCTTACAACACTCTTGCTACATCAATACGAATTAAAAACCGCAAACGCCTTCAGGACATGCCATAATCTCAAAGTTCTGAAATTTGAGAATATATTTGCTGAGGTTAAGAAAAATACTTGGGTTCACCCCTATGGGTGAACCCTTGTATTCACCCCCTTTATTCTAGACCTATCATTATGTCATGTCATATTATAATTAAGGAAATAAAATCTGTAAACTATTAATTAAATGAGGTTAATTATATGTAGGATTTACACTTTATAATTAAACAAAATTATATATATGTTTGGGTTTATAAATATAAATTAGGGTTTAGATTTTACAATTAAAAAAAATCTTTATGACGGTTTGGGTTTTTAAAATAGAATTAGGGTTTAGATTTCTTTTATAATTAAACGAGTTTATATGACAGTTTGGGTTTATAAAAGAGAATTTGGGTTTAGATTTTTTTTTTACAATTAAACAAAATTAAATATCAGTTTGGGTTAAAAAACAGGGTAATGTTTAGATTTGTTATTAAATAATTGTTTTTTATTTATAAACAAATGATTAGATTTGATTTTATAATTAAATCTGTTTTTTTTTTTAATTATATGGCACATTCTAATTGGATAAGAAAATAGGAGGTGAATAAAAGGGTTAACCACTAGGGGTGAACCCAAGTATCCTTCTGAGGTTAATGTTTTCAACACGGTTATTGCATGGTGTCCTGTCTCAAGGTGCTAGTGCTTCATGTCATGTGGATGCTAGGGCTTGCTTGAAGATTCATAACAATAATCTAAAGCTCTTGCATGTTGCTTCCTATTATGTTCATAGCATTGAAGTGTCTGCACCTCTTTTGGATATTTTCTCCATTGACTACATATTTGATAGGGAATATAACTTCTTCATAAAGTCCTCAAGACTTTTCTTTACTAAAAACTATGGGGCTATAGACCCGGAGAGAGTACCAAGCATGAACTATAACATTTCATATAATGTTCGAGTACATACTAGCAAGCAACAATTGCTTTATTATTATTTTTTGTTATATAATTACATATCTATATATATAGAAAATGATATTTAAATTATTTGACATGTTTAAGTTGTTTATATGAATCAAAAGGAGATGGAAAATCTTGGACATAGGTTCTTGATGAGTAGCGATGCTAACTATTTGGGGAGGCTTAAATCTTTGGCGGTGGCCGTGGATATAATGAATACGAAAGAACTTGAGATGTTCAGGCAAATTTTAGTTGCATGGAATGGAATCATGAAAAAGTTGGATATATGTTTTAAGGTACGAACATTTTAGTCTTCAATTTAGGTAGATAAATTTAATGTTTTTTTTTCGTTTATCACTTCTGTTTAATTAATACGTATCAAATGCGAAACATTTTTATGTATGTACTTGTATATATAGCATGACAATGTGTATAAGGAAGAAGGTGAATCTTCTATTGGTGGAACACAAATGAAAATGTGGGAGGAGGAAAACTCATTTCCCAATGCTGAATTTCGAGTGGAAGCTTTGTAGATGTTTAATTTCAGTGGTTTGAATAAGAAACAGTTTGCATTAGCTTCGCGTTTTATAACGCAAGGGACCGTGATGAACACGATGATGATCGAGACGTCTTTGATTCCTCCAGTTGAGAAGTTTTATATAGAAGCGGCCGTTGCAAAACTGATGGAACTTCCAAAGGGTAATAAGAACCTTAGTATTGGATACTTCTGATGAAATTTGGTTCGAATCTAGTTCTAAATAGTATCTCTAGTCTTATGTGACAAAACCTATAGTGAAAAAGACAAATTTCAAAACAATTTCATGTTGTTTTCTTCTCTCTTTATATAATTAATCTTTCTTTTTGTGACATAAAATCTATGGGCTAATTCTGAATATTTTAAATGCAACAATACTAGTTTCTCTTTCTCCTAATGGCTTATAACAAGAATTAATACAATTTGTTTTAGAAAATTTTTATGTGATATCGTCTAGTAAATTAATACCAGTTTAAACGGTTACCATTTTTTTTTTATATCGTCTTTGGGCTAATTCTGAATGCTTTAAACTTTTTAATTACATTATGTAGACATCTTAAACTTAAGTAAAATCCAAACAAAGAACAATTGTATTTCTTTTGTAGAGATGTACCCTTGTGATTGGTTAAAATCATAATTTATTTATTTATTGAAATGTCTATAAGATTATCATATAGTATGTTATTTTATAATATCTTACGTTTTTGTCTTATTTTCAATCTTTAAAATGTTAGTAGGAGCGTTATAATATATTCTCATTTATCATGTCATATTAAACGTTTCTAAGTTTAAATTTTTATTAGTTATCAAAGTAATAAACCAACCCACGCGTAAAATAATTGTACTAACATCGATTATAACCCATACAATATCATATATTATGAGAGCTCTTAATTTTGTTTTATATATTATGATGAAATTTTTATATAATTAAGATTTAGAGGTATAGTAGACTAGTAGTGTTTACAACAATCAGTATTTTTAATTTCAAAAAAAACTCGACTTGAATATAAAAAAAAAGAACAAAATTAAAAAACATTTGGTTTTTACTAAATAGGCTGAGTGTAAGATATAAATATAAATTTTATCAATAATATTTAAAATTTGAATAGTAAAATACTGGTGTACATAATTTAATTTCTTGATATTTAATTTAATAATTTTGTTTTAAACAAAATTTCAGTGTTATATTATTATACATTTTAATTCTCCACACATTAATTGATGATATTTGAATTCTATATACTAACGTACACAATGTTTCTATTTAAATTAGCATTTAGAAAGAAAAAAAATTCGATCTTCCACATTCAATTTTACAATACAATTTAACTATCTATTTCATCATAATAAACTCGAGTTTAACTATACACACTTCATCTTAAATGATAACAGTTTTATATCAAAATAATATTTATATTTATATGAGATGAAATCTATATCTTAGTTAATATTAAAATAATTAACAATTACCAAACATAACTAACTAGAAAAACAAAATACGCAAAAATATTTGGAAAACAAACATTGTATAAAATACAAATTTCAAATAGCATTTTTATTAGTTAATATCCATACTAAATGATTTAGAACCAAATTAATACATGCTAAAATTAATTGACCAAAACAAATTTGTTAATTTTTGTTTTGGTTAAGAAAAATAAACTATAATTTTTTTAGATTTAGACATAGTATATGTAAATTTGTTTGTTTTGTAATTTTTTATATTTCTTTAAGAGAGAACAAAAAAAGTTAACTCTTTTCCAACACATGTCAACATCTGATCGATAGACTTGATATATGGCACAATTGTATGAGTTATTAACTTTAAAAACCATACTTTATAGAATAAGATTTGTTTCATTTTTTAGTTTTTTTTATTTCTTTAAGAGAAAAAAGAGTCAACTCTTTTCCAACACATGTCAACATTTGATTGATAGACTTGACATGTGACACAATTCTATGATTCATACTTTATATAATAAGGATAATGATGTCTAATTGGCTTAGCCCAATAATACTTTGATGGATACCCAAAATCAAAACAAATCCAGCTTTGACCAAACACAACTTTGTGTTCTCCGCCGAAAAAGACTTTGAATCGTATCTCTCACCCAACTCTCATGTGTCAACAACATCTTTGATTCTTTTTTGAATCATCGCCAATCCCTCCATTTTTGGGTTTATCTCCATTTCGATCAACTTTTTAAGGTAAGCTTTAAGCTTCATTTCTCTAATTTCAAATTGAGTTATAGATGTTTACTCCAATTGTTTCATGACATCAAATTTTACTTTGGTTTGGTTATTATGTTTACATCAATTTTCATTTCTGATTATCATTTGGTATTCGATTGAATCAATCTTTTGGTACAACATCTCCGTGATGCTCTTCACGATTAGAGAATCCAATGCATTTTAGGATTTCTCATTTGTTTCGGTCGTGCCCAAATCAGAGAAAAACCAATCTTTATATCATTGCTTCATTTATTTTTGTCTGTGTCACCTAATTTTGGGTAACTGTAATTTTGTTTTCGTTTTGGTCGGTTCATATGCCACTATCGAGTTAAATTTTGTTTTATGATTTTCTCATTTTTTTTACAAAAATAAAAAAACTTTTCATTTTCTTTTAGGAGCTATTACTAGTGGGGGTGTTTGTAACATCCTGGTTTCAAGAATATGGTAATTCATGCATAGATGTTTAAAAGAATTATTTTGATCATCTATGTCAACAAAGTACACATATATTTCCGGTCAAATATCCAAAAAGAACTCCACAATTAAATGTGCTTATGCTGGAGCAATTTCAGAATAGGTGATATTCGGAGAAGTGATTGTCAGAACCGTGTGAGTGAGGACAAAATATAGAGAAAGATCATGTAGTGATTTGTAGGTTCATTAAACAAGCCTTTAAAGCCTTCTGATAGTGGACCGGTCGTCCGATACGGATGAGCCCACAGACCAAGAGAGAATGTGGGACCCACTAAGTATGATGGTCGGGGTGTTACAATCCCAATGGAAATGTTCGCATAAGATGCTGTTAAGACAAGTATATTGTCTAAACGATGGAAGAGGGTGGAAATCCCTTAGTCCAGTGATTAACCAAGGGTTCATTAATAGTTATACACTATGTTTGGGGTTCGAGTTTCAGAGAACGCAATTTCTTGCAAATTAATGGTGCAAAGCTTATCGGAGGTCTAGAATATCGCATGCAGAGCCGTTCGTAGTGGTCTTAAGTGCGGGGAGAGCCTGTCCATCGCAGGGATGTCGTACATTCAGAACCGAATTATGAATTAGAGGATGCCACATCAAGACCTTAAGGTTATTGTTATGAATCTTCAAGCGAGTCCTTTTGTTGTACAACATGACATTTAGCACCAGAACCTTGAGAGAATGATACAATGAAATAACTGTGTTGAACACATAAACTTCAACGAATATTTTCTCAAGTTTGAGATTCTTGGGATTATGATAGTCGTTGAATTGGCATACGCGGTTTTTAAACTATATAGATATAGGAACAATGTTGTGTTCTTTGGATGCGAGAATGTGTTTGGGGACAATTGGAGCAAATTGACTCCCTTACGGTTAGTATGAAGGTTTGAAAGTGAAAGATTTTTGGTACGTTTCTAGAAAGTAAATAAATGAATCCAAGTTTCAAGCACATTGTCTTTACACTAGTGTGGCAGGCTGGCAGCCTACCAGATAACCATTTTGATTGTTCATAAAGTGTTACCTTCATATTTTGCAAAACCTCTTATCCAATTGCGAGTGCAAAGTAGAGTTGGAACATTCCATTTAACAATCATAATGGTCATCTGGTGGGCTCTAGAATTCATCATTATGCACACCAAAGTAAAGATTGTGTGCTCGAAACTTGGATTCAATTACTTTTTCGTCAAAACATACCAAAACTCTCTCACTTTTAAAAGTTCAAGTTAACGGAAGTAAGGGGATCGATCTGTTCCAATTGTACTCAAACACACTCTCTCATCCAAAACTCACCGCTCTTTCTATATATATATACTGTTTAAAAACTGTGCATATCTTCAACGATCGTCATAATCTTAAGATTATCAAATTTGAGAATTTTTTTGCTGAGATTGATGTGTTCAACACAGTTACTTAATTTCGCTATTCTCTCAAGGTGTTGATGGTAAATGTCATGTGGTACAAGGAAAGGGCTTGCTTGAAGAGTCATAACAAAAACCTTTAAGGTATTGCATGTAGTTTCCCTTTATTTTTGGTGGATGCTTGTTAGCTTTCTCGCTCAGGTACAAGTACAAGAAATTCCATTAATTAATACTATATATATGCAATATTTTATTAAGAGTTCTATGCATAAGTAAAGTATATATGCAATATTTGATACCATAGTCTAGGAAGAGTCCTACGCATTATATGAGTTTGAAATTAATATAGTTAAATATGCAATATTTTATAATTAAATTATGTTAGGTACTTAAAAAAAATCAATTTATATGTCATATTAAACAAATTTACTATTTATATTAGATAATTATCTTTCAAGATATAATTATTATATCATAAAAATTGCAAAGGTATTAATGTTTCTACTATAATTAATTGTCTACTGCAACATGAGACTATAAAATTTTGTTAGAAATGATGATAAAGTGAAGATAGTGATATGATATAAAAGGGGGGCTTTTACAGAAATGAGTACTTTTTGGCCTAAAAATGAGAAATTAAGCACTTTCGCAATGGACTTATAGGGTTAGGCTTTTTTGTGAGATGGATTGACGAAATCACCCCTGGAATTTCATCAACATCATCTTCTTCTTCGACAACTCAAAAACATTTCTACGACCAACACCCATATTCCGATTAACCCAATAGAATCAATTAACTGCTTGTTGATTGAAGAAAGCTAAACCCTAAATGGATACTATATAGTGAACCCAAGGGATCCAATCTTGAACAATAATCAAATCTATTTAAACTTCAACAGTTTTCCTTCTTCCGTTTTTAAAATAAAGCGAGAGATGATGAAATAGTGATTCATATCGAGAAATTAAAATTCAGAAGACGTATAGATGATAACTGTCTGTTTCTTCGAAGAAGAAGATCGACCACACATTGATCTGAACTTCGAAATTTTGGTTGAGGTGATGGAGAAGCAATTGACCAAATAATCAAATTCTCTGTTATAGCGATTGACTTTGATGACATCTCCGACAATTGCTCCGGTGATAAACGCGAAGGAGAAGAAACATAATGGTCCATTGAATTGGAAGATAAAACAGTCAATGTATTGAGTTATAAGTACCTATATCTATAAGGAACTAAAAAAATGCTGGATTCGACAATGGCATAGAGAAAAAAGTGGTTTATTCATAATTGATCCATAAAAACGTGATTGGTAAATATGTATATATAAGTATATCAAACTACTTTCTTATAAACATAACGGCTAATTATTCTAATACAATATAATAAAACTTTAAATTAATACTGTCAAATTTGTGAGATATGTTACAAAACAAAATTAAATTGAAGAAAAATAAAGTAATTTTTCATTCAAGATAAAATTAAATAGGAAATTTGCGATATGTTACAAACAATTGTGTTATGGTATCATTAAAATACATGACATTTATTTTTTGCTTTTAATTTTTTGGTTAATCTTTCATACATTTTAAATCTTGTTAAGAAAAAAAAAAAATAGAACAAAAAAAAAACAGAAATAAACTTTGTGAAAATCAAGAAAAATATGGATTGTTGTATAAATTTAGTTTTATGAAAAAATGAATGAAATGTACTTTGTAAAAAAAAGATGAAGTAACACGCTTACAAATAAATTTCCAAATAGCACTATATAATGTGATGTCTCAACCACAAAAAATTAACTTTTAGTAAAATGATTAATTTAAATTTAACGAAAAATCGATAATAGTGTATTTGGATTTAAGAAGAAAGACACATGATACTATTCTTCAAACTCAAAGTAAAACTTGAAAGCATCCTATAACGCATGAATCACGATTATGAGATTTTGATAAACTCTTTACATACTAAAAACGGTGAATTTGGAATAATATATAATATTTTTAACAATATACAGTAGTATTCATATATAAAAGCTAAGATATTAAAAAGTAAGAAAAGGGTATGTGAGGATTTGAACGCTTTTGAGTTGTTCTTTGTCAAAACTTAGAACTCTCAACTCACTCTTTAGTTCACTCGTTTGTAATTGCAGAAACTTGAAAGTAAAGAACACACAGGAATTTTACGAGTTCAGGATTCAGACTTGAATCCCTACGTCTCGTCGAGATATTCTCGGAAATCCACTAAGAACTTACTCTAAACTTGAGCCTTTAGGGTTCTACAACTTTCTCTCTCTGTTACAAACTTCTCTCACACCTTAACTACAAAACATGAACCACTATGTTCTTATAGAGACAGAGAGAAGGATCTAGAATGGTTACCCGTCAGCTCGTGCTAACATCTTACACAAGTCTGCTCTTCTTCCTTCAATTACGGTCCTCAATTGTAACTGAATCCATGTCGAGGGCGCCTTGATTGACACAGATTCTGAGAGCTTCCTTCTTCGTCTGCTTGTACGAACTCGACAAAGTGACGAGAGAGAGAGAGCAAGAAGACATGCCTTTTGTTTCTCAAACTTGGCGCATAAAGTGAACCCTCTAAGCGACCCATAACTCTTATCTCTTCCTTGCTTTCATTTGAACTTCGAACCCTCTATACCGAATAGAGTCTTTCCCATACTTGGTGAATTTAGACCAAAACTCACAGGGTACAATATATACCATATACTAGCAATTCCTAATATCAAACTTGTTCTCTCATCTTACCAGTCCGATATTTGTAAAACAAAAAAATCAACCTCTTTGAGTTTCTTTATGTGAAATTGTCTAAATCTAAAGTGACAACAAGAATTGATTAGTAAAAAACTAAGAGAGAAGAGAGAATGAAGGCATATCCTCAATTCTGAAAACATCATCCATCATCAGCTCTCTCTCAAGCTGCCCCTTGTACATCTATAGAAATACGTGTATCGAAAGAAGAAGAAAAGATTTTTTTTTCTTTTCTTTTCTTTTGCAGGTTTATGAATCAAGGCTGTGATACCATATAGATGTTGGAAGAACTGATGATTTATTATGTTCTCGACATTACAATATATATACAAGAGAGAGACCAGCTAGGGTATACAAATTGTAATAAAGAAGAGTATATACGACATTACATATATGAACATTTAACCTTTGCAATCAAGTATATGATTGATCCTCTTAATAAATGTAGGATATGATTGATATCCTTAATACATCTTAGCACATCCTACACAAATACAATTTATCATCACATCGCCATCACCATAACCAAGCAATATAAACCGAAAGATGATCGACTCACGTTGAATTCCATGTAGGTGGCGTTCTTGTCCAGCCATTGCTTGTCCATTACCACAAAGGCAACACAGTAAAGCAAACCAAAGGCCCATTCGCTTTCTAGATATTCCAAAAACTTAGTTAAAAATCAAGTAAACCAGAGAGCCATGATCATCATAACCAAATATTTCCATATTTCACCTGACAACATTTGTAAGAATACCAACCGTATAAAACTCCTAGGTTTTGCTGCAAATGTAGTAAGTATTAAAACAAGGTTTCTTGCTTCACAAACAAAGAGCAAGATATTAGGGACACTCACATGCTTCTAGGTCAAGCATTTGCATGATCATGAAGGTTATGTTGACGCCCGCTACAGCGAATGGATATTCCCAAGCTGCTCTTTTGCCTCCCTGTTTCTTCAAGAGACGCTGAAACGAAGTCTACACCAATGCCACCCGAAAAACATCAAAAAGGTTATGAATCTCTCAAGTAGAAAGTTATGAGAGTTAAGTTTACCGAGAAAGTCTTTGCAAAGAATCGAAGATTCTCCAATGAAATGAATCCATCTCCTCTGATAACAACAGTCACAAGAAAACCAAATTAAGCACTATCTGACATGTATGGTTACTCAAGCAAGAGAGAGGTTAACCTGAAATCAGTGGATGGATCTTTTCTTTGCCATCCCATATTTTTCCACTGGTCTGAGATCAAATCTTGAAGCTTTTCATCAGCATACGTAGCTGATCACAGTGCTCTCAATGCATCCTGATGATCGGGCCGTGATGCATCATAGTAATTCTTCATTCTTTTCCTCAACCTCTTCAGTCTTTCTTCGTATGAAAAAAAAAAATCAGACTTAGAAAATTGAATGTTGTCATACAAAAACGAGTTAATGGAGCTGTTGTTTCTATTTGTGTTAACCTGCAATGGTGTCAAGTTAGAGCAAATGCGTTCATAAGCTCTCTTGCGGTTAAAGCAAACACATGTTAGACTTTTCTTGATTCTCCAACTAGGCGTGCTACTACAACTCGCATCCTCTGCATCCGCGTTAATTAGTTCTGTATAAACAAACAAGAACATGTTAAGATTCTCAAGATTTAAATCCCTACAAGAACACGATGCCAAGTCCCTAAGAAAGGCTCCATTATCTGCTCCGTTGTTCATAAGCTTTCCTAGAGAATTACACGAAAGCATTTCGTACTTAAGTACTAACAAACTATAGAACTATAGTAGCTTCCATTGTTGGTTTACAAAAAAAAATAAAGTAGCTTCCAATGTTATTCAAGAATCAAGCTTCAAAACACACTTGGTCAAGTCATAAGAAAATGAAGACACAAATGACATGTAGCTAGACAGCAAGTAAAGTATACCATATTTTGGTCCGGTTTGGTATGGCTTCGGTTATTGAGAAAATACATTAGAGGTTTACTTCTACAGTTTGTGTTGGGTTATCGTAAGCTCAGCTCAGAGATGGAAAAATCTAGATCGGTATTATTTTTTCTTTCATTTGCGGATCAATTTTTAATGGTTTTAGTTCGGTTTAAATTGGTTAAACTGGACTGGACACTCCTATGACAGGTTACCCCAATAATAGACCAAATATGTGACCCCATTGCCATATAGAAACATATGTGATTATTATTGGAAGTGAGTGCAACTTGCCTACTCCAATTCATAAACTTTTTGTTTTAGATTCAATTTCATACATCTGTCAAAATTTGCTCTTGAAGCTGATCTAGACAATATATGGGACCAAACATAAATTCGGTTCTACAACTAAATTATAGTAGTATAGTTTACTAATTTACCTAAAACAGTTACGAATCATAGATCTACTGAAGTTTGTTTGAGTCACGTGGCAGACCGATTGAATCAAAAGAAATTTTCACAGAAGTGGACGAAAAAAGATTTGCTCTCACCGTTTGTCAAAGTGAGAACTGGTTTTCACGTTTTGTGTTTTCATTCAATTTCGGACCAAATTACCCTGGGAAAACTTAATAATGGCACAAACCAAACCGTGCAGCAGTTCGTATCGGTTGAGTTGATGGCGTAAACCAGACCCTACAGCAGTTGGTTTCGGTTTAGTTGATGCGTTCAGTTTTGAAAACGACAAAAAAAAAAAAACTGAAACGAAGAAACCCGAGAAAACGAAAAAGAGAAGAGAGTAACGGAGAGATTTGCGAGAGAATCAGAAAGCGAAACGAAATTCAGTATCCATTGCTTCAAAATTCGACATAACTTCAAATTGTTGGGTAGTTGAATTGAGCCACTGAACTCCCACATCCGGGGAAGTGAAAGTTACTGTTTTTCCCGGCGAAGCCAAGAGAAAGTTACTGTTTATTCCGGCAAAATTTGAACCTCCAGCGAGATAGCATCTTTAGCTATGGCTGGGAATAAAGCTAACGACGAAGTCCCGAGGAAGCAGCATGGTCCAGGGAAGGAGAAGCGGGTATTAAGAGTTTCCCCGCGGAGAAAACGCTCTTCGACAAAGGCAACGGAGGAACTGGGTTAGAATCTCTAATTTACCGTTTGTTGTCTTTGGGTGTATCAGAATTGTAAAGCTTGTTTGATTAAAGGGTTAGAATTTGTCGGAATTTAGCATATCTTTAGGATGAAAAATTGAGAAGTAGAATTGGAAATCTCTGTTTCCGCCAAAAATATGATTTTGAGTTATAATCTGGAAAATGTCTGTGTACGTACACTACTTCGGTTTGCTTAACAGTATATGACTTTTAATTGCAGGTAGTCCAAGTGTTGCTCCGACTGAAGATCTTACAGTTGAAGAGTTACCACCAAGACTCTTTGCTCTAGACCGGTACCCTTCCGAGACAAAGATGAACGCGTACTCTAAACCGGAGTACATTTCTGACATAGCAAATGTACTAAAGGGGAAACCAGAGATGCAGTTTCTTCTCGATTCTCCATTTGGGGAACTTTTTAAAATACCCAAAAACAAGGCATCTTTCAATGCTAAGCTTGTCCTTGGACTAATATGCCGTCAGTTAGTGACAAAGAAGGTGAATGAGATGTGGATTGTATTCGGCGGTCATCCAATCAGATTTGGATTAAGAGAATTTAGTATCCTAAGTGGGCTGGAATGTGGGAAGTATCCCAAGAAGAAAGACGTTGATGATGTTATCAGTGTGAAACCTGAGTGTGAGAGTGTTTGGAAGACTCTGTTTGATGAGAGGTTTGGGGACACGGTTCCAACAATTGCTGATTTGGTGAGCTGGCTGCAGGAGGAGGAAAGCATGGAGGGGTGGAAGCAACTGGCACTATCTCTTATTATTTTGGTTGACGGTGTGGTAGCGGCCCACAGTAACCCCAACAGGCCTACTTCGAAGACTGTCGAGATGACTAAGAACCTGGAGTTCTTCTGCAAATACCCATGGGGAAGGGTGTCCTTTACCCGTACTTTGGGGAGGATAGCAAATTTCCAAACTCCTTACGATGCTCAACAACTAATAAGGGGTTTACTTGTAGGGTCTTATGCACTCCATGGCTTCCCATTAGCTCTCCAGCTTTTAGCTTTCGAAACAATCCCATCAATTGCTAAGCTAGGACCTGATGATGTACCTAACAGGACATTTGCTGAGAGGTCTATCCATCGTCTTGCCTCTCGGCGAGCAATCCGGACATCTCGCATTTTGGAGTGTGAGGCTGCTGATGAGGTGTGTTAAATTGTGTATGTACGTACATAATAAGTAAATGTACATTATCTATGGTTAACATACTTATTTGTGTAGGTTGAGGTCAACTATATTGTGAAACCAGCTGATAATGTTTGTCCTCCATCTCTTTCATGGGATGATGAAGTTGATGATCCAAGGGTTGATTACATTGAAGCACTGTTGATAGATGGGCACCAGTGGCAGGAGGATGAATGGGTTGGAGGCTATGCTAGAGTACCAAAGCAGTTGTGCCCACCACAACTAGAAGAGACAGGTAAGTATAAGTATAAAGGTTGTTTACATTTTTTTTTGGTATTGCACCCAGAAGAAAACCAATTAATAGCAGCAACTGGTCTATTGTAGATGTTAAGAGGAAACGAAATGCACCGGGCCCGAGCCCTAAAGAACCTGCTATGAAAAAACAGAAATCTGAAATGGACTGTGATAAAGAAGAGAACGCTGAGGATTGTTTTGGAGAGCCTGTGCCTGAGAGGTTTATTGTTGAAATGAGGAGGTCTTTCAAGGAGCTGGAAGACCAAATGTATCAAATGCATGAAGATATGAAAGACTTTGTCCGTGACCAGATACGTGCTGCCCTTGATCCAAAAGGCAAAAGGCCAGAACAAACCATACATTCCCATGATTCGCGGGAACCACCTACTTCTATGGATAAGGCACCGGTTACTGCGAAGAAGCCATCGAGAAGGATGTCTACAAAAGGAAGCACTGGAACGAGAAAGTCTTCAAGGCTGACTCGTGTTTCTCATGATGTGGACACTCCTGCACTTTCTGTTGGCTGTAATTCCAAAGAGGAAGATTTGGATGTCCCTGGAGTACATACCACTGCTGTCGGCGGAAGAAGAAAACCTTCAAAGCCGAAGAAAAATGTTTCTTTTGCTGTTGACACTACTGAGCTACCTGATTCCAATAAGGAAGATATGCAAGGATTCATTGATGAACAGGTAAGTCATGTACGTACATTGCTAAATATTTTATAATCCATATGTATAACTGTACTGTCTACTTCGATACAGTATGGCGCTAATAATGAAAGTGATTTTACTGCAAATGATGGATTGGATTCTTCGGCCGCTGAAGAAGAGATATTAGACACTGGATTTTTAATAGTTCCTTATGCTGGATCCACACAATCCCATCTGGTATGTCGTCTACTAATACTCTTAACAATCTGTTTAAATGGTGTACGTACATATTCGCTTAAGAAGTTAGTTAAACTATGTTTCAGGATAGAGGAAATATTGTTGTTGGTAAGACTGTCTTCTTAGGTTCAATGTCTGGACTGTCTATATTACACAGGAAGAGAGGCCTGTGGAAGAAGCTACTGTTGACACCGAGATGGAAGAAGTTCCATCTAATGTGTCTGCAAGAGTTTCAGAGGTAGATCTTCTGGTAATCGTTATATACAGATTTCCATGACTATATGCATATATATTACATTAATTTCTCCACTTATCTAACGCTTAACTCTATGGTAGCCTATGTTTCAGGATAATGGACCAAAGGATGTTGCTGAACCTGGCTTAATTGGTACCCATACAGGGGCCGATGAAATAGCTGATGCTGACATAGAGATGGTAGACAATCCATCAGGTTTACCTTCAACATCTGCACAGGTATGTGTTAGTCACTTGTTCTTTTTCCATATGTGTACGCCCATAAGACTTTGCAAATTATTTTTGTTTCAGGAAGAAGCAAGAGATGCCAGTGCATCGACTGTAGCTAATGGCAGCGAGTCAGAAGAAACTTATGAGCCTTCTGATGGAGATACAGCTCACGTACCTGGCACAAGTGTACGTACATTTTTGTCACTATGTTCTGTGTACATATATATTGTTTCATACATTACTAAAAAGTTTCTTTCCGATGATAAATTCTACAGGTTGAGGCGGCAGGAGAATCCAAATTAGTGACAAGGATGGAAGTTGAAATACCTGAGAAGACCCACAGTGATCCCTCATCACCATTTCAAGTAGTTAACAATGTAAGCTAACTCTTGCAACAAATAAAATGTACTATTTACTGTTCAAATGTATAAAATTTATATTATGCAGGTCATACGGGAGTAGGATACCAAAGCCGTTGGTGATTTGGCTGCAACTACTGATGTGGAGGTAACAATTTGTGTGTTTCAATTCCTATTTTCGGAATAGCATGCATAGGATTATATGTGTACATTATATAGACTTGTGTACGTTAACTTGCACAAGTAGTCATGGAAGAGCCGGGTATTGTCGAGGGGTCTGTAGGAACTGAGGATCCTAACCCAGGGTCAGATGAAGCAGACAAGACCGATATTCCTAAAAATAATGTATGTACCTATTTTAAACATAGAAAAACGTATGAAACTGTTGTTGACAATCATATTTGTTAACAGGATGAATCAGACAATGCTGCTGCTGTCGAAGCAAAAGAAAAAAAAAATCGTCCCCAAAGGTCCCAAAAAAAGTGAAGAAGCAACTTGTCTATGAACAGGATGATGCCCATCCTCATGGTTTTAAGGCAAAAACAGTTTTGGTGCCCGATGTACCAACTCAACAGATAGAGGTTGTTATCAGGGCTGGAAATGTCTCATACAACCCCCTGGACATGGTTGACCCTTCAAAAGTAGAGGAATTCAGCAATATCATTAAAGGACCCTCTGTGTAAGTACATTATATTAAAATGGATTATTTAATATCTCAATCATCATTTTTCCAAGTCTTAAGGTTGTTATCAAATATTTTTTTTGGATTTACAGGATTCACACTCTTTTCGGGTTTCGCAAAGTGCCCAACGAGTTTTTTGCGAACCTTCTAACACCTGGTGAATGGGATGTCCTCAAAGATGCAAACATTTTCAGCATGTGCAACGATCCCTATGACTTCTACGCGGCAGGCCACGATCCAAATGACATCAACTCCGAAGGTCGCTATAGACCCTTCTTCAAACGGTGCTTACAAGCTGGTAACCCCACGACTATTTACCATGAAGGACTGCGTCTCGTTACACATGAGTCTGACATTCAGGGAGCTATCCTACACTTAGAGCGAATCGCCCCAAGGAACGCCGCTGCAACCCTTGCATGCGCTATTCTTTACATATGTGCTGGTAATGCTCACATGGGTGGTGTCTACCTTCGGCTCTTCGGAAGCAACCATTATGCTTTGGAATCGGAGGAGGCACGTGACATTTGTGAGGAGGTGCTAGAAGATATAAAGAAATATGGTAATACTTTAAAATATACATACGCTAACAGTTTTTCGTACCCGAAATGTGGTGACGTAAGCACTCCTGAATGCACGGAGATGTGTTACATGAGATCGAGACTCTTCAATAATCTTTGCAACCAATGTTACATCTGGTTGTGTGCTAAATGGATTAGCCAGATCCTGTAGAGCTCACATTCGCCATGATCCTGTCATATTTATAAGTTTTCTATGCAACAATATGTGAGCTTTTTACGTTGATTATCAGTAATGGAAGTTTGCTTTTAATAATTACCACTTCGTAATTTATTCAAACATACTAGCTCAAACTACTCTAATATGAGACATCATTAACACAAAATAATAATAAAATAATAAAATATCTACGTACACGATATATGATAATGTACACGTGGCATAGTTTAATTCCAACTATAAAGATTACATAGTGAGCGACGATATAGTTTGTAAATGAAGACGAAAGGAAATTTGATTTGACGTCGTATAACCCATATCTAGAAGATTTCGCTCCATATTAATTACTCGCTGTCAAATACACTCTAGAAGTGACCTCCATCACACTCTCATTAATATCTCTATTAGACGTACACGGTTCCCGAGCAACGTACTCAATTGATTTGGCAGATAAAATAAGTAAGTTAATGTTTATTTGAAAAGATTGTTAGTAAATGCGTTGACCCCTAATATAACACTATACATGAAGCCAGATTGTTCCACTTATATGCAATACAAACAGACGTCAACTCAACCTTCTGTCAGAAAACGTAATGAGTATTTTATAGACGTACACGACGCGATTATGAGAGGTACACAGTAGTTTGTTTAAATTAAAAGTTACTAATATGATGCACTAAATATACATCCACGTCACCCACCCACTTACATTGATGGTTATTCTCCTCTTTAAAACTCATGTCAAACACACTTAGTTGAATACACGAATCCGTCTAAACCTCCTCGTTTGAAAAACAATGCCTTTCCTACCTCCGCTAACCCCTCCAACCGAGTTGTACCTAGGAATCCAATTGCCAAACCCCATAAGCATACTTGTCAACTACCTCCCCGTCAGCCAGACTCCCATAGAGACGCTAAGGAACTTAGTCTACAGTTGTAACATCAACACCCTTGCAATCGATGAATTCATGACGTGGCCGTCGTTACTCCAACCGGAGTCTACCTTCCGGTCATACTTCGAGCTGCTTGTAGAACGTGGATCCATCCCGGCGGTTTACCTTGAAGGTGTTCGCCAAGCGAGCAACTTCGTGACAGTAGCTCAGGGCCTTTCAGTCATGACAACGGTCGCTTTATCTGATCCCTTTGCTTGCTTTGCAACCGGTTTGTTCCTTACGTGTACCGGTAATCACTTGGATTTCCTCCCGATCAGCGAAAAGTTCTGGGAAATGACACCCACCCTTGAAGCTGGCCACGCGGTTGCAGAGATGGTGATGTATCACATCAGCCAGCTTCACACTGAAAATGCTCGCCGCTGGGAAAGGTCTTGGAGGTTTGTCCACCCGCCGAGTTGCGTAGGGCAAGGAGATTGCTATATTCTGCTAGAAGCAAAGCTGCTAAGGTTTAAGCTACTCTACTCGGCTCTACTCTCAAGTCTTTTGGTATGACGGATGCACACATATTTTGTAACACATGTGTATGCTTCGTTGAAAAAATTATGTTTTTTGAATCGTTCCAGTTTATTTATCTTATGAATTTCCCTTTATATAAACTGCCTGTCCTTTTTATGTTTCTGGCTTTTGAATGAATTACCACTTTAAGTATTACTAGATGTCTTCGTCTACGTACACTATATAGTACATTAAACTTGGTTTATCGTACATTGGGAAATTGCGTACACAACATAAGTATAAATCTAATAGTTTTTGATGTTGAAGGCACCAAAATTAATATACGTACACGATAGCGTACACCAGAAACTATACGTACATTGCGAGAGGATTTGAACAATAAAACAAGGCACGTACATAAAACAACAAATTAGATTAACATTTAAACGGAAACAGGAAACAACAACGATTGAAATGTAGTTTGGTTCTTATGGAAACAACAACAACAACTGGGAAAGAAAACTTAATTGAAATGTAGTCTTATATTATATTAAAACGGAGAATAATGGTTCATTCCCTCTAGCTAAAACACCACCATCGAGATATCCGCAACTTCTGGTCTGTCCGGATTGGCAACCACCTTTGAAATAGCACCATGGCTCTCAAGCTTCGGGTTAGACAGTTCGGTTAGACGCCAAAAGCTGAGTGCGACAACAAAATTTCCCTTACCCAAACTCTGAAAGTAACCATCCAAGTACTCCGCCTGTTGATTGCGGGCTTCGCACTCCAAGACTTTATTGCTACGTTAGAAATAAGGACAGTTAGCGTTTAGAGTGACATTGTAAATAAAACAAATGAAAAGAACACTTACTATCTATCTTTTATCTCGAAACTCAGTTTGAGACCGTAATAGTCTGTAGTCAATGCGCCAACATCAACTAACGCTCCAACGACATCTAGATGATGGAGAAACAAAGATAATAAACAAAAAATTTCAAAAATGTAATAAATGAAGCATCGGAGTTATTCCTCCTCACCGACTAAAACGTTCTTGTAAGCAGATTTCTCCAAAATGTAGTCGAAGGGATCGAAATCGAAATCTGGAACTGGTGGTGATCTCGGTGGGGCCTGAACGACGACGGTCCGATACATAAATAGTATGCCGTATTCATGCTTTGTTGCTCTGACTGAGTCAGTTGACTTACGGACCAAGAAAGAGGTGATCGTCTTCCACTCATTTTCAACGAATCGGTCTTCGTAAAACGGAGCAAGGCGACGATCAACGGTGGCCTCAATACGGTTATTCTTTACATACAGAACATGATAGTAGACAGTTTAATATACAAGTTAAGCGAATGAACGAGAAAAACACATAATGATTTGACGGAAATTACCGCGTAATCTGCCAGGATAAGGCCGAGTTCGAAGACGTTGGGCGATATAACCTTCTTGAAGACTCTCACGACAAAGACATATATTCGCCACCCAGTGATCAGAGAACACAATTCTGAGACCATATGAAACCCCTCCATCTCACGGATAGCAAGAACAAGCGAATCGAAAGACTAAATTTTTTTTAGTGAATGATATAACTGCCGGCACAAGAAATGGGTTTAGAATGAGGATTGTGGATAAAATTAAGGAAAGGAGGAGACTTAAATAGAGGAAATCTGGAACGGCTACAGTTATTAATGCGGTTCCAACTACACTTGATTCAAATTTTTGGTAATAGCCTGGTAACCGTCATATAAGGTAATTATAACGTTGATTTGACAATAAACAGCAACAGTTACGTCCTTTCCATTAAATACCAACACAACCACAATATACCCAACTATGTCTCCAACTCCGTTCATTTAAGAGGGGGAATAAGTTAGATTTTCAAAAAACTTATTTCAAATTACTCAAAATATTGAGCAACCACCTCTATGTTCCCTTATTACATGAACTTTAACACGTACACAGACAAAAACGTACATAGTTATACGAACGTAGAGTTTAAACATATGTACACAACGTACATAGTTACAGGTGGATTATATATAAACTTACGTACACCGAGAAAACACAGAAGCGTACACTATATTGGCCGGCTCAGAAACTTAGGCTCAAGGTGAACAGCACATGCTCCATGATGCGCTCTCGGGTAAACAACACTTAGGCCTTTGTATATAGATGAATGTCTGTCCGAGACAATCATTAAATCGTCACTGTCTGGAACAATCTCAGCTAACTTTTCAAAAAACCATGCCCAAGAAGCATCGGTCTCACCATCAACAACACCAAAAGCTATTGGGAATATTTGGAAGTTCCCATCTTGGGCACATGCAATAAGGAGACATCCTTTGTAAGGTCCGACTAGCTGCGTTCCATCTACCACAACTACCTTCCTCATATATATCAGACCTTTGATAGAAGCGCCAAGAGAGACAAAGACATACTTGAAGCGCTGCTTACCATCATCTTCTGGTGTATAGTGTAGGTGTGTTATTGTACCCGGATTAGCTAATTGGAGAAGATACAGATAGGTCGGCAAAAACCTGTAATTTGCTATCTCATCCCCCCTTACATTTTCCACTACAACCTCTTTTGCTCTCCAAGCGGTAGAATATGAAATCCGCACATTCAGATCATTTAGGAGTAGCTGTGGTAAATCGACAGCTCGCGGCCCACCCTGCGTAGAACTGTATCTGCTCCTCACAACTTCCCCGAGGAGCTTATAATTAGCATGTTTATTGTAGTTCTTCCGAGAGTCGATGTTACACGTATGTGTCGTAGCATACGAAGTGATTTTGAAACTTTCTGAATCCTTCACGACGCGAGTAGTCAATTGCCATGGACAAGTCTCATCAACGCACACCATCTTCAATGTTTTAGGACATGACTTAGGTTGCTTGAAGCAAAAGCATTGCTTTATCGCTTGAAGAGACATTGTTTGTTGCATGACTTTTCTATTCTTAAAAACACTTTCAACAAACAAAGTTTCGCCTGTGGTGCTGATTTCAACCTGTGTCTCATCAGCTCGAAAATTGAGTAAGTCATCGAACACAGGAGCAGCATCGTTACCGAGATTCGCCAACTCGCCACCATGTAACTTAGGAAATTCATTATACACTTGGTAAGACTCAGCTGCGGTAACTACCCCATTATCATTCTGTGTCCCAGTTGAGGAAGCTCCAATACCGTCGATCACTTCATCCCCGGTGAGTTCGTTTATACAAATAAGATTGGAATCCCTTTGCCCTTCGCAGCGTGTACCGTAACCCAATGGAGAAATTGTTTCTTCGCCAGGTACACTAAGACCAGTGTACGTACACGTTTCCAAGAGACGACTGAATTCCCCTGTATCTCCGCCAGGTACACTAACACTCGTGTACGTACACGTTTCCAATAAACGACTGAATTCCCCTGGATGTTGAGCAGTCTGTTGAGTGAGACTGATGTCTTCCTCAAGATTTCCTTGTACATATTCTTCTACTATTACATCGTTCCACTTGTTGTAATCGTATTCTTCGCCAATACCTTCACTACCGTCTGTGGTAGGATACGTGGTACTTCCCCCAATAGATCCATCCACACCAAGATAATCATCACACCCATCATCATCTTCGTTGCCCTCCTCCACTTCATCCTCTTCTGTTGTATCGTCTTCAACATCGGCTTGTTCCTCTGCATCCTCATTATTTTCATCAACATTTGTAGCACTATCAAACACACGGTCACTTTCAGAAACTTCACCATGAGACCTAGAGACAGTATTCCCGAACGCCTTCACTGTATTATTGAAAGAGACGAACAAGTTGAGAGAAAGATACCCACCACGAACCAAAAAAAACGTTTCGAGACCCATCTGACTGTCAATGTATACATGAGGGCGTTTAGTATCTATCAGCACTGACATTTCTCCCGGCATCCAATAGCTAATTATGGGATTGATCTCGGTGGACTTCAAACTGAAAGCCTCTCGGAGTGTATGGACAAAGTCCGTGTACGTCATGGTTTCCTGAACGCGTACACAACGACCAAAGATGCC
This sequence comes from Arabidopsis thaliana, assembly GCF_000001735.4. Classification (NCBI taxonomy): domain Eukaryota; kingdom Viridiplantae; phylum Streptophyta; class Magnoliopsida; order Brassicales; family Brassicaceae; genus Arabidopsis; species Arabidopsis thaliana. The sequence goes on along the minus strand of NC_003074.8, from coordinate 15,320,836 downwards.
TTCCTCAAGTTCAAATTTCCATTCTCCTTCTTTGCATTTCCACTCACCGACCATAGTAAATACGGGAATATCCATAACCCACCTGCATCATAAATTCAGGAGACACACATTAAATGCAACTGAAAAATACTATACATATAAAAAACAAATGGAATGTCGATACTACACATTTATAAACCTAAATACCAATTATCATTTGACTATTTTAAACAAACAAATATAGATTTTGCAAATTTTATGATAAAAAAATGGAGTTCGAACACAATCAAGATCCTAATATGACATAACAAAAAACTTCTTAAAAGAACTTCATTACTTACACGAGCAATGCTTGTTTTGGCTCCAAACTTGGTACAAAAACAAGATCAACACTTCTTCAGCAGCAATGTACGTTCTCAATAATTCTTTGTTCTTGGGTTCATCTTCTTTATCTCAACAATTTTTTTATTAATTATTATCAATAATTTTTTTAATATTATTTGATGTAATGATGATTTTGCATTAATTGTGACAATAGTCACATCTAAACTTTTTGGGGGCATTAAATGTTGATGTCACTTCGGAATAATGGAAATAATCTCACTTGTAACGGAACCGAATCGCGTCAACGTGAAACAAAAAATCTTCAACTGAACCGGAACAGTGTACGTAACTAAACCTGCTAAACTAAACCGTACATTTCAACAGTTACTAAGAGAGAAGCGCAAGGGCAGAAGCGTCATTTTGCAGGCGAAAAGACAAATGGTGAAAACCACATTTGACTTTGACAATCCATGGAAATAAAACATGGTCAACGGGTGTGGCCTGCAATTTACCCTTGAATCAATCACAGATCTTTCATACCGGCCCAATTAAACTAAAGCCAGTACAATCCTGCGACCACCGATACAAATTATTTCACAACTCAAGGGATCCACAAATGGACCAAATTCTTTAGATTATATGAAGAAACCAATGCTCCTTCTAACCGAGATACCTAATAATTGTGCAAAGAAGAGTCCCAAAACATCACATCTAGAAAAAATAAATCATATAACAAAATATTGTAAGTAGGTTTCCTTAGACGTATTCATCAAAATAAACCATATAATAAAATACTGTAAATACTGAAAATATTTACACGTATTCATCAAAATTATTTGAATCCGAATAAATTCGAAGAAAATCTAATAAACTCTCCTACTCAAATTATCTGAATCCGAATAAATTCGAAAAATATCTAAACCAAAATCCATATGTCTAGGCCTAGATGGAGGTATGTCTTGTTAGCTTGGTCAATGCATTCTCATTTTCCAAACTCCTGATCAGCGTTTAGTTCATGTATAAAATGGTCACATGTGAAGTTGATGTATAAAACAACCTCAATTTGAAAGTTGGAGTATTAAATGATATTTCCATGTTTCGATATGGTAAAATGACGTTGTATTAAGAACTAACGGAGACTAGTTAGCAGCCGTTATCGTGTCTGCTAACGCCAGATAACGTCGTGTGGATTTTGGCCTAGTCAACGATTAACTCCGTATAAACTGGCCAGTCAACGGTTTTTAAATGTATTAAATGGCCACATACAAAGTTCACGTATTAAATGACCATTTTTGAAAGTTCATGTATTAAACGACATTTTTCCCATTTCTTTAGTCATCATTACTAATATTTCACTGTAGATAAGTTTCTCTAAGTCTTGACGAAAAACCTTGACGGAAAAAAAAAAAAATGTTCTTTAAGTGTCATCTCTGTCACACATGTTAGTGAGTTTCAAGGTCAAACATAATGTAGCTCTGCTACAAAATCTACATTAGCATTACTGAAAATGACAGTTAAAATTATACACATTTTCCTCTTATCAAGAGACAAACACCACATGAAACAACCCGACCCATTTAAAAAAAAAAAAATATAATTAAATATTTCCATAAATATCTAATTAAACCAACCAATAACATAATAATTAAACCGCAAGTCAGAAATACTATTTTATGAATAAATAAATAATTCGATCAACAAAACCAAGAATAACTGACAATCCTAACCGGGTTCCAATAACCAAAAACACCATACATAAAACAAACGAGTTCCTAGATCATCCTCTCTTCCTTGCCATGATTCCACAATCACACTTTATCTTTACCTGCATCAACAACACAATGAGATGCGTAAGTATTATCATAAATACTTAGTGAGGCGATCCTCCCATCTACGAGCTATACACACAAGCAAATAAAAAGGTATAATCACGAATACAATACAAACAAACCAGTCATTGAACAATTCACCCAAAACACATTCACCACACCTACATATCATCACACAACCCAATCGCTCAGATAAGCTCATGGTCACGCACTCACCTTAACAAATTGATTCTAATAGCAATTAAACCCAGGAGAGACTTTCCTTGCGTCTGAAACAGTCCAGAAACGTCCTGCAACAAGTCCACAACCAAAAGCAACCTTGAAACAAACTGGACAGGAAAAACCAGAAACAAACCGTCTCAAAGACGAAACCCTAAAATACAAGCTAACCGTTAACTATTCAATCTCTCCGGTGAAAACCTAGCTGCAGACGTCACAAAGCTGCCCACAAAATCTCGTGCCGATCGGAAAACAGACGAGACCACGATCTCAGTTTCAATCTTCGCTGGTCCTAATTCGCGTTTGAGAAAACGTGTCTCACGAAACTGCGAATACCTCAACCAATTTTAATCCAAATTCAACTCTGTAAACTGGAGAATAACGATAAAGGATTTGGGAATAACCCTACCAAATTTCGTTACCTTTTACCACGATTTGATATGACGAAACTGATTTCTCCCAAACCCTAACGATTCTGCTCCTTCTCCTTTTCTCTCTTTTTCTCCTTTATAAAACGAAAAATGGCTAACTAAAGCCCTAATTTCGAGTTTCCTTCTTTTATAGGCACACTTTAGGGTTTCCAATTAACCCAACCAATTAAACCGGATGATTTAAAAACAAACCCTAACCGATTTTCCGGTTCACGGGCGTTACACCACAAACTTTGGATCAATGAACAAAAACAAAATTTTTGCGTTTTGGATTGTATCTAATCTCACATTATGAGAGGAAAAGGAGATAAACAAAGACTAAGTACGAAAATTATGATCATTTACTGTTCCGATTGATTAGGTGTTATTAAATATTAATTATATTGTATAGAAGATATAATTCCAACAATATTAAGAAAGAAAGAAAAAGAAAATATATATCGAAACAGAATAACACGGCGAAAGCGAGAACGTATCGGCGGAGGAAGCAGAGAGACGTTGTAGGAGTGGGCTAAACAACCGCGAACAGAGGAGGGAGGTGAGAGATGACGTGTCCCGACGCATGAAATTCTGACAATTCGCAACTCCGTTTAACTAATATATTATCTTCGGCTGGTTTTGGCGGAGAAACATTAGCTATTCCATTCCAGCTTGTCCCAACTTATTTGTTTCTGTTAAGAAAATGGTAATGTTAGTATATAACATAGGACTGTCTATTTTGTGGGTTTTGCAAACCATAAAGCAAATGCTAAATCAAAGAAAGTAAAAGGAAACATACCTTTTATGCTTTCGATGAACGACTTATTAATCCAGAACCATTACGAGTTGATATTCTGAAAAACTTCTTTGGAAACAACATTCGCTGTTTGTTTTTGAATCTTTCCTTCTTTATCTAGAATAAGGATTTTTAAACCTTTCTTATAAGTGACCCTAGATAAAGCAACTTAGAGTTGGCCATGAGAAAAAACTGGCTTCGGTAAGTAGAGACCAACTCTCTCAAGCGATTGCCTCTGACTCTTGTTGATCGTCATAGCGAATGCTACTGACACCGGGAACTATTTCCTACGAATCCGGAAGGGCAGCTTCGTATCCAATGGTGTAATGTTGATTAAGGGAATCAAAACAATGTCACCACATCTATCTCGAGTTATAACTTTTGCTCGAAGAACTTGTTTAGTCATCTGAGTAATATGAAGCCTTGTTCTATTGCATATACCACATTTAGGATCAATATTTCTAAGTAGCATAATTGGAGCGTCAATCTTCAAACGTAATTGATGGTGTGGCAAAAAACCTGATAGCTTGATATTGTTTAAGAAATCTGGCGTGATAATTGGATTTTTTGGTGAATCATAATCAAAAGGATCTATGCTATCAGCACTGAGAAATAATCTTTTCTTCACCTGCAAGTATCAGGTCAAAAATTATAATATGATTGACTTAAACCAAAAAGTTTCATTATAGGTTGATATATTACTGACCTTCCAACTTCTCTAGCATATATTGGTTGATTGTGTTTACATCATCGCTGGTATGTGATAAAATGGCTCTCTTATGATTTTTTTTTTTGATCTTCATTATCTTTTAAAAGTGATGGATCTCCATAACTCTCATGACTAATTGCTTCAATTAGATTTCCTGCTTATGTAATCAAGAGTTCTTCGAAAATATCAATGAGAGCTTCTTCGTCATTTGGCTCAACAATTCTCCCATCACCAATAATTAGAAGCCAATATGAGAATTCTCTAATCTCTTTAGCTTCTTCTTCACTCAATTTTGCTTAGAAATTGCATGATCTTAGTAAGCTTCAGAACATTACAATGATCCTAAACATAAGAAGCATTTAGAGTTGCCAACACAATTTCTGCCCTACTTGCAACCACCTAACCTATGGGGTGAAGCCATTCTCACGGCTAATTCAATCTTGAATAAGATTCCTCACAAGAAGAGTGATAAAAATCCATATGAGATGTGGAAAGAGAAGACTCTTTCATATAAAATATGAAAGTGTGGGTTTATAGATTGGTGGATTGCGTTTACATCGGTCCTGCGGAAAATAATGCAGTTTATAGATTTGTAGTTCATAATTGATATGGTTCAAATTACCTAGAACTACTCTCTCAAATAAGAGATCAATTGCACTATTTTAGGATCGAATTCACAGAGTTCTTTTGTTCTAACAGTGAGTTAAATGTCGAGATTAAGCTAGCAGGGTATGAGTGAAATAGTAAGAAAACAAAGTAAGAAAACAGCAAGATGATTGTGTTGTAAACGATTTAATAAAGAGGTAGGAACAGGGTATTCTAAGAAAACTATTGGTTAGTAGATCTAATGAAAGCTAGGTTGTTATCGAATCATTCTTAAACTCAAACTCTAATTATGGAATAACCGGTGGGCGTGCCGCGAAACTATCAACCTAAATATGCATTCTTAACGAGTTCAATTGTTCATCTTAGTAGATAGGCCGATTCTTATTACACACCTATAAACTAGACTCATCATATAATAAATCCAACTACAGATACCTATGGCGGGCATATCTATTGTCTGGATTCAAGATATAGTTAATTACTATAGATCTAGCATTAGACATAATTAAAGATGAAGAATTCTACAGATAACATAGCAAAGGGGGCAATCTACTAAACCATATGAATCCCTAATGAGAAACCCTATTCCGAACAAGCAGACTACTCAGACATATTGGATGAAGCAAACAACATATTTGAGTGTGAAGGCATAAACACAGTAAATAGAGAAGGGGAAAGAAGGGATATTTTCACTGTATTAAGATCTGAATTAAACTCTGAAAACAATCGATGAATAGCTTATGTCTCTCTGTAACAAGGTTTTGCAAAAGCTTGATAAATTAAACTTAGGTCTAAAAACAATATATAAAACCGTAAAAACGTCCAGGGACTAATAATACAAATAGGGAAGTCTTCTGGGGCAAATTTCCTCTTCTGTAAACTTGAAAGCGTCATGGACTTCTGCTGGGCCAAAACTGGTGTCGATCGACACCAAGAGTGTGTCGATCGACACTCCTCGCTGATTCCTGAACCAAAATTGTCTTTAGCTTCCTTTTCCTTAGCTTTTGCTCCAAAATGTCTCTTTATCTCCATTGTTGTCTCATTGCATAGAATACCTGAAAAGACACTAAAAAGACTCGAGAAATAACATAAAGACTCAAAATCCTATACCTAAAACATAGATAAAATCGCTGAAAAGCGGGTTATACCAATAATCTAATAATGCTGAGGTAAAGGTAAATACGATCATTGAATCTAATGAGGCTGAGTTCTTTGAAAGTGTGTTTCCATACAAAGAGTCTAGGGAATCAAGTACTAAACAGGTACGTGAGGACAATGAATATGCCTCAAAGGTTCAAGAAGAAGAAAATGAACCCAAAAAAAAGAGTAAAAGAGCAAGAGTTGCTAAAGATTTTGGCACGGACTTTATGACGTACTTGAGTGAATACGAACCACAAACGTATAAGGCTGCAATTGAATCATCGGATGCACCTTATTGGAAAGAGGCGATTCAAAGTGAAGTTGAATCCATTTTGAGAAATCATACATGGGAATTGGTTGATTTACCACATGGTAATAAACTAATTGGACATAAATGGATCTTCACAAAGAAGTCGAGACAGGATGGTATGAGTTAAAAATATAAAGCAAGACTAGTGGCGAAAGGGTTTCGTCAAAAGAAGGTCTTCATTTCTTTGATACATATTCTCCGGTGACTAGAATCACTTCGATTAGATATCTAATCGCAATTTCTTTCATATATGATATAGAAATTCATCAAATGGATGTTAAAACAACATTCCTAAATGGTGAACTTGATGAAGAATTATATTTGGAATAACCCGAAGGATTTATAGTCAAAGGGAAAGAGAAGAAAGTTTGTAAGCTTAAAAAGTCTTTGTATGGACTTAAGCAAGCGCCAAAACAGTGGCATGAGAAGTTTGATAATACAATGAGATCGTATGGTTTTAAAATAAATGAATGTGATAAGTGTGTCTACGTTAATGAAACTAAAAAGGATACAATGATTGTATGTCTTTATGTGGATGATATGTTAATAATGGAAACAAATAAAGACATTATCAATGTCACAAAGAAGATGTTGAGTGACAATTTTGAAATGAAAGACATGGGATTGGCTGATGTAATTCCTGGAATTAGAAATAAAAAAGAGCCAAATGGGTATTCACTTACTCAATCTCATTATGTGAAGAAAGTTCTAAAGAAGTTTGGTCACTTTGATGATAGACCGGTAGTTACTCCGTTTGATCCAACGTGAAAGCTTTCAAAGAATGAAGGTGAAAGTGTGTCTCAGTTGGAATACACACAAAATCTTGGAAGCATTATGTACATTACAAATTGTACAAGACCAAATTTGGCTTACTCAATAAGTCGATTAAGTCGATATTCAAGTAATCCAAATAGAGAACATTGGAATGCTTGGTTAGAGTATTGAGATATTTAAAGCATACAATTAATTATGGTCTACACTACACTAAATTTTCTCATGTATTAGAAAGATATAGTGATGCAAATTGGATTTCTGGAAGTACGGATAGTAAATCCACAAGTGGTTATGTGTTTACACTTGGTGGTGGAGCTATGTCTTAGAGATTGATAACACTAGATTTTAACCTTTTTAAGCCCTTGTTTTTCATAGTTTCATGTCTCTTTTCATGCATTCTTAGTCTCTTTTCCTTCCTTTGCACATTTTGCATTGCATTGCATAACATACTTGCATTTGGAGTGTTTTACAGGTGAATCAAGTACTTTTGGACTCAACTTGGAGGTTTCTAGCACAAGGGATGGACAGACTCGAGTTCGTGGGATCTAAGGAAGGACTTGAAATATACTCGGCTTATATACTCGGCTGGAGGCCGAGTGGAGCACACGTGAAGAACAAGGAGTCTACTCGACCAAGGCACTCGGCTGGAGGCCGAGTAGTGCACTTAAGGAAGAAGAGAAGCTGCTCGACCAAGCCACTCGGCTAAGACTCGAGTGATGTGACCAAGAGGAAGCCACTCGACTTTTCTACTCCGCCAAAACCCGAGTGATGCAGCGCCGACTTTCTTATTTTGTCTTATTCCCAATTAGGGCAACCTAGGATTGCCTATAAATAAACCTCTTATGTTTTTGCCCAAAATATCTTTGCTTTGTCTGCAGGATATTAGGGTTCTTAGATTTCTTTTGCATTTTCTGGTTGTTGTGTTAAGAATTTGGATTTGATTTCTTCTGCAAACTTGTTTATCTTATTGAGATCTATCATTTGCTAAGTTTATAATGATTTCTGAGTTTTATGAATTTTCTGGGTTTTGTTCTATGATGTTCCTTTTTTTGTTTTGAATTTAATGTTAAAATATATTCAAAGAAAAATAAACGTTTATACATGGTAATGCAAAATTTTTAGGAACATATCATAAAACTTAGACAATAAATCTCGACTCTATGATGTTATCTCGATGAGAACAACATTTGGATTCCTCTCACATATTTTTCCACCTTCCCTTGCCTTAGTGTGCTCAAGCGGTTTCTAATGTTGGTATCAATCAACTTGACTATTTTTTTCGGTGTTGAGAATGCTCCATGCCTTCTATCATTTCTCTCCCTCCATATGGAATGTATCGTGTTCTGAAACACAAACCTAAGGATGAATCTCTTGGTGTTGTCATGATCATTGTTGGTTAGTTCCTTCATCACTTCTAGCCACTTTTCCGAGAACTTGTGTAATAGAATACCTCGAACCAGTTTCTCCCATATTTTCCTAGAGAGAGGACATTGGAAAAAAGATGTTCTCGCGTCTCCATAGGGTGCTTGCAGAAAACACAACTCGTATCCGCATTTAGTTGCCAGTTCGCCATTCGTTCGCCTGTCGCAATTCTGTTTTTAACAACCAACCATGTGATAAAAGCATACCTTGGAGTTGCCCCAGCAAACCAAATCTCTTTATGTCCACTCATCTCAGCCTTTGGTAAGCGAATTTGTGACTACTCTCTCGAGAACTGTATTGTTTCCGGTAGTAGTCATATTTCCCTTTCCATAACGCTGCATCCGGCTCTGTTTCCAAGCTGTGTTGTCCTTGGCATCGAAGCTCTTCCTCAATTTGGTTCAGTAAGTCTCGATGATGGTTCCTTCTCCTGTCTCTGTTCATCACTTCACAAAGCTTGCTCTCTAGCGGAATCTCCATGTCAATGATACCCCTATCTCCTAGCTTCTCATGAAGACGTCCCATCGAACACCATGAGTCAAACCAAAAAGATGTGCTCTCACCGTTATGCACTTCCACTCTATGAAACTCCTTAGCTAGTTGTCGATATTTTAGCATGTTTCTCCAAATCCAAGACCCGCTTGATGTATTATTCTTTACCGCCCAGAATGAACCTCCCCGGATAAGGTGTCTATTAACCCAGTCTACCCATAAGGAATCTTTCGCAGACAGGAGTCTCCATATAAGCTTGAGCACACACACTTTGTTCGCTTCTTCGAGTGATCGCAGCCCTAGACCTCCTTCACTTTTGGGTGTACACACTTCTGACCATGCAACCTTTGCTTTTTTCGGATTCAAAGTAGGTCCAGACCAAAGAAAAGCTGAACACATCTTATCGATTTCCTTTATGCAAGTTTTTGGTAGCCTAAACGCTGCAATCCAGAAATTTGTTAAACTGAATATCACGGAACCAATTAGCTGAAGCCTTCCCGCAAAAGAGAGAGTTCTAGCTGTCCATGATTTTATTTGCGATCGAATCTTCTCCAAAAGGGGCAGATAATCCGAGGAAGTCATCTGCTTTGTCATTAGAGGTAATCCTAAATATCTCACCGGAAGTGTCCCCTGTTCAAAAGGAAACTGGGTTAGAATCTCTTCTTTAGCTCTCATATGTACCCCAGCCATAAAAAGTGTGGACTTTTCAAGGCTGATTTTGAGTCCTGTGTGAACCGCAAAATCATCAAAGACCTCTAGTGCTCCTCCTATTAATTTCTTATTTCATGCGACAAAAACCATCAAGTCATCAACAAAACATAGATGTGTTAATTTCATCTGTTTGCAGTTAGGATGAAAATCCATTTTTTCGTCGGCTGCAGCCTTGTCCAACTTGCGAGAGAGCACATTCATGCAGATGACAAAAAGATAAGGGTTCAGAGAGCAGCCTTGGCGAAGCCCGCGATCGCTGTTAAAATATCCTGCAAGTTCTCCGTTTACTTGCACCGAGAAAGAGGCTGTTGTGACACATTTTTGAATCCAATTAACATACTGCTCCGGAATATCAAGGGCTCTCAGTGTATTGAGTAAAAAAAACCACTGAACTGAATCGAACGCCTTGGATATGTCTATTTTCATTGCACAGCGAGGAGAAACAGAGTCCTTATGGTAGTCTTTGATGACCTCTGTTGCGAGTAAGAGATTTTCCATTAACAATCTATCTTTAATAAAAGCTGATTGGTTTGGAGAGATGAACTTAGGGAGAATACTCTTAAGCCGGTTTGCGAGAATCTTTGATATCAACTTGTATTGAACATTGCAGCAAGAGATGGGCCTATAATCTTTCATAACCATTGCTTCCTTCTTCTTTGGTATCAAAGCTAATATGGTTGAGTTAACTCCTTTAGGGAGAAAACCTGTCTTGAAAAAAGACTGAACTGCTACCACCACATCTTTGTGAATTATAGACCATGAATCTTTAAAAAATTCACACGTGAAACCATCGGGGCCAGGGGATTTGTTTGCAGGCATTGCAAAGAGCACCTTCCTTATTTCCTCCTCCAAAACTTCGCTTGTTAACATTTGTTTGTCATGTTCATCACACTTAAAATCCAAGATATTCTCCAGCTCCTCCTTTGACCATTGAACGTAATCTGTAGGCCTCATGGAGAGAAAGTCTTTAAAGTATCTCTCTGCTTCAGCCTTAATGCTTTCTTGAGTTCCAGCTATTGTACCATCCTCACACTGAATTTCTCTTATGTTATTTCTTATTTCCCTTAGCTTGGCAGAAGCATAGAAAGCCTTGTTATTTTGGTCTCCAATGTTCATCCAATGGAGTTTGGCCTTTTGTTGTAAGAATCTCTCCTCAATATCCAATAATCTCCTCCATTTGTCATAAGCAGCAGTCTCATCAATGATAGCTTGCGATGTCGGGAAAGCCATTGTCGCTGTAGCTCACAGAGTTTTTTAAAAGCTTCTTTGGTTCGAACAATAATAGCTCCTATTAACTGTTAACCTATCGCTCTCAGATGCGGTTTTAGCGCTTTTAGTTTCTTGGATAATATGTGCATTGCTGAAGTCGAGTGAAAAAGTGGTTGTGATCTTTTCCAACTCTGTTCAAATTCTGCCTGGTATCCTGAATGCGTCATCACAACATTCATAAACTTAAAAGGACGCTTAGTCTTATGAATCTCCTCTGCTAGATAGAATCTACATCTCATGTGGTCTAAACATCCTCCATGCTCAAAGACTGCATAAGATTTGATATATTTTTGAGTCCATGTCTCATTCACCAGAACTCTGTCAAGTTTCTTGCAGATTATTCCATCTTGTCTTTTATTACACCAAGTGAACCTCTTGCCTTGGTAACTCAAGTCAGTAAGCTCACATTTTCTCACCACCTCCTGAAAATCCCGCATTCCTGGTGATATGTGTGGCGTTGAGATGTAAAGAGAGTGATCATCACCTTCCAAAATCTCGTTAAAATCCCCACAGATAAGCCAAGCTTTATCCCGAAACAAAGGAGAGTCCTGATGATAACTGAGGTCACTCCAAAGCATTTTCCTTTCCATGGCAAAATTTGAAGCATAAACAAAAGATACAAATATCTCTTCTTTACTACCTTCGATGAGGATTGAGCACGTTATCAACTGAGAAGTCTTGTAAATCGGAGTGACCCTTACTGTATTTTTCCAGACTAACCATAATCTTCCTAATATGTGCTCTTCATAATTAGATAGTAGTGACCAATCTTTAAAAACTGATTTTACTATCTGATTCGCTCTTCCTTCTTTCACTTTCGTTTCCAGTAAGCAACCAAAATCAAAATTTTCTTCTTTCAACCACTTCCGCATTACTCCATGTTTACTTTTGTTGTTGAAACCCCGATTATTCCAAAAGAAACCAGACATTAATGATGGTGTTGGATGGGACGTGTGTTAGGATTGCATTGAGTTGCTCTCCTAGTACTTTGTTTTGCATTGTTGCCTAGAACTTTGTGACTGTCTTTTGATGCGCGAGGTAAAGTTTGTCTCAGTACCACACTTCTATCTTGACAATCTTTTCCCGTACTCTCTTCCTCATTGTCTTGATTAACCCCTTCTTTTTTATCTTGTTCCTCTATTCCACCGTTATTATTCGATTCATGGTTCTCTGTTTCAATGTCCTAACCTTTTCCTCCTTTCTCACTTAGGCAGGAAAAAGAATTAGACATAATAGAGATCTCTCCATAACTGAGCTCCTCGTTCCTCCCCGGACTTCTTATTATCTTAGTAGGAGTATTCCAGTCCTTGTCTCTTACATCCATTGATTTCGTTTTATCACTTTGGTTTTCCTGTTGTTTAAGTGCCTTATCTTCTTCCACATCTTGTACGCTTGTAGGCTCAATGGTCTCAGCCTCTGCAACCAAAACCCTCTCCTCCCTTGTACTCTCTGTTGTGATTGATGCCCCTTTATCCACACATGAGATCCCAACAGCTCTTACTTTCTCCTGTGACAAACAGTTCACATCCAAGTGACCCCATTTTCACATTTACAACATCGTGGAGATAGCCACGGATACACAAACTCCACGGTAGTATCACCTCCTTTCTCAGATTTGAAAGAGAAATATTTAGGTAATTTCTTTGTCAAATCCACTTCTACAAACACTTTTGCCTCTTCAAAAGATTTGCACGCTTCTGTATATGGGTGTAGTTTCCTTGGAATGCCTAGTGGACTAGTGATAGCACTTAGAACCTTCCAAGAGAAATATTTTGGTGGAACATTCTTAACTATGACCCAAAGAGGTATATTTTTTATTGCTTCTTGATCAGCTTCCACAATAGGACTTCACTTAGATAACACCACTACAACCCCACATAAATTCCACATGCCTCTTCGTAGCACCCGAGAGCGAATGCGCTCATCCTTTATTCTAAATCTCACTGTTGTGTGGTCCACCACGAACACATCTATTCGCATAGACTTGTCCCCCAACGTCCAAATCTTATTCACTAAAGCATGAATCCCTCCCAAAAAGGAGCCTTAGCAAGAAACTTTCCAACTAGGAAATCTTCCCACAACGGCTTTGCCTCATCAAAAACACTGTTTGGTATTGTCGCTGTTGGTATACCATCTATTTCCTCTGTTTTCATCTCTATCCCTTTCAATACCGCTACTACCCACGCTCCTTTTAAATTTCCAGGAGACCCAACTTTGTTTTGCGTTTCAGAATCAACTTCCAGAACACAATCCTTTACTGCAGCACCTACTTTCTCGAACTCGCTCATAGCCAACTCCCTAACCTGAGATTGCACTATTTCACCTTCTTCTCTCAAAGGTTCTTCCCGATTTTGAAACGACTCTTCCCTCGCCACCTCTACCACTATGTCAACCGGTATCCCAACTGCCTCCTGACTCAAACTTCCAGCATCCCGCAGCGGAAGAGCCTCCGGCGGCTTCGGAACTTGCGTGAGAAGCTTAAAACCCTAAATCGCCTTTTTGTCACCCTCAGAGCAAAACGCACTGTTTCTTAACTTACTTTCAACAACCTCTTAATCAAAAAGCCTCCTTCACTCATGTGGTTCTATGATGTTCTTCATTGTTCTTGAGTAGTCTTCTTCAGAGTTCTTGAGGATGGGTTAGGTTTAGGTGGATTCCTCTTTTCTTTAGCTAACTAAGTGTTTATATGCATGATTCCCTTCTGTTTTAGGAGTTCTTAATGCTATTTTCTTTCTGATCAATTGAAAATTGATTTCAGACTTTCTCCACCTAACAAGTGTTTTATGAAATGTCTAAACCAACTAATTTCAGAGATTTGTAGATTCTAGCCCAAGACCTTGGATGTTTAGACTGCTTATTGACTTTAATAGATTGGTGTTTAAAGCCTGCTTTATTATGTTTCATCAATGAAAATTGAGATTAGGAAGTTATAAAGTTATGAGAATCATTGTCACGAAAGTGGATTGATTTGGTCTTGAATCTATTGTCTAGGGATAGCTTGATTGATTTTGTTAGTTAGCTAATGGATTGAGGAGTCCACTAAGACCAATTACCTCATTCTTAAGAGCTCTGTTTTGTTTTATTGTGCAAAACTCGTGTTTTTAGTACTCTGTTCGTCTCGTGCAAAATTGGTGTTTTTAGTATTGTACTCGACCTGTTGGTAGTTTACTCGACTGAGTGCTTCTCTTTGTGCTTGGTTTACTCTCTGGTTCTTGCATTTACTTCTTGGTTTTATCACTCATGTTCTTTATCTTCTGCTTAGTATAGTTCAATTTCTAAATTTGATTTACATGTTAATCTGTTGCTTAGGTTTAGTAGAAACACACCAAACCTATTCACACTTCGCTTGACTTAGTATTCTCTAATCATATCATGATTGATAGCAATTACACCCATTTGGATTGACACCTTAAATGCTGCAATGACATAAGATGCATTTAGGGAATTGACACAGAAAACCCTTGTATCAATTTGGCGCCGTTGTTATTTGGTGCTTGCTCAACAGAGAAATGTCCACTACATTACAGAAGAAGAGCTTACACAACTCCAAGATGGGGAGAACCTTACTATTGAGGAGGTTAGCTACCTACAGAATCAAGGTGGCTACAACAAGGGATTCAACAACTACAAGCCCCCTCATCATAATCTCTCTTACAGAAGTAACAATGTGGCAACTTTGGACCTCCAGGCTTCACCCAGCAACAACAGCACACTTCAGCACAAGACTCAGAGATGAAGACTCTACTTCAACAACTTGTGCAAGGATAGGCTTCATGTTCCATGACCATGGATAAGAAGCTAGCTGAGCTTACCACTAGGATTGATTGCTCTTATAACGACTTGAATATAAAGATTGATGCACTTAACAATAGAGTCAAGAGCATGGAGGGCTACATTGCTTATACTTCAGCTCCTAAGCACCCTGGACAACTTCCTGGAAAAGCTGTTCAAAATCCAAAGGAGTATGCCCATGCTATCTCCACAGTTAGTAATTCTGCCACTGAGGACAGTGGGATTCAAGAAGGGGAGGTTTTGCGACCAAGATCAAGACAGGAAATTAAACTCGACTTCTTTGCTCGGCTTGTCGAACGAGCACATGACCCGAGCAACCCAATCCCTATTCCACCTCCCTATGAACCTTCGGCATTTCCAGAAAGTATTGCACAGATTAATGAAAAGATCTTCCAGAAACATAAGATGATGTTCATCAAGTGTATCAAAGAGTTGGAAGAGAAGATACCCTTGGTTGATACTCCCAAGGAAGTGATTATGGAAAGATCCCAAGAAGCTAAGTAAATAGTTGAATTGAGTTTTGAGTGTAGTGCTATCATTCAAAGGAAGGTGATACCAAAGAAGCTAGGTGATCCAGGTTCCTTCAGTCTACCTTGTTCACTAGGATCCTTAGTGTTCAACAATAGTCTTTGTGATTTGGGAGCTTCGGTTAGTTTGATGCCTTTGTCTGTTGCAAAGAGATTGGGATTTGATAAGTTCAAGCCTAGCAGCATTCATCTTATTCTAGCTGATAGATCAGTGAGAGTGCCTCATGGGATGCTAGAAGACTTACCGGTAAAGATTGGATCAGTCAAAATTCCAACCGACTTTGTGGTTCTAGAGATGGATGAGGAACCGAAAGACCCTCTCATTCTTGGGAGACCATTTCTACCAACTGCGGGCGCTCTTATCGACGTGCAAATGGGTAAGATCGACTTGAACCTTGGTAAGAATCTCCATATGAGCTTTGATATTCCTAAGAAGATGAAGAAGCCCACCATAGAAGGGCATCTTTTCTTCATTGAAGAAAGAAATTTAGATGCTGAGTTGTTGAGTGGGTGGGAAAATTTTATTTCGTACTCCATTACGACTCACCACCTAGGAGAGCCCGAGGAGCCTCTTATGATAGAAGGAGAACCTAGCTCAGAGGTTGAGACTAAGAGGAACCATTTTGATGTTGGTCCTATTGCTAGAGAGCTTATGGAGCTCAGGAAACAGTATGGATCTCAAGGGGAAACCATTGAAAAGCTGGACCTCAAGATGGAAGAGCTGAAGCCGAGTAAGAAAAAGAGCCCATCAGGCCCAAAACTGTACTCGACACGCGCGTCGAGTATGTCGGCCGAGTTCACACGTGCGAGGTCAACACAATTCAAATTCGAATTTGAATTCAAATTTACTCGGCCCCACCAATCAAATCTTGCTCCCCAAAGCCCATCAGAGATTCTTCTGCAAATAGTGAAAGCATGTCCCCTTGACCAAATGAAGGGTGAAGATCTAAGGTGTTTGGAGGGCTAGGATCAAATCTTCTTGTCTATAAAACCACACTCAACAAGCTAAGTCACTTACACTCTCTCTTTGCTCAAAAATTTCAAATTTTACTTCTTCTCTCCAAACATTTCAAGATTTTACTCTCACTTCTCTCTAGAATTCCCAGAAACTTAGCCATAATTTCTTGTTTTCTCTCCATACAAACCTTTTCAAAACCTCTCCTACAGCCTTTGTTCAGTTTTAAACATTAATTTCTCTTCTACTTTTGACCTACTTTGGGTTATTTTGTGGTGACTATCTGAAGTAAATCATCCCAAGATCATGGATCCCGAAGAATCAAGAAGGAGAGCCTCTGCTCGAGCTGTGGCGAGAGGGTTTGCTATGATAAATGAGAAGGGTCCGTCATGGAATCAGGAAGCTGTGAGTCCTGGTTTTACTCGGTTGACAGGCCGAGTACAGTGGCCGAGTGTAGCCCCAGAGCCTTCTGTGGGTCGTACTGCGGGTGCCAGAGAGGAAATTGTAAGAGGCAAGAAGGTCTGGGAGTCCGAGCCAGCTGCAATAGAGGAAGAGCCTGTGCTAGAGAAGGAAGCATGTGGGAAAGATGTGGAAATTGCTGAGGAGGTCCCAATAGTTCCTGCAAGGAGAAGAAGTAACAACCCAAGAAGGAAGAAGGAGCCTACAATTGAAGAACACTACCAGTACCTCATGGAGTTGAGCTTTGAGGGGACAAGATATCCCCATAGGCATACCATGCAAGCTTTGGGGATCTGTAGAGATGTTGACTACCTCATGGAGATGGCCAAGCTGGGGACATTCTTCTCCTACAAGTGTGAGGGATACCAAACTGAGAGCTGCCAGTTCCTAGCCACTTTGAAGCTCCATTTCTATGCAGAGGAGAGGGAGAGAGAGATACATAAGGGAGTTGGCTATATCACATTCATGGTGTTTGGGATTCACTACTCCCTCCCTATTAGGCAGTTGGATGCTGTATTCAAGTTCCCCACCAAGTATGGGATCCGCCAAAACTTCAGCAAGGACGAGCTCCATGATCTATGGTTGACAATCGCCGGTCCACTCCCCTACAAGTCATCTAGGGCCAAGAGTTCATTGATAAGGAGCCCGGTGCTTAGGTATCTCCACCTTTGGATTGCAAGTGCCTTCTTCCCAAAGAAGACAACCGACCATGTTAATCAGGGAGAGCTGAAGATGCTTGATCTCACCTTATGTTTCATTTTGGGGCAAACAAGGAAGAATATAGTGATGGAAGGGGATAGGGCTGATACATCCCTTTCGGTGGTGTTGACTGATCACTTGATAGGTTTCAGAGAGTATGCCACCGATATCCACCAATCCGGCTATGGAGGAAGCTTATGTGCTGGAGGAGTGATCACACCCATCCTAATAGCTGCTGGAGTTCCTCTTCACACTCCCACTGTCACAGCAAACTACATTGATATGGAGTACTTGAAGAGGAAATGCTACTTGGATAGATCTGCCCCAGCTGATCAACTCCATTTCAAGTTCAAGCACCCCACGCTAGGTCTCTCTAGGTTAGCACTTCCTTGCAAGGAGTACATCACAGTTAGAATTGGGAACAACATTGACTTTGATCCTCCACCATCAATCTTAGTCAATGTCCTTGCGCCTTTACAAGCAGAGTCGAACATGGGGAGTGAGTCACAAGAAGAAGGAGCAGAGTTCAACCAAGAAGAAGCTGAGCAGGAAGCTTATACTCGGCCGAGTATGGCCAGACCGAATATGAACAAGCTGAGTTCAGTCGAGCTGAACAGTTTGATGAGCAAGAAGACTCGTGTGAAGCTGCAGTGGAGCAGTATTTCTTTGAAGATTATGATGAGTCCGATCAAGAGAGAGATCCCGGTCAAGTCCACAAGAAGCTGGGAATGCACAAGGGCCTAGGGAAGTTTCAGAGAAAGTTGATCAGTGGGTTGAAGAAGAAGGTGAGAAAGATGAAGAGGGCAATGAACGGCATGGCGGTTCAGATTCAGGAGCTGCAAAGAAGACAGAGATCGCCACCACCTCCACCCGAGTTCAGGAGATGTAACTCAACGAGTGTGGCACCACAAAGGGACGTTCGTTTCACCCCGCCAAGAGCCTCAAATTACAAGCTCGGGAGAAGCTCCACCTTCTCAGATCGTTGTTTCAACAGGCGCCCACCCGGTCCAGTGAACCGATTGGTTCTGAATGCTGACCCGAGCCGAGAGGAGTACTACTCGGGCTACATGCTCGACCGGCCAAACGAGTACAACCCCAACACCTCCACCCATGATCATGAGTACACACAAGACCGCCTGGACGAGTTTGTCCAGAACCTTTTCGTCTGAACGTTGAGGTATCACTCCATTTCACTGTATATATCATTGCATTTCTTTTATTTCTTTCTTTGTGTGGTTATTTCTCTTGAATTCTCCTTTGAATTTTTATTACACAAGGGACTGTGTAATTTAAGTTTGGGGGAGAGTTCAGGATGTATCTAACATTGTTTCATGTTTTCTTATTCAAATTTTTGCATCATCTAAGGCATAGAAAACCCCATAAAAATTTGAAAATTTTTCGAAAATGATTCCAAAAAAAAAATAGAGTGTCATGTAGTTTGCGTTTGCATTATTAGGGCTGTTCTTAGAATGTTATCATATAGGTTGTTGCATTTTGCACTTGCATAGGGGATAATGATGATCATAGCCTTGTAATTTTGCAATGTTCACTAGATAGTTTCAATGCCCTTGTTGTTAGTTGTCTAGTGCTTAACCGAATGAACTTGAAGTAAAACCGCACCATCTTTTGAATTCATACACTTGATCTTCCTTAGTCGAAACTCGCTGTGATTTGAAGCTATTCCCTATCAATTTGAACCATAATTTGACTTTTAATTATCATACTATGCATTGTTTGTTAAACTCATGGTTACCCTTAAAATATTTGGATCTTGTTATTCATTTCACCACTCTTGTTGATCCAAATAGCTGTCTCTCACCTTTAGAGCAGTTTCTCCATACCCTAACCTAAGCCTTCTTTCAAGCCATATATCACTTGTGAGTGTTTGTGAGGTCTTATTTCGATTAAGCTTGGTAGAAAGTGTTAGGTTTGTAACGACAAAGATAGTATCTCATGTAGTTCTAATTCGCGTTATCCGGACTAGATAGGACTAGGTGGGTACTTATTATATGGGTTGGGAAGAGTTTAAAAGAGAAAAAGGGTTGAATTCATTGTTTACAAGAAAAGGGAAAAGGATTCTAGGAGAAGTAAGCTAAAGAAGTTAGAAAAAGTCTAGTAAAGGGTTTGAGATTGTTAAAGAAAAAGATTGGATTATTGTTAGCTAATGAAGAAGAGTAAAAAGCCCTAAGCTTAATAGAGATTCAAAACAGAACCTTAGCACTAAAGAAAGCCAAACCCGCTAGAAGTATCAAAGAAAAAAAGAAAGCTTCTCCTAGAGTTAAGAGAAAAAGAAAAGAATGGGTTAAGAAAGAGTTCAAAAGATTATGAATGCAAAAGGGAAGAGTTAAGTTCTTAATTGGGATGGGAGATTGGATTGCCATTAGATCGTCATTGATTACACTTTGGGTAGATGGGATCTTATCTTTATATGCATAACTTGGGACTTACCTTAAGCATTCTACTAAAGCTTAATCATTCTTGAGAGATCCCTTGTTACTAAAGCCTATTCTTTAAGGGACCATTTTTGTCTCTTGACCCTTTGCCCTTAGCCAAATGAGTTTAATATGCATTGTGTAGTATGATCCATGGCTCTTGCTTAATGAATGTTAAAAGGAATATGCTGATTTGAATGCTTGAATAGACTAAGTGAAAGATTAGGTTGTGTTGTGAAGAAGATGGCTTAAGTTTTTAAGTAGAGATCATTCAACCTAGCACTCTAGAACTAGCAACATTGACATTGAGACTATTTATTTTACATGCATATTTTGGTTCTGAATCCCCGAAGGCCTCACTCCTAGCCTAGTTCTATTGTTGCTTGAGGACAAGCAAAGAGCTAAGTTTGGGAGTGTTGATAACACTAGATTTTAACCTTTTTAAGCCCTTATTTTTCATGCATTTAGCTTAGTTTCATGTCTCTTTTCATGCATTCTTAGTCTATTTTCCTTCCTTTGCACATTTTGCATTGCATTGCATAACATACTTGCATTTGGAGTGTTTTACAGGTGAATCAGGTACTTTTGGACTCAACTTGGAGGTTTCTAGCACAAGGGATGGACAGACTCGAGTTCGTGGGATCTAAGGAAGGACTTGAAGTATACTCGGCTTATATACTCGGCTGGAGGCCGAGTGGAGCACACGTGAAGAACAAGGAGTCTACTCGACCAAGGCACTCGGCTGGAGGCCGAGTACTGCACTTAAGGAAGAAGAGAAGCTGCTCGACCAAGCCACTCGGCTAAGACTCGAGTGATGTGACCAAGAGGAAGCCACTCGACTTTTCTACTCCGCCAAAACCCGAGTGATGCAGCGCCGACTTTCTTATTTTGTCTTATTCCCAATTAGGGCAACCTAGGATTGCCTATAAATAAACCTCTTATGTTTTTGCCCAAAATATCTTTGCTTTGTCTGCAGGATATTAGGGTTCTTAGATTCTCTTTTGCATATTCTGGTTGTTGTGTTAAGAATTTGGATTTGATTTCTTCTGCAAACTTGTTTATCTTATTGAGATCTATCATTTGCTAAGTTTATAATGATTTCTAAGTTTTATGAATTTTCAGGGTTTTGTTCTATGATGTTCTACATTGTTCTTGAGTAGTCTTCTTCAGAGTTCTTGAGGATGGGTTAGGTTTAGGTGGATTCCTCTTTTCTTTAGCTAGCTAAGTGTTTATATGCATGATTCCTTTCTGTTTTAGGAGTTCTTAATGCTATTTTCTTTCTGATCAATTGAAAATTGATTTCAGACTTTCTCCACCTAACAAGTGTTTGATGAAATGTCGGAACCAACTAATTTCATTATGGCCAAAGCCGGTAACCGTACTATGTATCCATTGTGATAATATGGATACCTCAAATATAGTGAAAAATAAAAAATTTAATGGCAAGTCAAGGCATATTCGAGGGAGACATGCTTCAATACGACAATTGCTTTCCAATGGAGTGATAGCATTGGATTATATTAGATCAAAGGATAACTTGGCTGATCCTTTGACTAAAGGCCTACCGAAAGAGCTAGTCGTATTCACTTCGAGGGGAATGGGTTTAAAGCCAACAAAATGACTCATCACTTGGTGGAAACCTTACCTAGCAATATTGGAGATCCCATGGTTTAGGTTCAAGAGGCAAACTGGCTGAGGAAGACTCAAGAAAGAGATACATATTACTTATTCCTATAAAGTTAAATGTATTTTCATTGATGTTTAAAGGGATGAACATTTTTTCTTAATAACATTAATAATTTTTTAAAAAAGTGGAATAGAATGGACTATTCTTAATTAATGTTACCTATATTAGAGTGGTGTCACGGTCGCACCTATGAGATCTGAAATGGCTAAATTCTGTAGAGCTCTCACGAAGTCGGGATATGTTCAGTACCAAAATAAACACAACCGTATAAACATGAAATGAGCTGATAATTTATGTGTTTCACGTATTGTCTCAGCTTACTATCAAACGTGGTTAGTTCAAGACAAGAGTGTTACCTATATTGGAGTGGTGTCGTGGTCGCACCTATGAGAATTGAAATGGCTAAATTCTCTAGAGCTCTCACGAAGTCGGGATATGTTCAGGACCAAAATGAACGCAACTGTATAAACATGAAATGAGCTGATAGTTTATGTGTTTCACTTATTGTCTCGATTTGCTCTCAAACGTGGTTAGTTCAAGACAAGAGTTCACTACCTACAGAGTAAATCCAATATGTGTTTACTAGGAAAGGTTCAAGTCTAAAAGACACCTTTACCGATGCATAATGATTCTATTTTCTCAGATATTGTGGAGCTTATTTTCTAATTCAAATGTGGGATATTTATATGTTTGAATAAGAAAATATGGGATATTGTTGGTGTTTATTTTATATAAACATATTTTTTTACATAAACATTTGTATTTATGTAAATACCGTTCTACTTGTGCAAATTAGATTAACTCTCTTGGTTACGTTTTTACCGATACACCGGTTGAGATAAGAGAAGCATCTCTTGGATTAAACATCGATTCATTAATATATAAGAGACGATGACGATTAAGAGAGAAGAGACTGAGAGAGACAATAGACAAGAACAATACAAGAGAAACAAATGAGAGAAAGATTGGGATTGATTCTCATCTTCTACTTCTCCAAATCAATATCTAAGAATCTCAAAGTAAAGTTTGCTAGGGTCTCTATGCGGTGTTAAAACAGAGATCGATAGTTGTATCATGCAAGATAGAAGCCTACACAAAGCTACTTACACCACCATAGAGGGCTAAATTCTGTCTTAGGAGATTGTGATATCGCAAGCCACTATCACCGTACGTTCATCACGTAAGAAGAAGAAGAGATCACAAGTAAGTTATTGTTTTGTAATAATTGAGTTCTACTTCAAAAACAGAAACGTTGTTATATACGTTGGTTACGATTTGCATATGTGATTATGGAACAACAATGATGAATTCGAAATAGAACAAAAATACCAAATAAAAATGGTGGTTCAATTTCAAAAAGCTTTAAAATTGCCATTAAGGTGTGTTTTAGATTGTTGAATATCTCTTTGAAATTTGAAAAATTCATGTGATAATTGATTTCTGTAGATTGATTTAAAATGTTATTGAATTATTCAAGGTTTTGTTGACTTAAATCTTATGTGCTTGTAAGTCAATTGCTAATTGAAGTGTTTAGAATATACATCATAGAAGAAACCATGACTCCTATTACTAGCTTAGTGTTTAATAAACTCCCTAAAACTATGAATTGTTTATACTCTAATCTATTTTAATTGGAACCGTTCGATGCAATATTATGCTTATGATCCACCATTTTCTTGATTTGTCAAATCTATAGATTATCTAAAATGTAAAAGAAACAGTGGATAAATAATGTAGATAGATTAGATTTATAATGTAAAAAGCTGAGACCAAAGTTTCATTAGATAAACACAAAATCGACTAAACAAAATGACATAAATTAACCACAAAAAATCAAGAGATTAAACGATATATATTGGCATATTGATTATTTGAAATAACATTATTTGTATTTTAAACATGGTGGTGAAAAGTATATATGATGTGATGGCTTCTTATTCTTGAAGTCTTAAACTCTCCTTTGTAACATATTTCTTCATCACATGGTATCATTACTTTGCCTATCAATTTTAGAACTAATTCTCAAAATAAGTAATTCATGGCAATAATTCAATAAACTTAAATGATAACTTCTCTCCTTTGATTCATGAATCAAAACACCAATTAATGACAATATTAAATCACCTCCTATGTGTAAACCTTCTTAGACTTTGTAAAATAATGAGTCTTTGATGAATTTGATGGTCTATTGTGCGAGATCCAACACCATCAGGAATTTAAGTGTTGGTAACTAAGTAAGATCATTCTCTTGTTTAGATGCATCTTTTGACAATCATTTATATTAAATATTGAACATGTATTTTCTTTTTAATAAATTTTACTAATTTTGAAGACTAAATAAAAAATTTATATTCTAAAATTATCTATCAATTTGAAGGGTTAACTTTACACTCAACATCATCTGACATCACTGATTGCATTGAACCACCCGACTAAATCTAGTGAGTGACGGTTGCCATTCCATCATGAAATTTTGCTCGCACATAAGTCTACATTTTCTAAACCTTCATATTGAACTCAAAAGAAATTTCAATCTTTAATGAGTTTTTCCAATAGACCTTCGTATAGAAGTGTGGTAGAGAAATCAAAGCAATGAGCTCGGTTATCAAATTGACGTCTCTGAACCAACAATTTTCTGAAATGTCATAGTTTCTTTTACAATATGTTTCGTGAAGAGAGATATTTTCATCGGTATAGATAACCTTCAAATATGCTCTCGCTTCTGCTAATAAACAAGTAGTCAACTTATCAAATATACCTATTATAATACAAATACAAATTAAAGTCTAATAATTAGAAATACTAATAGATCTTAACTCCGTGTATTATACGTGATCTATATACCAACTCTTTGTATCATATGGATCCACATATTTCTATCATTTACTTCCAAAATTATTTGATATGATCTACATCAAGTTAGTCATTAGATCCAATATTACAAGATAGAAGAACTGAATTATGAATCTCATCTTTTTTAATTTGGACATCATAGGTCCAAAATCAGGATCTAAAGTAATCATTAAGATCGTAAAGGGTGGGCATTCCTTAAAAATGTTATAAAAGATATCTTGCTTGAAGGAAAAATGGGGTAAACTCGATTTGGGACATTGAGTGAAAAATATTTTTTTAGTAAACAAAACATTAACTTAATAAAAAATATAATTGTTTTTTACTTGTTTTAATAAATTAGTTTTATGTACTTGCAGGGGTCGTACTCCTAGACATCGGAGGTAATAACACAGTCTTTCTTCCTGTTGTTCGAGTTTCACTCAAAAAGCTTCATGTAGAAACCGATCCTTACCACCATAGGGGTTATAATCACTATATTCCACAACTTTTTTTAAAAAGTAATATGTTATCAATTTAGTAGAGAGCAACAAAAATTTTCTCAGAAATAGTAAAAAGATAATGAGGTGGAAAAAGAGTGGTATTGATGTCCCAATACACATGGATGCCAAAATTGATGTCATGGATATCCATGTTCATGTCAGATGAATGAGAAATAAATATTGTAAATGTTAGGATTGTGTAAACGTTTGTTGTAGATATTGGCATATTTAATATATATATGTTTGATTACATATGATATATATAATGTTTATTGATTATTTGAAATAACATTATTTGTATTTTAAAAATGATGGTGAAAAGTATATATAATGTGATGGCTTCTTATTCTTGAAGTCTTAAACTCTCTTTTATAACTTATTTTTTCTTCACATGGTATCATTACTTTGCCTATCAATTTTAGAACTAATTCTCAAAATAAGTATAATTCATGGTAATAATTCATAAACTTAAATGATAACTTCTCTCCTTTGATTAATGAATAAATAGATGTCATCAACTATCTCTAAAGCATCCATATCTCCTATCTTTAAATAAAACAATGATAACAACTACATATATATGGTAAATTTTCTTTACAAATATGGTATAATTGTATGTAAAAGAATTTGTATAAAAATATATAAGTATTATAGTAATTATTTGTATTTATACATTTAGATAGTACATATATATTTATAATTATATGTAAAGAAATATAGTTTTAGTTTTACATAAATAAATTAGTTACCTAAAAATTGGAGAATATATGTTAAAGAGGTGTTGAACTTCTTTTTGCCCAAAAAGGAGAGAAAATGTTGAACTTCTTATATGAACTTGAAAATAATAGAACTTGATATGAAATGTGAAAACAATGAAAATTAGCTGTGATTTATAAAGAATTTTCGATAAGAAAAATAATCTTTTTAATTTTTAAGAAAATAATTACTTTTTAAAATGTGTGTTTTGTAGATAGAACGCTCATAAATTGATAGCATGGACTGCTTTATGGATCACACACTTTTTATCACTAAAGGACAAGAAAATATGATCTACATGCAGATATTCTTTTTTTTTGTATATAAATGACCCAAATCATGAATGTGAAAATTAATTGTGGTCCCTCCATCTTAAGTGTGATCTGTCTTTTACACGCCATCCATTCAGACCCATTATTATTCATCACCACAACCATTTAAAAGTTCACGACTTTTTTTAAAAAGGAGAAAAAAAAAAGAAAAAAATTGACAGAGTTTGATAAATCAATCAATGAGCTTTGAACTATGGAAAAATCATTGTACCATCTTGTTCTCAATAGTCCTTCTACTTTGACTCAACCAGGGGCATTGATCCTTTTGGTACTTATTCTCACCTAATCACCTATACATTAGCACAAACCACATAGATCATTCAATTTATTCATTCATTGACATTTCTTTAATCTGTTGGCATATATTAATTTTTTTTTTTTACAAAATTACTAAAAGTTTAAATTTTCTTATTATATTCTATAATCTATATCATCATCATATAAATGAAACTTTAGATTTGAAGGAGAAAGTTTGATATGAATTTAATTTTCTTAAATAGTTTATTTGTGTTGTTTGTCATTAAGAAAACATAGAATGAAAGCGATTGGCAAGAGATTTATATTTACTATAAGAAAACATAGAATTATCGATTTCATTCGGCGTCGTTAACTTGCGATTAGTTGACAATTTCTTAGCAATTTAATTGTGGCTAAAACACTTTAGTCGCTAGTCCGTTGGTAATTTGAGACATGTATAAATAATTGTTAGTATAATAGCCAAATTAAGCGACTAACTAACTACTAAATATGTAGCCGCTAATTTAGGTGACCAGTTAGCTACTGTTTAACGACTTTATTATTTCATTCGGGCATTTTAATTCATTTTGAAATCAAATTTTATTCAATTATGTATTTATAAAAGTACGTTAAAAAGCTAATGTTATTGGATTAGTATTTGTTTGATGTATTCTAAAATGATTGAAAACAATTGTTATTCAATATATTTTTTTTTTTCATTTTTTATTTGATTGTATTTTTACTCATAAAACATGAACAAAAACAATCCCATCATTTATCAAGTATTTCAAAATTCCAAGTTAGCCCACACTATAAGCATTGGACTTCAAAATTTAATCCACATATTATTTGTCTATTCAAGTCCATTTAAAACCACAATTCAATAACAGTCCCTGAAATCTCACATATTTTGAAATCCAATAATATACTAATTGTCTAATTTTAAGCTAGAGAAGCTCGTAAAGTTGTTAGACAAAATTCTTTAAAAAACTTACCATAATCAAGAGAGAAGGAGAAATTTATGTAGGTTGAATTCAAACTTGGTCTACATCGAGATAACATCAAATATACACTTTCTACTAGATCATAACCCGTGCTATACAGCACGGACATTAATATTTTTCATAAATAAAATTGAATACTTTGTTTTAATTATCTAAGTGTAAAAGTGATGCCATAATATGTTTTAACTTTATTACTATTTGAATATAATGATTAATGCTGCATAGATTGTCTTTGTTTTAAAATATCATATTTATATTAATACATCATATTTAGTTTATATTAAATGTGAAAATTTTGTATCCAAGTTATATTACGTATTTTATTTGTTTGAGAACATATAGTTTTTGGCCCAACTTTGAATTAGTTTATGTATTGTGTGTTGGTTTTAGTCGTAGGCCTAATTTGGTCCAATGAAGATATATAGGCTCTAGATTCTATTATGTTTGATTTAATTATTTACAAATTTAATAAATAAAAAACTATACCTAAAACTCAATGGAATTCTGACAAACAAAAATTGATTGGAAATTACATGACTTCCTACGACTGCGGCTGACTACGGCTGACTGCGGCTTTTTACGACCATCAAAAATTTTGTAAGAATTTGTGAAGAAAAATCTCTTCTTTCCCGTTTGCAGCTCAAATCTTTCATTCCAAATCACTATAACTTGGTCGATTGCAGGTTCGTCTTTCATTCCAAATCATACAAATAATACAAAACTCATTTGTATTTTGCTTCAGTATTTGCTTCGTCTTCCACCCAAATAAACTTAAGGTACCGAAGCTAGATTAAAATTAATTAGGTACCAATTTGTTCTGTTTTAGATTGTTTGTTCAAGGCTGAAATTTATTGGTTTTCTGTTATAGGTTTCGTTGGTAAATGACATAAACCAAAAATATAACTAAAGATTTTTGAGCTATATCCTTAGTTATATGAGCAATGAATCAGTGTTTTTTTAGTGTATCGTAGTTATGTTTGTTTGATGGATTACCACTCTTTTGTAGTTTGAGAATGAGGCAAATGATGTAGTTGCGGCGCTTCCATGGGTGAAGAAGGTTAATTTGACAATGTCAGCATAACCAGCCAAGCTCATATTTGCAGGGCAACTTCCCTTTGGACTACAAAGAATTTCGAACATCATCGCTGTTTCTAGTTGCAAGGTACAAATATCTTCCCCTGATTTTTTTTTCTTTGTAAGCTCATGATGTTTCTTTTTTAACTGAAGTTGTTCTCAAAGTAGTTATGGTGAAGTGATATGAATAAGATGTTCTGTACTATATTCTTTGTTTCTTTATCGTATTCTTGTCTTCTTCGAGTTTTTTGGAAGCTATTCAATAGATTTAGTTTTCGATAACATAAATGTTTCTTTCATGACCAGGGAAGATAGAAATGAAAGCGTGTCTGGTCTTTCTTCTTCTTGACATTGAAACTAATTGGGTTCTTATTGAATTCCGAGTCATTGAAAATCAATAGAATACTACATACACATATATTTATGAACACGGTGCATCTTCTTCTTCTTCTCCTCCTCTTGTTATATGATCCACTATCGTCTCCTGACCACGTCATCGTCGGTTTTTCCGTTACGCATATGCAGTTTCCCATTTGTTGTGTTTATTTGATGATTGAGTTTGTTAAGATAAGTATTTATAGCGTAAATGTTTCATCATTCGTTGTAATTAGTTGACGAAAGCCTGTTTCATCCTCATCCACTTCTTGTAACTGATTGACTTCCAAAACAGAACACAAAAAAAACATTGCAACAGGCTAATCAACCCCTCTCTTATGTGCGTTTCAAGTATGTTTTCTTTCCTAGAATCATGAATCTTGTCTCAAGTTTTGCTTTGCAATCTCCTATTTTGTCTGATTTATTTTTTGATATAAAATTGGAAAGGAAGGCGAGCTTGATGAGATATGGAGCCAAAAGGAATATGTAAATCCCATAGCTGATTGTTGCCACATGAAGGTCATATATGAATTTGGTCGTCCTTATACATGAAAGCTAAGTAGTATATTATATATTGTTGTTCGAGAATCCAATAGCTCTATTTAAAGATTGAAAAAGCTACTTATATATTTAAGACAGCTTAAGGTTTAACTTGTTATATTATCAAGTAAGTTCTCTTAAGAAGAACTCTAATCTGTTACAAATTTAAATGCAGGTTTGCACCAGCTGAAGCTTTTGGATTAGTGTAAATCTATATAAGAAGGACAAACTAAACATGAAGTAGCAGGCGACATCAACTTCAGATCCTAATATGTGTATAAAGGTTAGCACCTGATTCCTAAAATCTTATTTTGAATGGATGATGTTGACTGCGTCGTGTCTTTATATAGTAAAGAAATATTCAATCTCATATTCGAATATTAGACATAATCAGAGTAATAAAGAAATTAAAAAACCATAAGTTTATTTCGAACTATAACATACTTAAGAAAATCCAGTTGAGTTTTTTACCAACTCTTATTCCATTTAACACGTCCTGACAATGCTTGAGCATCTTTATTCCTTGATTTGATGCAACTAAATCTGTGAGCATGAAATTTGTAAAATAACTTCATTAGTGCCAAATATTACGTTGAATGTAATCCTATAAAAAAACTGAAAAACGTTTTTGATTTCTTAATTTATTAACCTGGTTGACTAGGAATCCCATATCTTTCTTTCCATAATTGTCTTAGTGTAGGTTTTGAAACATTTCTTTAAAAACAACATTCATTGTTTTTTTCTGTGGTTTTCCTTTCTTGTCTGTTATAAGAATCTTCAAACCTGATATTTGTGGAAGATTAATAATCGTATACATATTATAGTAATTAAAATGGTGGCTTAAGAAAACTTTGTACCAGTTTTTGACGTCACTCTAGAGATTGCCACGTATAGTTGCCCATGTGAAAACACAGGCCTAGGCAAATAAAGTCCAACAGATTCTAGTGTCTGCCCTTGACTCTTATTTATGGTCATGGCAAAAGCTACAGATAGAGCAAATTGCTTACGCCTCATTTTGAAAGGTAATCTTGTATCTAATGGTGTGATTAGCATCCTAGGAATCAGAACAATCTTACCAACTCTATTACCTGTAATAAATCTAGCTTGTATTACAGTATCTGCCATTTGAGTGACCTGTAATCTTGTCCCATTGCATAAACCTTTATTAGGATCCATGTTTCTCAACAACATGACCGGACAACCAACTTTCAAGAGCAACCAATATTAGACATAATCAGAGTAATAAAGAAATTAAAAAAACGTAAGTTTCTTTCGAACTATAACATAGTTAAGAAAATCCAGTTGAGTTTTTTACCAATTCTTATTCCAT
This sequence comes from Arabidopsis thaliana, assembly GCF_000001735.4. Classification (NCBI taxonomy): domain Eukaryota; kingdom Viridiplantae; phylum Streptophyta; class Magnoliopsida; order Brassicales; family Brassicaceae; genus Arabidopsis; species Arabidopsis thaliana. Next base: position 15,290,318 of record NC_003074.8, on the reverse strand, counting down.
TTAACACGTCCTGACAATGCTTGAGCATCTTTATTCCTTGATTTGATGCAACTAAATCTGTGAGCATGAAATTTGTAAAATAACTTCATTAGTGCCAAATATTACGTTGAATGTAATCCTATAAAAAAACTGAAAAACGTTTTTGATTTCTTAATTTATTAACCTGGTTGACTAGGAATCCCATATCTTTCTTTCCATAATTGTCTTAGTGTAGGTTTTGAAACATTTCTTTAAAAACAACATTCATTGTTTTTTTCTGTGGTTTTCCTTTCTTGTCTGTTATAAGAATCTTCAAACCTGATATTTGTGGAAGATTAATAATCGTATACATATTATAGTAATTAAAATGGTGGCTTAAGAAAACTTTGTACCAGTTTTTGACGTCACTCTAGAGATTGCCACGTATAGTTGCCCATGTGAAAACACAGGCCTAGGCAAATAAAGTCCAACAGACTCTAGTGTCTGCCCTTGACTCTTATTTATGGTCATGGCAAAAGCTACAGATAGAGCAAATTGCTTACGCCTCATTTTGAAAGGTAATCTTGTATCTGATGGTGTGATTAGCATCCTAGGAATCAGAACAATCTTACCAACTCTATTACCTGTAATAAATCTAGCTTGTATTACAGTATCTGCCATTTGAGTGACCTGTAATCTTGTCCCATTGCATAAACCTTTATTAGGATCCATGTTTCTCAACAACATGACCGGACAACCAACTTTCAAGAGCAACCAATATTAGACATAATCAGAGTAATAAAGAAATTAAAAAACCGTAAGTTTCTTTCGAACTATAACATAGTTAAGAAAATCCAGTTGAGTTTTTTACCAATTCTTATTCCATTTAACACGTCCTGACAATGCTTGAGCATCTTTATTCCTTGATTTGATGCAACTATATCTGTGAGCATGAAATTTGTAAAATAACTTCATTAGTGCCAAATATTACGTTGAATGTAATCCTATAAAAAACTGAAAAACGTTTTTGATTTCTTAATTTAATAACCTGGTTGACTAGGAATCCCATATCTTTCTTTCCATAATTGTCTTAGTGTAGGTTTTGAAACATTTCTTTAAAAACAACATTCATTGTTTTTTTCTGCGGTTTTCCTTTCTTGTCTGTTATAAGAATCTTCAAACCTGATATTTGTGGAAGATTAATAATCGTATACATATTATAGTAATTAAAATGGTGGCTTAAAAAAACTTCGTACTAGTTTTTGACGTCACTCTAGAGATTGCCACGTATAGTTGTCCATGTGAAAACACAGGCCTAGGCAAATAAAGTCCAACAGACTCTAGTGTCTGCCCTTGACTCTTATTTATGGTCATGGCAAAAGCTACAGATAGAGCAAATTGCTACGCCTCATTTTGAAAGGTAATCTTGTATCTGATGGTGTGATTAGCATCCTAGGAATCAGAACAATCTTACCAACTCTATTACCTGTAATAAATCTAGCTTGTATTATAGTATCTGTCATTTGAGTGACCTGTAATCTTGTCCCATTGCATAAACCTTTATTAGGATCCATGTTTCTCAACAACATGACTGGACAACCAACTTTCAAGCGCAAGCAATGGTTCGGCAATCCATAAACTCTGACGTTGTTTAAAAAATCAGCTAAATAAGCAGCATTATTCGCAGAACTTATGTCAGCAGGGTCTATACTATCAGAACTTAGGTAGATTCTTTCTTCACCTACAAACATAATGAATACCAAATTTTAGTAAAACGCTATTTGAGATTAAGTAATTTCAGCGAAAATACAATAGTGTTTGGTTAAAGTTTAACTTACCATCTAACATTCTCATCATATGCTCGTTTATGGAATTCACATCCTCATTAGTAGGACAAAGAATCGCTCTTCCTTGATATTGGGGATAATCGGTCTTCTTTGGGTCTTTCTCCTCCATAAAAGTATTTCCGTAAACTGCCTCTATGATTGATTCCACCGGATCATTATCCCCATTAATAAGAAATTCTTCTGGGATATCAATCAAAGCAATTCCATCATTGGGCTGTGAAATTTTCCCATCCCCAACATCTAGTATCCACTTGGAAAAATCCTCGATATCTCGCTTTTCATGCTCACTAATGTCTGCAAGAAGTCTCATGTTCTTTGTTAGCTCCAAAACTTTGGAGTGCTCCCAGATATAAGAAGAATTTAGTGCAGCAAAAACAATCTCTTCTCTACCAGCACCATTTATCACCGGTAACACTTGTCTGAAATCACCTCCAAAAACTATAACCTTACCACCCAAAGGCTTGTCCCCTGGATTATTCACAATATCTTTTAAAGTTCTATCCAAAGACTCAAAGCAATGCTTACTCATCATAGGAGCTTCATCCCAAATAATTAGTTTTGCCTCTTTGACCAACTCACCAAGATCTGAACCACGTGAAATGTTACATGTAGAGGATTCATTGGGGTTTATAGGAATATCAAACCTAGAGTGTGCTGTTCTGCCGCCATCTAAACGTAGAGCAGCAATACCGCTAGATGCGACGTTTAATGATATGTCTCCTTTTGATCTAACGGCAGCAGATAATAATTTCCATAGAAAAGTTTTTCCGGTGCCTCCAAAACCGTAAACAAAAAACACTCCGCCTCTGTCATGTAACACAACATCCATAATCTCATCATATATCTTCTTTGCTCTGAAGTCACCATAGTCAACCATTCTTCATGCTTTTCTGTCAAATATGCACGGTCGTACTTGCGTTCATCTAATATAAAATGGTTGCATTTTTCAACGTGTTCATCTGAAATTTGTGGCATCTGTTCCATTTTGAAAGTGAAACTCCGTTTTTGGTAAGTAGCCTGGCTATCTCTTGCAAACAATATTGTTGTCTTTCCTCATCACTTAGCTGAAGATCTGCAACATTTATAAAGACATTGAACGTTAGTCACACAACTAATATAAATGTCTATGAATAGTTAATGTCATATAATCTGATTTATATATAATTAAATATATATATTGAAGAGACAGACCTGGTCACTTCCATTCTTTTTTTTTTCTACGCTCAATATCCTTAGATAGAATCCTCCAGGTTTCGTCCCATACCATCTCTGGTTTGGTTAAACTTTCTGAAAGTAGCATGATGACAAATAGCCTACGAACATACTTGGCAGAGCACCAAAAATTTGCATCTTTAATCGCGTTGATGTACTCTTTGTCATCGTCAAGCAAGCCTAAAGCAAAAACCGCATCTCTGAATGATTTGTGAACTACACCTTTCACAGTTTTTAGATCTTTCTAACTTGTAACACCTCTTTTGATGTTTAAGAGAATTCTCAAATAATAAGCATCTTCTATTGTCCGTGGAACAAAGTTAATCCTTCCAATAGCAAATCCCCTTTCTCTGATCATGAATTTCTTTTCTTTGCTGTTCCAAGTGAAGTGATTTGGAATTCTTCAAATAAGAGCGTTGTTGGATCTGGAGCTGCTTTTGGTAGTTTTTTGGCATTAGCACGGACTGTTCTACTTGGAGGCTTCTTGTTAAGCTGAAACCATGCTAAAAATTGTGTTGCTTCGTAACTTAATCGATCTATTACACTCTCCGTTGTTTCACCTAGAATATAACAATATCTTAATTACACATACATAGGTTATGATAATTTTTATCTAAAAAAATGATTCCATTATGCGCATGCTACAACAACATTATATACTGTATCATGTTTCTATTTTTACGAAGTGGCCCACTACAAGAAATATCTACATTGATAGCATATGACGATAGCTCATTTTCCGTCACTGCTATGAAAAATGAATTTTACTTTTTCATTACTATATAATAGCAGTACTACAAGGCTAAGATCAAAAATCACTAAACCGAAAGCTGAAATCACTTATTCCGCCAATACTTCGATGAAAAATTCACTTAAGCGCCATAAATTTTCAGATCCAAAAAATTTTTAGTCTCACAATCTATATACCCCAAGCAAAAAAAAAAAAACTTTCCCCTCAACAACAAAACAGTAGAAAACAAAAAATCCCCAAATCAGATCTAGGTCACTTTCTTCACCGTCGTGTTCCTCCTCACTCTTCTCTACACAAGAGACACAATCCCTTCCAAAAACACCTTCGTAGCCTCCGTCGTCACCGGAGGAACACCATCTTCATCATCAATTTTCCCCCAAATGAGAGCTAGGTCTTTTAGACTCCACCGCTCATTTCGCGTCCATTCCGTCGTGACTGCGACATGGAGAAAGATAGATGGCGAGATCGACACCGCCATAGGGATAGAGATAGAGAGTGAGAGAGAACTGTGAGCGTGACCGTCGTGAACGAGATCTTGAACCGGATCGGAGAAATAGAGATAAGGAACGGTTGTTTGTTTCCTTGAACATTTATGTTCTGTCTAAGTAGTTCAAAGGTTTTGTAGCTCTTATTATCTTTCGTTTTTAAAATTGCAGATATATTACCACGGTTGTAGGTGATATACACAAACGACACTTAATGGCAATCAGTGAAGGCACAATGGTGGAAGGAATCCACTGTGTCCCAGATTTAGTTGAGTTGATGCCAAAGCAGCATGATATACCAAGAGCATGGCTGCGTATAGTGGTACTTTTCCAAAGCTTTCTCAGTTTTAAAGTTCTCTGTTGTTATAGATTCTAAAAGGTGTCACCAGTCCTTATGCTGTTTGCTAGTCCTAGATTATCTTGTAAAAAATTAGATGAGACATATCGTAGTCACATTGGATTTTTAAGTATAGGAACGACAAAGTATCTCCACATACATTATCTAGACTTTAGGATTCTCTTTATTTCTGACTGCCAGAGTTTTGACCTAACTTCAAACTATGTTACTGAAATCCAGTGATATAACTTCCCCTACCTTGTATAGCTTCTGAAGATTGTGGTTTTTTCTACTAAAAATAGTGTCGTAGTTTTTTTATTTGACAATTTTATAGGTTCATAAACCAAACGCGTTAACACTATCTAACCTATTGATGTTGGTTGCATGATTTGTTTCAGCTGAATTAACATGTATTGTGTGGATCTGTGCAGGTTCACGAAGGAAGAAATCATGAAGTCAGGGAATTAGTGAAAAATGTTGGGCTTGAGGTCAGCTTTCTTCTTTTCCAGTGAAAATGTCTCCTTTCATATTTTGGTCTTCCCTTCTTCTCGAATTAGAATAAGAGCTCCATAATAGTCTAAAAATAACATTGGCTTAATATGTTATCAATACTCCATTTCTTGTGAACATACTCATTGGTGAACTAACGTTGGAATTGCAAATTTTGTATTATGAGATTTGATTTATGTTCATCCACTGAATGATAAGAGAGATTTCCAAATCGTTTCACTTTTGCCTTTAATAGACTTGTATCTCTTTTACGTGTATCTAAACTCATTCTAATTCTTTATGCCTTGACTTGTTCCAGGTTGATTCATTGAAGCGTGTCCGTATAGGTGGAGTCAGACTTCCTTCAGATCTTGGGTAATGTTTCTCTGCATTTCTGGCTTCACCTTTGTTTATGTTTTTCTTTTCGATACTAATCCGTCTGGTTATTTTAGTCTGCTACTGTAAATAAAACTTGGTCAGTAAAAATCAAAACGTTGGTTTGTTTGAATCTCCTACTTTTCTATCTATAGGTTCTATCCGTGTGTGAAGCTGTGGCATATTCTTGTTTCTTTTGAAGCTAAGGTGACTTTATATATATTATTCAGTGCTTAAGGTGAACCAGAGACCAATAAATTATCTGACCTTGACCTGACAAGAGAAGAGCTGCTGAAGCAAGAGATTCTCAAGAAATTAATGTCTGAGGTAAACTTTCATTCTCCTATTACATCTCTATCTTCATGAATTCTTATCACATTGATGTTTTATCTAAGAATGTGAAGCTATAAAAGTAAGATAGATCATACATGGGATGTTGTGACTAAGATTATTCAACAGTTTTGATGTATTGCTTGATTAGATGTTGATTGTCTTCACTTTGGTAATGAGCTTTTCAGTTGGAGAGCTTAATCATCTCATCTCTGCAACCCTCACTTATGCACTTCTTGGAAACCTTAATCAGCTTGAGCATTGGCAGAGGAACAGGAGAACGCTAGTAAGGCTTCAAGAAGTTCATCTCTTTCCTTCACCATTCAAAGTTGCTTGCTTTTACTCTTTTAACCTAGTTCACCTCAAGAATTATGTCTCTTTGTTAATATTTGGCGACACTTAATTATGATATTGGTATAAGATTTGTATTGGTATGATGGTATGTAAGACTTGTTTTGGTTAATACAATATATATATATATATATATATATATATATTATGTATGTTGATGATTTATGAAATATAAATTTATTGATAAATCTAATTTAATAAATTCTGTAAAATAGGGTAAAAATAGAAAAATTACATAAATCAAATAGCAAAATAAAAGTGTTACGACACAATATAACAAAACATCGAATAAATGTGTAATGAAACAATATAAAACAGCACTAAATATGTGCTACAAGAAAGTATATTAAAACAATTGATTAGTGTTATAATAGAACGACATATAATAGCATAATAGAATGATATTGTATATAAGGGGTCTATCATAACAGGGGCATAACATAGCGTTTATGAAAACGCTATTGATGACATTTAATAGCTCTTCTCTCATGCTAACAATGTGGATATTTCTTGTAGTGTGGTGACGGTAAAATGATTACACGTACATTGTTTAATAATATTATATATTGTATCATGTTTCTATTTTTACGAAGTGGTGACAGTAAAATGATTACACGTACATTGTTTAATAATATTTCGCATGCTACAATAACAATATCTTAATTACACATACATAGGTTATGATAGTTTATATCTAAACAAAATGATTCCTTTAAAATGATTCCATTATGCGGATGCTACACCAATATTATCTTAATTACATGTACATAGTTTATGATAATTTCAAACAAAACAAAATGATTCCATGTTTAAGACAATAGTAAAATAAACTCTTCTACACAACCAAATAAAAATTCATTCTATGTATAACGTGATAATAAAATAATAACTTTACTATTCGGCTAGCACAATTCATCTCCAAATTCGGTAGAAGTATATAAAGTCATTATAGTCTCAAACGTTTAATAGAATAAAACTTTATATATGTGTCATCATACTTCCCAAATAATGGACGTCAATACAATATATATGTCTGACCTGGTTTATAATAAACTGGTTGTTTTCCTTCTTCATGAAAGAAAAGTTTAACAATTGGTGTTGTTCTATAGTGTATGGGAAATTTGAAAATTCTCAACATAGCTTCACAAGCTGAAACGTACCTGTTATAATTAAAAAAGAACTGCAATTAACAATGTGAGATATAATAATTACTTTATGTGTCTAAAAGTAATGCAAATACTAAAGAAATTACCTGCAATCAAAGTAATCCTTCACTTCGTCCTTCTCCTTTTTAGCAGTATCTTGGTCATTTGGCTCAACAGTCATTGTTACACGGTCATGTCCTTTATGAACATACTTAAAAAGATATTTTATTGAACCTGGATGATTACACCATTCCACATTAATATGAGCCTGATAACGTAGAGATAGCTTTTCATTATATGGGATGACGTAACGATTATCGCATTGAAAACCGTTCTTCTCGACGTAAATACCAGTGTTACATCTTCTATAAACTGGAAACCCATCATTATCAACCTTAGTAGTGTCAGAATAGCTCTTTGGAAAATACTTTTTACATTGTCCATTCTCCATACATGGTGAATTCGGATGACCAACACCACACGGTCCATGATCATACAGTCTTTAACCACTGCATACAGCTTTGGTTTCTTTTTCTTATTAGGAATTTCAGCAGTTATAACTTTGTCAGTGTCTTCGGCTGTAGACAACTTACTGGTAGGATGCATGAATAACAATATGTGTGCATGGGGAAGTCATCTTTTCTGAAATTCAATTGTGTACATGCCTACAAAAAATAAAAAATGTTGAATAATTTTCAGCGACCAGTTAGGAGCATTATAGATTTTTTTGTATCTTTAGATTTTTAATATTCTCAATAAGCCGTCTTTAACTAAGTCTCCATTAGAGTAATGAAACAGTAGTGTTCTTTGAATTTAAATTGTTGCATACTATTACCCATTTAAATATATTTCACGAATAAAAGCAAAGAGATTAGGAGCAATGTTTGGGTCATCAAGATATTTTAAAGGTTAATTTTAACTCGAAAGCAACGTTTATATAATAATAGTAGGATTCAAGATTATATAACCCAAAATGAAAAATACATGTAGTAATATGTTAATATTGACAGGAACGTTTATATAAAATCACACGAGTAATACTATAGCTATCAGATTGAAATTATACATACTTGAAACTGTTTTCCCAAGTAGGTGTTTGATGGTTAGATCATGCATAAGATTATCAAGCTTCATCTTAAAATCCGACAAATGATGTCTTGTCTATCTTCAGACTTCAAGTTCCTCTCTTTACAGAATCTAACTATTTCAGGCCACTTTGGATTGCAAGTAAACGTTATGAAAAGTGATGGAAATCCAAAGTGTTTGCAAATAGCCATTGCATCCAAATAGTTGTTTGTCATGTACCTTGGTCCGCCTGTAAAAGAAGCTGGAATTTTAACTTCTTTACCTTGGTTTTCCAAATCATTGTTTCCAGAGTTCGATGCATTCTGAATTGGTTCTCTGGTAGAACTTCTGAATTTTGGTTGATTCTTCTTAATATACCTCAGCCTGTTAGACTCAATCATAGTGTAAGCATCAACTATGAACTGCTGCAGCAAACGCTTAGAACGAAATAAAATGTGTTTCTCCGCCTTCCTTTCTTGTAGACGATATGCAAACCATTGTCTCATGCTTACGTCTTTCTGTTCTTTTTTTCCATCGCCATGACCATTTGTTCTAGCTTTCTTTATGCCAAGTCTATAACCATCTTCCCCGCGTGCGAATAATAGAGGATATTGCAAAGCTAGGTAGGAAACATGTAGTTAACTGATTCTTTTTAACTTCCCCGAAGTAGTTTCCTGTAACACAATATCAAGTTTATCCATGTCTTCATGGAAATCTCCTGGAATTAATGCAGCAACTTCAGATGCAGTAGGCAGATTGTATATCCTTGGGTCAGTTTTTCGAGCAGCAATAATTCTCATGTGAAAACTTTCTTGCGCATCTGTATTAAATCTGTCTCTTGCATATCTAAATGCCTTCACATGAGGGTTTACCCGATTTAAAAGCTTCATGATTTTTTTCTTCTTCTGGCCGTTTTCAGATTCGTTCTCATTGCTGAATAATAGAGAAACAAATTAGTTTAGTGATGTAGTACTGAATTGTATAGTTGTAAAGATTGAAAATAAAATAGAAGATACCTCATTATGTTATATCTGTTCTTAACCTCATTTTCAGTATCAACAATATACAGCTGTTGAAACTTTGCTTTAGCACCTGATTTTGGTTTCAAAGCACCCATGAGATAGTAATTTTCACCTTGTATTGCAAACATGTTAGGCCCACGATCCTTAGGAAGACAATGATCTACTTTACCCCTATAGATGTGAATGAGAACAACATGTTGTAAGCTCTGATATTTTCTCTAAAATGCTTAGCGAGTTCATCATCACTTGTAACCAAATGCCACAAAAATTCAGGCGATTCCTTCAGGGAAGGCAATACGATCTGTCTTTGCATACAACATCCTGAATATATTGGATTTCTTGAATTCCTCCTCTTGTTTAAACGTTCCCCATACCAAAAAATAGCACCACACTTGTCACAACTGTAAACTGGATCACCTTCATCGACATAAGCTGAACAAAACATAAGTTCATAAAATTAGTTTCCCTATCGGAACTATAGCTTTGGAAACTAATAAATGAGTTAAAATGAAGATTATACCACTTTTTGGGTTAGGTGGAATCACAGGCTTTGACTTAGGCTTTCCAAAAGCATTCTCTAACATATTAAGTATGTCAAATTTATCTTTTGCTTCATAAATAATGTCATCTGGGATTTGAGCCATATCTTCAGCATTAACATCTTCATCTAACGATGAATATGAAGAACATTCTTCTTGGCTGCTCCAATAGAAATCTTCTTGCAAGTTCTCTTCATAGTCACCTATTATTATTTGAACATGATAGTTATTAAATGAGAATATCTTTTAGAGACGGAAAAAGTAAACATATATAGTCTTACTTTCTGATGAATTATGATAATCAGACCAGTCATCATCTTCATCTGTATCAGTATTGGTACCATTCTCCTCGGCATAACCTACATTATAATTAAGGAAATCATCATCTGGTTGGTAGGTTTGCCTTGTACATCCAAGAGTTGGATTTTTCCAACATTCACAAGATAACCAATTACATCTATATAAAGAGTAATATACAAAGTCAATAAATGAGAGTAATAACTAATCTATGTTATATATACAAAGACTAAAAGAGTTCATCATTGGAAATTTCACTCACCAACCAGCTTGTTTTGATCTAAAGTTACACTTAGCACATCATTAAAATTCACCAAATCAAGCCAAATCTCGTCTGAAATTGTTGAAGAGTTGGAGAATCGAGTAGAGCTTTGGATATTTATTCTGTATGGATGAGTTGTTGATCGGTATAGTCATGTCGCCTTAGTCACTGAAAATTCCTCGATGATTTTCCAGTCTCCTATCTTCACATACCTCTGTAGTTTGAGTAGATGTTCTTTTTTATTCCTGCTTGAATTTTGTTTCCCTGAAAATAGCATAAGAAAATGTGAATGCGAGAGCTGAAAACAATAAAAGACAACCATTAAGATTATAGACAACTTGTAAAGCCTAAAATACTTACATCCTCATCTGCTAACATCATTTCATAAGACATCCGAGAACCCTTGGTATAATGATTTCACGCATGAAGAATTTTAACTTGAATACACCAAGAGGTTTTGAAATGTTTCAAGTTTTTGATAGCTGTGTATGGACTCACTTCACCCATTTTGTTTGGTTTTGTAGTGAGTAATGAATTGGTTTATGAGAGAAGGCACATTGACATCGTGAAGGTATTCCTACTCTGGACGTTTATTTATAATAAGTGCTGGGTGGATTAGATAGATAGAGATCTTCGATTTGATAAGTTTGTTAGCATAAATTAGTTAGTGAAATATTCTGGTAGAAGCAATAATATTTGTTATATGAAATATTATTTGTTAAGAGGAAGATATAGCAAGACAAATAATTGCAAACGTATCTTTGTGAGAAAATGCAAAACGTTTGAGAATTTATATATTCAGGCACAACGAATAACTTAACTTAACTTTTATTTAATAATATCTATGTGTTTATCATGAAAAAGAATATAATTTATCCCGTTTCTTACAATTTATGGTATTTTCAAATTCAATTTATGGTAGAAGGAATATTATTTGTTGAATAGAATATAATCTGTTAAGAGGAAGATATGGGCCATATGGCGATTATTGTAGAAAAATATTTCTTAAGATTTTGAAGATTTTGGATTAAAGTAAACTATTAAGATTATCGTAGAAATATATGGTATATACCTATTAGAAAAATATTCGTTTGATTATTCATTTACCCGTGTGTTTAATAGATAGATATTGTTGTTTTTAGAAACTAAGGTTGAATTGATTTTTTAATGGCATTAATATGTAATTAATTAATAAAATCAATTTTATTTCTAAAACGAACTCCCCAAATAATAGAGTAGGATATAGCTTTTTAAAAAACACTTTACATTTATTTATAAAAAAGCTTTTAATTTTCTTTGAATATAATTAATATTATATATATTTTTTAAAGTATACTAATTATATGACATAATTCCCCAAATTATGTAGCTCGACAACATCCAAAAATAAGTTACAAATTTATATCATTATTTTAATTTGATTTGAATAATATACCGTAGTAAAATTTAGAGAAGTGACTTTTGGTCAAGAACCCAAACTAATAATTACATAGTTTAGAAGAGATAAGTTTGTTAAATTAAACCCCTACAATATTTATCATTTTAATATATATCCTTCATGAAAATCACAACTTTTTATTAAAAATATCTATCAAAATTCTTATTCCTTTCTATTTTGTAAGTTTTCTTTTAAATTTTGAAAAAAAATAAATCTTCTGAATTTATGTTTTATTTTATAAAATATGTAGATTTGCGACTTTCTATTTTTTTTCTAAAGGATTTTGCTTATAAACAAATGCTTTTATCATTACTATGTTAGAAAACTTAGATTTCGAATCATGCCTTGTTCAATCCCTATAAATGGATTATTTTCAGTGAGAAAAACATAATTCATATTTCTTTCATCCCCATGTTTATTCTATATTTTTAGGGTATTTTCTTATAAAATATGTTATTTTATTTTATGGATGTTTGAGTACCAAATACATGTTTATTTATCTTATTGTGTTATATATTGAGAATGGATGGATTTAGGTACTAATAAATTAAAATTGTGTGTATTTTGTCAAATTTTGTGTGGATTCATTTGATCAATTATTTTATAATGAAATATAATAGCATAATTTTTTCTTTTGTATTGCATATTGTAATCTTTAAAGATTATTTGAAATGGTATTAAATATTATTTTCTAGCTTTAATGTCGACGAACCTTTAGAGTAATGCTTGCGGCGGTTTGACTGTTATAATTCCAAATATAATTCAAGTTATTTTATTTGAATGTAGTTGATTTTATTTCGCGAGATTTATTTGTAAGAAGAAAAGAATTTTAATCGATTATGGATGAAAGCCTAAAATTTGTAGAAGTACATGCTATTAAAAGGAATTTCATCCTTATTAATTGCTAGTGAACTTACTTTTTCAACTAAATACTCACCTTAATGCATTTTAATATTTTCATTAACGATGCATTTTGATCAAGATTTCTATTTCGATAATGATATTTTGCACCAAGAAGCAATTCACGTTTCTTTGATTCCGGCCTAGAATATATACCAAAACATGTTACTTTAATTGAATTGATTATTTGCAAATGTTAATCTTCATAGCAAATAAAAGCAATGCGTATAAAAACCGACATGATGTGTATTATTTGTCACGAAGATTTTGTTAATGAACAAATTATCTTGGATTTGTCATGCATTTATCTAATGTAGAATGTCTTGTTAAATGGATTGAAAAACATTATGTGTCGATGTTGTCACTTTAAGTTACATTCTTACATTCTTAAGTTAATTAAATAAGTATATTTGAATATTGAGAAAACTACAACAAAAGAGCTATAATAATTAAACTTTTGTCTCTGCTGACGTGGAGGGCGATTTCAAAAGCGATTAGGGTTTCTTTGCGTCTCGAGCAAGTATGGAGCCGCTGGTGGCTTCTCAGCCTCCGCCGGTGACTGGGGAGAAAGGTTTACTGCAGATCTCTGATCTAAGCGTGGTTGTTCACAAGCAAATCGATGGTCCTGAGAAGATTGTTGAGAGTCATCAGAAGGAGGATGGTTTGGGATCTAATAGTGACAGTTTGGTTTTAGGGAAGTCGATTTTAGGTGTTGGGGAGTCTCAGGAAGCTACTTCAGAGGCTAGTCGAGGAACGTCGCATGTAACAAAGAAATCTTGGTTGCAAGCGGCGCAAAAGCGGTCTTTCACAAAACAGAAGTTCGAAGTTGTAGAAGTCGATGGACAGGAAAAAGTGGTTGTACCAAAGGAGGTGTTTTTGGGTGCAAAACCACTTTGGGAAGATTTTTTGGTTGGGAATATTCTAAATTCAAAAGCACCGCATGTTGGCAAAATCCACATGATCGTGAATAAAATTTGGAGGCTGGGTGACAAGTCCACTTTAATAGACGTGTTGGAGGTTAATGAATCAACTGTTAAGTTTCGTGTTCGGAATGAAGCAATGAGACATAGAATTCTGAATAGGCGTATGTGGAATATCATGGGTCTTCCAATGATAATATCAAAATGGACTCCATACTCAGAGGATGTTCAACCGGCTTTGAAATCCATTCCGCTATGGGTTACTCTTTCAAACGTTCCGTTAACAATGTTTACAGACAAAGGGCTTGAGTTTCTCGCAAGTGTTGTAGGTAAACCGGTGCGCTTACATCCAAAAACAGAAGCATGTGAAAGTTTTGAGGAGGCTAAGATTTTAGTCGAAGCGGATTTGACAAAGGATCTACCAAAGGAGTATATCTTGTCCGGTGAAGAGGAAGGAGAGCTGGATGCTGTGATACACTATTCCTACCCTTGGCTTTCGCCACATTGTCAGGTTTGTAAGAAGTGGGGACATTTACGAGATTCATGTCTTCTGGAAAAGCAGAAGCCTACATCGACTCTGAACAATTCTCCAGTGTCTGAGAAGGAGCCACAAAAAATTGTTGTTGAGGAAGCGCATGTGTCAACAAAGGTGGTTGAGGAATTGTTTAACAATCTCCCATCTCAGTCTGGGGTGAGTGTTGCTCTGGAAACTAAGGTACAGTCCAATACAAAAACAGATCAAGGTTGGATATCTCCGCTGAAGACCACAAAGAGTCCGATGAAAAACAGTGAGGTTTTAAAATTTGGGGAAGTCTCATTATTATCGAATCCTTATGCTCCTCTTAGTGTTCAGGAGGACATAAGGGAGGACGAAATAGTTGTGACTACAACAAGTGAGATAAATGTTGTGGGACAAAGTATGGTAACAGAGAAAGCAGTGGAAACAGATTTTCAAACAAGTGACATTTCTGGGGTAGGTGGGAGAAACCGTTGCCCAAAGTCATCTCACCCGACAAGAAAACAACAGCCACGGGGATCAAAAACTGCTCACAAAGTGATCCCTCAGGGAAATACTCATTTGAAGAAAGAGCCTGTCCGGGATCAAGGCAATAAGATCCCTCCTCATCATCATTAATGTCGAGTTTTTTCTGGAATGTCAGGGGCTTAAATAAATCATCAAAGCATTCCGTTGTAAAAAAGTGGTTAGAAGGTCAAAAATTTCAGTTTGGTTGTTTGCTTGAAACAAGAATAAAGGAGAGTAAGATGTCTTGGGTGAGTAGTACGTTATTTTCGAATTGGTCACTTTTGACAAATTACGAATATAATAGCAGAGGACGTATTTGGGTTCTGTGGAGAGATAGTGTTCGGCTGACTCCTTTTTATAAAAGTGGTCAAATGATAACATGTGCAGCTAAGTTAGCAGAAAGTGATGAAGAATTCTTTTGCTCTTTTGTTTATGCCTCCAACTTCCCTGAGGAAAGAAAGGTGTTATGGGGTGAGTTGAGAGATCACTTTGACTCTCCAATCATTAGTAGCAAGCCTTGGTTAATTTATGGAGATTTTAATGAGATCTTAGACATGGCGGAACACTCTAGAGCTGAAGTTAATCCTGTCATACCGTCGGGTATGAGAGACTTTCAATCAGTGGTGAATTACTGCTCTTTTACCGATCAAACATCTCATGGTCCAGTTTATACGTGGTGTAATAAGAGAGAAAATGATCTCATCTTAAAGAAGTTGGATAGAGTTCTGGTCAATGAGAAATGGACGCAAACTTTTCCACAGTCATATAATGTGTTTGAGGCAGGGGGGTGCTCAGACCATTTGCGCTGTCGAATTAGTATTATTGCCACTGATGCGACTTTGCTAAGGAAGAGAAAGCCATTCAAGTTTGTTAACGTGATAGCGGATATGGTGGAGTTTAAACCAATGGTAGATAACTTCTGGAGGGAGACAGAACCGATTTTTTTATCTACATCATCTTTGTTTCGTTTCTCAAAGAAACTAAAGTTGCTTAAACCGAAAATTAGGAATCTCGCCAAGGACACAATGGGAAACTTGGTGGTCAAAGCAAGGGAAGCTTTTGAGCAGCTTTGTCAAAAGCAATAACAGAATCTGCAAAATCCTTCTCAAAGGAACATGGAAGAAGAAAATATTGCTTATAATCGATGGGATTTGGTTGCAGGTTTAGAGGAGAGATACCTTAAGCAAAAATCGAAAATTCACTGGCTGGATGTAGGGGATAAAAATAATAAGAGTTTTCACAGAGCAGTCAAGACTCGGGAAGCACAGAACTCAATTAGAGAGATCGAGTGTCCAAATGGGGTTGTCACGGCAAATGCAGAGGAGATAAAGATGGAAGCTGAGAGATTCTTTTGAGAGTTTTTGCAGCATGTTCCAAACGACTATGAGGGGATCACGGTTGAGGAATTACAAACTCTATTACCTTTTCGATGTTCTGAGCAGGACAATGCGATGCTTACGCGTCTAGTGTCAGGGGAGGAAATAAAAAAGGTGCTTTTCTCTATGCCAAACGATAAGTCGCCGGGCCCTGACGGCTATACTTCGGAATTCTTTAAGTCAACATGTGATATCATCGGTACTGAGTTCACTATAGCGATTCAATCCTTCTTTGTGAAAGGATTCTTACCAAAAGGTATCAACTCAACAATTTTAGCTTTGATCCCTAAGAAGCAAGAGGCTAAAGAAATGAAGGATTACCGACCCATCTCCTGTTGTAATGTGATCTACAAGGTCATTTCAAAAATAATTGCAAACCGTCTCAAGTTATTGCTCCCTAACTTCATAGCCAGCAACCAATCAGCTTTTGTGAAAGATCGTCTCCTTATTGAAAATTTGTTGTTAGCCACGGAGTTAGTGAAGGATTATCACAAGGACACCATTTCAGCTCGTTGTGCTATAAAAGTTGATATTTCGAAAGCGTTTGACTCTGTTCAATGCTCAATCCTACAGAATACGCTTAGTGCTATGAATTTCTCCCCGATCTTCATTCACTGGATCACCTTGTGTATCACTACTGCTTCTTTTTCGGTTCAAGTAAATGGCGAACTAGCGGGCTATTTTAATAGCACTCGTGGTCTCCGGCAGGGTTGTTCTCTATCACCATACTTATTTGCTATTAGTATGGATGTCCTCTCTAAAATGTTGGACAAGGCAGCAGGCGTAAAACAGTTTGGTTACCATCCTGGTTGCAAGAACATTGGACTAACGCATTTAAGTTTTGCAGATGATCCTAACTGATGGCAAGATTCGATCAATTGAGGGTGTGGTTAAAGTTTTCAATGAGTTTGCTGTTTGGTCCGGTTTAAAAATTAGTATGGAGAAATCTACTCTGTTTTTAGCCGGCTCTCCAGCAAACGGTCATCAACAAATTGCAGAGAATTTTCCTTTTGAAGTGGGTTCTCTTCCTGTTCGTTATCTCGGTCTTCCGCTTGTTACGAAACGTCTTTCAGCCGCAGATTACTCTCCACTCCTTGAGAAAATCAGGAAACGTATTGGCACTTGGACTGCAAGATTTCTCTCCTTTGTAGGTCGGTTTAACCTTATTAGTTCAGTTTTGTGGAGGTTGTGTAATTTCTGGCTGGCTGCTTTTCGGCTTCCACGAGAGTGTATTCGAGAAATAAATAAACTGTGTTCGTCGTTCCTGTGGTCGGGTCCGGATATGAATCGAAAGAAGGCAAAGGTGGTTTGGGAGGTGGTTTGTAAACCAAGGCAAGAGGGTGGACTGGGACTAAGGTGCTTAAAAGAGGCGAATGATGTTTGTTGTCTGAAGTTGATTTGGAAAATTGTCTCTCATGGTAATTCTTTGTGGGGTAAATGGATTGAGGCTAACTTACTAAAACGGAGATCTTTTTGGTCCATAAAGCATTCAAGTTCAGGATCATGGATATGGAGAAAGCTGCTTAAATATCGAGAAGTGGCGAGCTCGTTGTTTAAAGTAGAAGTGAAGAATGGACAAACGACCTCCTTTTGGCATGATCAGTGGTGTGCCTTGGGTCGTCTTTCTGATCTTGTAGGTGAACGTGGTGTTGTTGATATGGGTATTGGATGGCAAATGACGGTGGCAGAGGCGTGGGCTAATCGCCGGAGACGACGACACAGAGAAGATCTGCTTATGGATATAGAAAATGCACTTGTGTTGCATTGTGAGAATCAAAGGGAAGCAGCAGATATAGTGTTATGTAAAGGGGATAATGATATTTATAGAGCACATTTTTCTACAAAAGATACTTGGCATAATCTCAGAACCGGTTCACCCACGGTTAATTGGCATCGAGAAGTATGGTTCTCTCAAGGTACCCCTAAATACTCTTTCTGTGTTTGGTTGGCAGCTCACAACAGATTATCTACAAGGAACCGGACGATGCATTGGAATGTGGGAGCTCCAGGGCATTGTATTCTCTACAATAATACTCTAGAGACCCGAGATCATCTCTTCTTTGAATGCGGTTATTTTGCGGCCATATGGACAAATCTAGCAAGGAATATTTTTGGGTCTCATTTTTCAACGGATTGGCACACGAACATCGTCTATCTCTCATGCCGACGTAAACATGTAGAAGGGTTTCTAGCTCGGTATGTATTTCAGGTGGTTATATACGCAATCTGGAAAGAACGGAATGGGAGGATACATGGAGAGGATCTGAACCCTTTCTTCACTTCTGTTCAAGGGAGACAAGAGATATGACACTAGTCTTCAAACTTGGTTTGCTTCAAGAGTTTAATTTATTTAAATTAAATAGGATTGTAATTGATTTAGCTTAAACTCTCAAAAAATGCTGCACTTGATGTAAAACAGTTATTTTACTTTTGAATATAATTTAACACTAGATTCAAAAAAAAAAAAAAAAAAAAAGAGAAAACTACAACAAATACCAAATTTCCCCAATTTCTTTCAAAATCTACCACATTTACAATTTCCTTTCAACTCCTACCACATTTAGTCTTTGAAATTACCAATTTGCCTTTCTTATTTATCTTGCCTATTTATCTCTTCTATATTTATATTTCATCCCTATTTATTTTCCCTCTTTATTTATCTCTCTTCCCTCGAAATATGTGTGCTTTAACCAAGAAACATTATATCTCTTGAGATTAAACAATTAACTTTCGTTTTTGTCTCCATATCTTGTCCCCGATTGGAAATTCATCTATTGCGTGTAGATCTTGTCCCCGATTTCATCATCTTGCTCTACTATCATAAATCCCACATATTGTCCACCAATTATTCTCATTTAAGGGTTTCAGATTTTATTTATATTTTTTACCATCTATTTTGGTCCACAGATTAGTTGACCATTATTGTCTTCACCGACCTAGATTATTAAATTTTTTCTCATTCTATTCCAAAATAACAAAATATCCAGTTATAACATATTATCTTGTTCAACATTCGATCTGAATTTATCCTGATCTAATTCTATTACTCATTCAATCTGAACTTGTCCCCATATAACATATTATTTAAATTTATTATATGCAATTGAAAACGTGTAGGTGAAGACAACAACACTCAACTAATCTGTGGACCAAAATAGATGGTGAAAAATCTAAATAAAATTCGAAACCCTTAAATGAGAACAATTGGTGGACAAAATTTGGGATTCATGATAATAGCGCAAGATGATGAAATCGAGGACATCATAACTACATTGAAAGGATATATTGCGGGTGACTTTTGATTTCGTGGTATTGACATGCCTTTATTTGATTTGGAGGTTTGACTTGCAAAAAATAAAAATTACTTTGAGTGGTTTTTTGCATAAAACCTTTTGATATATTATATGAGATTTAAAGACATTGAAATATGTCTTTGAAATCAATAATAGAAAGATGTTTAGCGGAAGTGACTGCAGCCTTCATGATAAGATGATAAACTCAAGAGGAACAATTGCTATTATGCCACCTTCTCGCAAAACTTATTCTATTTTGCCATCCCTTCTATTTTAGAAATTAAATTTAAAGAAATTTAATCAATAATTATGAAAAGACTAAAACCCCTTAACCTAATCTAGTTTTTACGTATTCTTATCCTTTCTTTTGCCAATCCAATAACATATCTACACTTCTTTCTTTTTTTTCATGCCTCCTTCTTCTTCTCTTCTTCTTCTTCTTCTTTTTTTTTGATTATTTTAGATTTCTCGTCTTCTCCATCATCTTCACAATGAAACTCTAGATCTCTTATTTTCCATAGATATTTTATTTTCCATCAATCTCTCTTTGCGTTTCTTCATATATCTCTCTTCATGTTTCTTTTCCATTGATTTCTAAGATTCACAAAGCATAGATCTCTATTCATGCTTCTTCTCTATGAATATCTCTTCATGATTTTCTCCTTTGTAATGCGAAATCGTTTGGTGAAACAAAGAACACAGTCTACAAACTTCTAGGAAGAAAGGTGACGGGAGAAACAATAAACAAGTTAAGAAGAGGCGAATTAAAGAGGGTGGCGGTGTTAGGGTTTTGAATTAAAATTTCTTTTTTTTCAGTAAAACCATTTGTACCAGTTGTTCTTATTTATATGTAAATTATATCAGTTGTACTATTATCGTTTAGTAATACTGTAATACCATTTGTTCCACTTGTCCCATAATCTATCGTTTGAACCAGTTGTACTATCATCTCTTAGTTGTACCAATCGTAAGTAATTTCATTAAGAGTATTTTTGGTATATCACATTTACAGTAGCACTTTGAATAACTAGTGGCACGCTGTTTGTACCGAGGTTGTAACAATGAATAAGTAAGGGATTTTCGGGAAGACGAAGTATCTTTTATTAGCTGACGAACGAGAAGGGTAAACAACAGGCCGGTTGAATAGTTACAAGTGATTTCTATCGATCGGCAACGTAACACGACTTGAATTGAGAAAAAAACGAACCGTGAACTAAAACGAACCGAGAACAAAACGAACTGAGAACAAAACGAACCGAAGACAAAACGAACCGAGAACAAAAACGAACCGAAAGACAAAGAGTTTTAGTCCGAATATTGCTCTGATTCTCTGGGTATTATCTTCTGTGTCACTATTTCGCCAATAGTGCATTATTTATAGGACAAGCCTCTTAACCTAAAGATTCTTCTGCTCCTCCTGTAAATTACCGTTTTGCCCCTTGCGTTTAATAGGCTAAATTGTTGGAGACAACAAGCCCATTAAACACTTAAGTCTCTGTTTGGGCCAAATGATATGTTGAGGGTGAAGCTCATGTCCAACAATAAGCCCCCCCCCCTTAGTTCATCAGGCGAGAATTTTGTAGAGTCTGGTGAGCGGATTTCTTGAATCGGAATATGTCGATTTGGCCTAAACGAAAATTACACCGTAGATGTAAAATATTATATATTTTTTATTTCTACGCTTTGCGCGCGTTTTCCTAGGAGTGCGGAACTCCGGTGATTTTACGCCGTGGATACGCTTTTAGCAGAGTGCAGAACTCTTTCCGGTGGATAATATTCCAAGGATTTTACTGTGCATAATTTTTCCCTATATATATGTCTCCTCTTTTTTACTCTTTACCTTCTCACCGCATCATTTCACCAAAACGGTAAATAAATTCTCTCTCCCTTATCTCTTTATTTTCTCTTGTTCACGCTTCCTTGGTTGTGGTTCGTCGAGAACGTCTTGGTTCGGCGAAGAGAGAAGCTTGAATCGAACTGGTTCGGTGAGAAGAGAAGAAAGAGCTGGTTCGTGAGTTGAGGAGGAAGAGACGGTTCGTAAGAAGAGGAAGAAGAGCTGGTTCGGCAATTGAGGAGGAAGAGCTCGTTCGGCATTTGAGAGGAGATAGAGCTGGTTCGGTTTGAGGAAGAGATCCGGTTCGGTGAAGAGGAAGAAAAGATCCGGTTCGGTTTGGAAGAAGAGATCCGGTTCGGTGAAGAGGAAGAAAAGATTCATTTCGGTTTGGAAGGAGAGATCCGGTTTAGCAAGAGAAAGAGATCTTCGGTTCGGTAGAGGAAGAGGAGCTCCGGTTCGACGAGAGAAAGAGATCTTCGGTTCGGTAGAGGAAGAAGAAATTCGGTTCAGCAAGAGAAAGAGATCTTCGGTTCGGTAGAGGAAGAAGAGCTTTGGTTCGGCGAGAGAAAGAGATCTTCGGTTCGGTAGAGGAAGAAGAAATTCGGTTCAGCAAGAGAGGAGACTACGGTTCGGTGAGGAACCGGTTTGGTTTAGAGGTTGGAGCTTGCCGGTTCAGCCAAAGAATCCGGTTTGGGACGATGGACTGTGGTTGGTGTGACTTGAATGGTTATGGGACCAACCAGGATGCTTATCGTGGAATAAATGACGGGTTGCCGGTTGATGATTTTGGAGGACGTGATTTAGTCTAGTATTCTGGCGAAGTCGACGATGGAAATTTGGGAGACATTGAGCGTTTTCTAGAGGCAAATCTTGTGGTTACCACTCATGGTATCTGAAAAACTTTGAGTCAGCTTGAAAATTACCGTAGAGAGATGGAATCTAGAGAAGTTGATGAAGATGACATCGTTGTTTACACTCCACATAGATCTATTGTCGTAGGACTTCGCTCTCTAAGATGGACTCCGCTTGGTGATGAGTCGGTGGTCGTTCCTGATCCGCGGGATGATGGATCAACGTTATGCACTAGAAAGAGATTGACTCACTTGATTGATCAATCCATTTTTCCCGATGGTTTGACGGTAATGGTGCCAGAAAAGCATCAACGTCCTTGGAAACTTCCTTAGGGATTCTTCTGTATGTACGAAGGTTACTTTACAGACGCTGGGCTTCGTTTTCCTCTCCCCGATTTTCTCGTACGATACTGTCTTCGACGGAGGATTGCGTTTTCCCAGCTCGCTCTTGCTGCGGTTTGCAATGCAGTTGGCTTGATGATGTTGGGAGCCGACCGTGAAGTTGAGGTTGATGCCGGCCTTTTGGAAGAGGCTACGACCTTTGCTGCCCCAAAAGATAATCCGGGATTATGTCAAGTGAACGCTAGACCTAACCATAAGTTGGTAAAAGGGATGAAGAGTAAAGTTCCGGATTGGCGGCTCTACTTCTTTTTCGTTGAGTTATCCGAGATTTCTGTTTCGGATCTTGACGTTTTGTTCTTTTTTGCGAGTGGAATATGTTTCCTGGTAGATCTTTTTAGTTATGCTCATGTGACTGTCGTGAATGTTGCTTTCTTACCGCGTTTAGTTTTGTTTGCAGCGCACGATTTTCAACCTCGAGGAACTTTTGGAGGGATATCTGCGAGTCTTGCAGCTGTTAGGACGAGAAAACCTTTGCATTGGCCAGACGTTATCGACTCGTTTGAAACTCGTAAGTTCTTTGAAAATCTTGTTCGTTTGTCAATTTGTCTCGATATGTTTTTTTTATGGAGATTGTTTTGCAGATTCACCGTCAACTTCAGAGATGGGAAAAGCTAGCCATTAGTTTCCGATTTACGCTGATACGTTCGGGAAGGTAGTTCAGTAGCGATGGATGTCGATGTTCCCGCTGTTGTAACCAACCGCAACAGGTGGTGGCGAAGGTTTTAGAGAGTGGCGAGATCGAGACTAACCAACAGATTACTAACGAGGATAGGGCGACACAACTTTCAGATGCTCGAGTTGGGAAGAAAGCTTCGGGTTCTGATAGCGAGGATAGGGCGATGCGGCTCTTAGACGCTCGTGCCAGGAAGATAGCTTCAAATTCTGTTACCGAGGATGGAGCTATTTTCCGTGAGCCGTTGAGTGTTCATGCTTCCCCGCGCAGTAAGGTTTCTCATGGAGGTAGTTCAAGAGATTCTTTTCCCGTCGTCCATGAGAGAGGCTCAACTCAGGATATTCGGGAGGTAGATCATTCCTTTTCATTCAACTATGATAGGAAGGGTTATCCGTTTTCGGACAGCAGGAGTTATTGCGGTGAGTTTGCTAGAAAAGTTAACGGGTTGTCTCGTGAGAACCCTCCGGTTGAATCCCCTATAGCGAAGAATCTCTACCAGACTTGGGCTTGTAAGGAGGTTCAGGTACGTCTATCTTTTTATTTACTTTGTCACGTTTATCGTTTTCTGTTATGATAACTTTTCGTTCTCTTTCTCCTATTATCAGTCGATTGCCACCGGAAACGCGTTATACAACTTTCTCGAGGAACAGGCGAGAGAGGCAAGGGAGGAAATGGTGGCCGTTGAGGCAAAACGAAAGATCGCTGAATTTACTGCAGCAACTCGTTTGCGTAACCTGAACTCAGAGAAAGGAAGGATTGAGGGTTTCGAGAAGCAAATCTTGGAACTCTCTGAAAGTCTCAAAAAGTCGGACTCTTTTGGTCGAGCTGAGCAATCAAGGTTGAGAAGTTCCCGTGACGATGCCCTTCGCACTACTCGTTCCGAACGGAGCCGCTTTAAAGATGACATTGCTCTTTATAAAGCCAGGATCGATCGGTTACGGAAGCATATCCTTGACAAACGCGTTGCGGACGAACCTCTTTTCATGCAATGTCAGGTCGCGGGTTCTCGGAAACTCTTGAAGAAGTTGATCACAAACGGTTTGGCAGTCCCCGGAGAGACTATGTGCGAGCTTAAGGTTGACAAAAATAAGTGGGGCAAAGTGGTTGATGACCTTGCGATTACCGATCTTCTTGACGATGACCTCGTGGCCTTTCCAGAGGTTGAGGATGAGGCAGCGATGACGACGGCTGAGGGCGAAGCGAGGATTGGTGGTACTTAGGTCGTTGTGACCTTCCGAAGCGACAAGAGGATGGGGGTTGCTTTTATGCTGTTTTTTTTATCTCTTTCGGTATTGTAAACTTTGTTCGACGTTTTGGCTTTTGTGGCTTTGTCGGATCGGCGTTATGTATGATTAGCCCTTTGTTGGGTTTGCGTTGTATTTCGGATGTTTGTGTGGACTTTGACTATCGCGCTATTTGACGACTCTCTTTATTGATGATGTTTGTGGTTTATTCTTCGTTTAGCATACTTGATATTGTATTTGTGACTGTCTTATTGTATTCATTAGGCGCGAGCTGCAGCTCGGTTAATCCTATTCATATGCTCGGTTTATCTTTGAGTTTTCATGCAAGGTTGATCTCGGCTAACATTTGGCGAAATGTCCTTGGCGTTTTAAACTTGGTTTTGAAACACATTATGTATATGTTTTAGCCGAAACAACAAGCTTAGTGTTCAGTAGACAAGACGGACTCATCGTACCTGATAGGTGCGGTTCTGGTGTCCGGCTTATCCTGTATATGCTCTAAGGTCGGCAAGAACGTGCAAGCCAGAACTTGGCTTATTATGATTCCGCCGCCTGCTGGCTAATGCGAGGCTGTCTCAGCTTTTATTCTCTACCTAAGTAAAGATGTGGATTATTTCGCCACTGCATTCATGTGGAACGCGAAGAGCTGCCTACGTACCCTTAGGAAGGTATCAAGCCATCCGTAGTTCGTTGTGTTTTTTTTTTTTTTTTTTTTTTTTTGAAGATGAGACGCGGAAATGATAAGACGTGGTGGTGATAGTGTGTCGCGGTAGCGATGCACATCAGTGTTAATAGTAATAGCGTTTAAAGTTGGACGAGTTCCAGGAGCGAGGAATTGAAGTCCCGTCCATAGTCAACAATTGATAAACGTCGAGTTTAACGACTTTGAAGATTAGATAAGGGCCTTCCCAGTGAGCTCCAAGCTTGCCAGCATTGATTTCAGCGGTATTTTCAAACACCTTGCGTAGAACGAGATCTCATTCGACAAAGTAGCGGGATTTTACCTTCTTGTTGTAAAATTTTGCTGCAGCCTGCTGGTAGTTCTAGATGCGAAGGAGAGCCAGGTCACGTTGTTCTTCGACGGTGTCGAGGTTGGCAAGGAGCATCTTGTCGTTGAGAGCAGAATTGTGGACAAGCATAGAACGTCAGATCGTGGGGAGGCCGACTTCAGACGGTGCCATAGCCTCCATACCGTAAGCAAGGGAGAATGGTGTTTGACCGGTAGATCGCCGAGGAGAAGTACGGTGTGACCACAAGACACTGTCGAGTTCGTCTGCCCATGCACCCTTATTTTCTTCAAGGCGCTTCTTTAGTCCATAAATGATAGTTTTGTTTGTGGCCTCAGCCTGTCCGTTGCCTTGCGGGTATCGAGGTGTAGACGTACTCAGCCGGATTCTCCATTTTGCACAGAAACCCTCGAATTGAAGTGAAGTGAACTGAGAGCCATTATCGGTAATAATTTCGTACGGAAGCCCGTGGCGGCAAATAATGTTCTTCCAAAAAAAATTCTGGACGTCTTTCGATTGGATCCGGGCATATGATTCCGCCTCGGCCCACTTGGTGAAATAGTCGATCATGACGAGAAGGTATTTCTTTTGGCGGGACGCATGAAGAGGTCCGACGATGTCCATCGCCCAACGCATGAATGGGTAAGGAGGCGCAATAGTATGCAACAGTTCCGTCGGTGCGTGAATAATAGGCGCGTGCCTTTGACACTTTTTGCATTTGGCGACAAACTTACTGCAATCAGAGAGTATGGTGGGCCAATAATGGGCATGTTTGCGTATGCGAAGTGCCAAAGCACGACCTCCTGAATGGTTCCCACCAGCGCCTTCGTGAATTTCACGCATAACTTGTAAGGTTTCGTCACCGGCAAGACATGAGAAAAGTACCCCAGCAGCGTTCCAACGATGAAGATTGCCATCCAACAATGTACTGCGCGCTGCGGGCACGTAACCGTCGGGCGGCCCACTTATCCGTCGGGATTGTGCCATCTGCGATATAGTTTCGTATTTCATCGCGCCGATCCTGAACAACGAGATCGTCCGTCTGGTGTGGGAACGTAGGTTCGGTTGGGGGCGATTGGGCAGGCTGTGTTATCTGATAATAGGTTTTTTAGTCAATTATCCTAAAACACCAATCATGTCGTTGTACTATTTTAGGTTGTCAATCCAAATGGGTGTGATGCTAACAATCAAGATGTGATCAGAAGTCACTAAGTCAAGCCAAGCATAACATGTTTTGGTGTGTTCTAGCAGTCCGAAGTGAACATGCAGAAAACAGAAAATCAAACAGAAACAGTAAAACACTCGACCAACACAGGTCTTTGCAGAGCACTGGGTGAGGTCGAGTGACAGGTCGAGTAACAGACAGAAAATGAAACAGGGATACTCGACTGCACAGTCTGTTGCCAGACAACTGGGTGGTCGAGTACGAGGTCGAGTAATAGTAAAGAATTGCAGAAACTAAGCAACAGATGACAGGATGCAGTAAACAGCAGTAAAGTAAACAATAAAATCAATCAGACAAAGAATTCCTAAGGATGGGGTAATTGAGTAGTTTCGTTTCCTCAGTTTACAGGTGATTGACATGCTCAATAAATTAACCATAGACAACAAGTTCATTAACCAAATCTAAGTGCCACCGCAACAGAGAATCTCAAGCTAACCTAGTCCCAGACTCAATCACCATTGAAGAGAGCTAACCTAACAAGCATTACGAAATAACAAGTTAAAGCCAAAACGCTCCCTGCAACCAATACCTTGGTACAGGGTCACGAATCTCTGGAATTAGTGGTTCAGACATTTCATCGAACACCTTTTGGGCGCGGAAATGTCTGGGCTCAAATTCCAGTTGATCAGAAAGCAATAGGCATTAAGAACAACTAATTGAGAAGGGATTTATCAATCAATACTCAATCACCTAGCATACTGAGAATTCTACACTACTCTAACCCATCCTCAGAAACCTATTCACTACTCAGACATCATAACAGAAAGCATAAACGTTGAACAGGTTGAAGACATGATAACAGCAGTGTAACAGCAGGATGATAACAGAATGAACAACAGTATACTGAATACTGAATAGATAAAGAGAAATCTGGATTACAAAAAGTCTAGAACACAAGTTCTGCGGAAATAAAACTAGGTAAAAACTTCTTTTGCGAAAATGTGAAGTACATGCTACTTATAGCCAAATATCCCGAAACCCTAATACTCAAAACGACGAAGTATTGGGACGGGTTAAGAACTGTACTCGACCCATCTGGTCGAGTGAGAGGTCGAGTGAATAACTGGAGTCTTCTTTTCTTCCTTGTGCTCGAGTGTCTGGTTAAGTGCGGAATGAAGAAGGCTCTGAAGCTTGTGATCGAGTATGCAGTCGAGTGGTGTGATGGCGATACTCGACCTCTAGGTAGAATGATGAGGTCGAGTAGTGGTCTGGCAGTGAAGGTGAAGGCACTCGACCTGGGGGTCGAGTGATGTGATCGAGTGGTGTCAGAAGATACTCGACTTCTAGGTTGAGTGACGAGGTCGAGTGGTGGTCTGATGATGGAGGTGAAGGCACTCGACCTCGTGGTCGAGTGGTGAAGTGAAGTGGTGATGTCCTTTGCTCGACATGGGGGTCGAGTGGTCTCTTGAGATCTTGAAGCTCCTACTCGACCTCTTGGTCGAGTGGTTTGTCGTGATCAGGTCCGCTTCTTCCAGATAGCTCGTCAACAGCTCCAAATCACCTGAAATCAACGCAAATATGCAACATGCATGAAAAACTATCCTAAACATGCAAAGTGATGACAAATGATGTGAAATGGTATAAAACAGTGATGATATGATGCTAAAATGATGACAAATGGATGCTCAAAACATGCAAAATACACACTTATCATCTCCCCCAAACTTAGTCTTTGCTTGCCCTCAAGCAAACAATCAAGAACAAGCTGGAAGTGAGGTTTGAAAGCGGGGACTGAGAGCCAAAACACCAGATAGACCAGATGAAATCAATGACCAAGTTGAAAGTTCTAAGCTGCAAGATCGAATTCTACTTAAAAACGTTAGCCATGCCTCATCAATCAATCAATCCGACTCATATGCTCGACCTACACAAGTTTTCAAATCTACCAATCCCTTTAACATTCATTAGTTCTGGAACGTGAATCAAGCAATGCATCATCAAAGAACTCATTTGGCTAAGGTAAAAGGTCAAGAGACAAAGATGGTCCCTTACAGAATAGGCTTCAGTAACAGGTATCTCTCAAAAAATGATTAAGCTTTAGTAGAATGCTAAAGGTAAGTCCCAAGCTATGCATACAGTGATAAGATCCTATCTACCCAGAGTACATCAAATGAAGCTCTAATGGTAATCCCATCTCCAATCCCAATACAAGAACTAAACTCTACCCTTTGCATTCATGAATCTTTTAAGCCATTTTTCTAATCATTCTTTTCTTTTCTCTTAACTCTAGGAGAAGCTTTCTCAACACTTTGATATATCTAGCGGATTTGGATTTCTTTAACAACTAAGGTTCCTGTTTTTAACATTTTAAAACCAAGGGCTTTTGCCCATCTTCAATAGCTAACAAGAACTCTTTCTTTTCTTTACAAATCCCAAAACCTGTACTAGACTTTTTCTGCTTCTTTAGCTTACTTCACCTAGAGTCTTCTACCTTTTCTTACCAATGAATCATTTTTCTTTTAAACACATCCCAACCCAAAATATAAGTGCCCACCTAGTCCTATCTAGTCCGAAAAATGCGAACTAGAACTACATGAGACACTATCTCTGTCGTTACGAACCTAACACTTTCTACCAAGCTTAATCGGAATAAGGCCTCACAAACACTCACAAGTGATATAGGGCTCGAAAGAAAGTCTAGGTTTGGGTTTGGGTTAACTGCTCTAATAAGGAGAGTCAGCTACTTGGATTAACAAGAGTGATCAAAATAAATAAGAAAATCCAAGTATTTTAAGGTATCCATGAGTTCAAATTTGATGCAGACATGATAATTAAAGATCAGATTCAGGTTCAAATTGATAGGGAATGGTATCAGTTCATGACAGTGTGGTCTAGTAGAGCAATCTAGGCATGGTTCAGTTTTTTTTTTCAAATTCATTGACTATGCAACAGACAACTAGCAATGAGGGCATTGAGTTTATCCGGTGAATCAAAATGCTTACAAGGCTATCTCATCATCATCCCCTATGCATATGCAACAATCCTAAATGAAACACTCAAGACTCGATACTAAATGTAATGCAGGTACATGAACACTCTTTTTTTTTTTTTGTGAAATCATTTTCTGAATTTTTCAAATTTTTTTTGGTTTTTCTATGCCTTAGATGAATGCAGACTCAAAAATATACACAATGCAACACACACTTCCGAAGCCCTCCCCCAAACATAAATCACACAGTCCACTGTGCGAATAAACTTGGAAGAGAGTACTCAGGACAAATCCAATCACAGAAACAAAAAATGAAGAAACAAATCATAACAGATGGTATAATACAATGGTGAAGTGAGGCGCTTACCTCAGTCGAAGAATGAACGTAGTTGCTCGTCAATGGCTGCCTGCGATTGCTCGCAAGCTATAGACGAACCACCTTGTTCTGTATCACCTCCAGCAGGTGGGTACTCGACCTCATCAGCTCTGTGGCGCCAGCACCGCTCTGAGGAAACTTGACCTCTCTCCTTCTGCTGCGGCCAGCACCGCGGTCGAGTGATCTCCTCGAGTGAATGAGGCGTGATCTGCTGCTAGATCGAGTGAGTGTTGTCTTCCTTTTTCTCTTGTGTTCCCGGGATTCGAATGACGAATGCCTAGCCTGGACATGTGGGACTCTCTGCTCGCTAAGCTCAGGCCTGTGCGCAGGTGCATCAATTCTCCTCGATGGCATCTCCAGAGGAGGATGTACCTGTGGAATAGCAGTGGTGGAGGAAGAGCAACTTAGCTTATCTGTCAGAAGCTTGAAACACTTGGCGATCAGCTTGTCCTGCTTCTTGCACCACTTCTGCAATTTACTGTTATTCTTATGAGCTTCAGTCAAGCTCTTGCTCTGCCTCGCTGGAGGTACATGTTCACCAAAGTGATACATGCTAGTGTCGAACTCCACCGCCCTATCTTCATCCATCCCATCCGAAGCAGCTTCTTCAAGAAGATCATCCTCATCCAATGGCGGAGCGTTCTCATAGTAGAGGCGTCCAACCTCAGGCCTAAAATCAATGTTATCTCCCTCTATTATCTGTGTAACCTCAGGGCTAGGGAGAAGGATGCTAGCTCTCCTCTCTATAGAGTGCTCAAACCTGAACCTGTGGAAGTCGTCAACCATTGCAAACTCCAGGAATTCGCAGTGACGTAGGTGCTCGATATCCATTGCTCGCGGCTCGAGTCCAGCAGAAATGATTGGGACTCCACAAGCTATCAGAATCGGTGTCACAATGCCACCTATGCACAGAGCGCCTCGTGCTCTCTTGCGGTTATTGCTGACAGCCCAGCTCTTGTATCCATACAGATGGATCAGAAGAAGTATAGAGAGAGGTGTGTCATTGACTTCACCTTGGAGGGACATGCCATTCTTAGTTTGGCGAAGAGTTTCCTTGAGGGCCATTGCGATCATCTCCATATCAGAGTTAGTGACAGTCCCTGTAATCTCTCGGAGTAGAGTACATTGGCTATAGAACGCTGGAAGTACCTGATGACAGGGCTGCGTATCTGATTGCTCTTTGACCTGGAAGCATTCAACGGTACAGAGCTGCCAATGGTGATCCACAAGTCTTTCAACTCTTCTCTTTCATACTTTGGCTTAGATCTCGTTCCACTAGGGAAGCCAAATAATCATTCCAATCGCTTGATTGATAACCTATACTCATGACCATACACAGAAAATCGCAAGAATCCCAATCCTTCACAATCCAACTCATCAGAGGTCATACCTTGGTAGAGCTCTACTTGCAGCGTGGAGAGGAATTGTATTGTCTCATCTTCATACGCTACATACGGATAAGCCATCAGAGTGTCCAGATGACAACTTTGGTACAGGTGCTGAACATCTTCCAACAATCCGAGTTGTGCAAGTGAGGTCGAGCAAGGATACCTCGTGCTACAGAACTCATTCAGCTTGAAAAGCCTAACATATTCCTCAGTAGGCAATACGTCGGGCTTGTGCAGAAGTTTGGTAGCTCTGCGAGTCTGTTCAGGCATGTATTCGTCTTCCAGATCTTCGTCTATAAGCTCGTACCTCTCTGTCATCGCTCTCTTTCCTCGGGCTATCTCAGCTTTCCTTCTGAAGCTTTCATATTCTCTCTGTTCTCTCTCTGGCCTTGAAGATGACGACTCTGTCTCATCCATGTTGTAGTCAGGATCAACAGAAGAACTGCCACTGTAATTGCTCATGATTCTCCTGTAGAGATTTAGAACTCAAAACTCAAATGTCAATAGGTTAGTCTCAAAGATAGCAATGAAACCAAAATTATTGTCAATAGGCAATGAAATAGATTGAATTGGTCGAGTACAATTCTGTACTCGAGTAACCTGAGCTGTTCCTGAGCTTAGACGAATTGGATCGAGTATCTTCTCAGAGGTCGAGTTGGAATGCTACAGCAGGTCGAGTGAATCGTGGAGGTGGAGTGAATCGTGAAACCTAGAGGTCGAGTAACTTCTCTGAAGTTAGAAGGCTCTGCTGAATTCACGAACAAGAAGCCGAGTAGATTTTTGCAGGGGTCGAGTGCTTTCTCGAGGTCGAGTGAAGTGGTTTGGTCGGGTGACGGAGGGGATGAGCTGGTGACGGCGGCGCGGGGGTCGAGTGAAATTCGCAGGATCGAGTAGCTCTTTGGATGGCGATTTGTGGTGTAGAGAGATTAGAGTGTCGGCGGTGAAATTAAAAAAGAGGGAGGTCGAGTGGATTTGGAGAAGTCGAGTGACGCTTCAAAATGAGTGGTCTAGGTTGAGTTTTAGATTCTCTCTCCAGCTTATCCTCAGCGCGTGGTCCACACTCTGTTGACTTAGAAATTTTTTGCAGAAAACCTACTGTAAACTGTAGGAAATTTCTGCAAGTCTCTGTAGCTTCTGTTGGTCGAGTAAAATGATGATTTAAAAGTTTTTGGGTTTTAAACATCACAGATACTCGACCAATGTACTCGAGTGCAAGGTCTCCAGGTGCAACAAAAGATTTTCAAAATTTTCTACTCCAAACGGGCTGTACACTCGATCTCCAGGTCTTCTGTAGAGTAACAGTTTTGAATTTTTACTCTATCTCCGCGTTGTTCTCTTGTCTCTGAAAACCACAAACACAACTAAAACAAATCAAAAATAACAAGAAAGTAAAAATTATTTACAAGGATAGTCATGGGACTTCCTCCCAAGTGAGCTTGTTTAAAGTCATTAGCTTGACTCCTTTACTCCTTTAATCATCAAGAAGCTCCTGGAGATGAACCGATGTCACCTCTGGAAGGATTTGGTCTGCTAAGTATTTCTTGAGCCTTTGACCATTTACTGTAAAATCTCCACTCTTACCAGCTAGAGTGACTGCTCCATAAGGACGGACCTCAGTGATGCAGAAGGGGCCAGACCATCTAGATTTAAGTTTTCCTGGAAAGAGTTTCAAGCGAGAGTTGAATAGCAGCATCTGATCACCAACCTGGAAATCCTTAGTGATGATCTTCTTGTCATGGAAAAGCTTGGTTCTCTCCTTGTAGATTTTAGAACTTTCATAAGCTTCTAGACGGATCTCATCGAGGTCACTGAGTTGGATCAATCGCTTCTCCTCAGCAGTTTTTATGTCAAAGTTCAGAAGTTTTACCGCCCACATTGCTCTGTACTCGAGCTCAACGGGTAGATGACATGATTTTCCATAGAGAAGATTGAAAGGAGTTGTACCTATGGGGGTCTTGAAAGCTGTCCTGTAAGCCCATAATGCATCATCTAGCTTTGCAGACCAGTCTTTCCTTGTAATCCCAACAGTCTTTTCCAAAATTGTTTTTATCTTCCTATTGGAGATCTCAACCTGCCCGCTTGTCTGTGGTTGATAGGGAGTGGCGACCTTGTGCTTTACTCCATGCTTCTTCAAGAAGTTCTCAAAAACCTTATTGATGAAATGTTTTCCGCCATCACTGATTACTACCCTGGGAACTCCAAATCTTGGGAAGATTATGGTCTTGAACAACTTCAGCATAACTTTTGCATCGTTGGTAGGACTAGCAATAGCTTCGACCCACTTTGATACGTAGTCTACGGCGACCAGTATATATTTATTACCGTATGAAGATGGGAATGGACCCATAAAATCAATCCCCCATACATCAAAGATCTCAACTTCCAAGATTGGATTCTGAGCATGTCATTTCTTCTGCTGATGTTGCCTTTTCTCTGGCATGAATCACACTTCGAAACAAACTCCTCAGCGTCCTTAAACATTGTTGGCCACCAAAAGCCTGCTTGAAGAATCTTGGACACTGTCTTGAACGTTGCGAAGTGACCACCATATGCTGAGCCATGGCAATGCAGCAGGATACCTTCCACCTCATCTTCTGAGACACATCTCCTGTAGATCTTATCTTTACAGAGAGTGTAAAGATAAGGCTCATCCCAGTAGTAATGGTGTATGTCTCTGAAAAACTTCTTCCTTTCATAACTTGTCAGGTTGGGAGGCTCTACTCCACATGCCAAGTAATTGACGTGATCAGCATACCATGGAGATTCTCCTTCAACAGCATTCAGATGGTGGAACTCTTTCCCACTGTAGCTCTTTCCGAAGAACTCTACAACCATGAGCTGTTCTTTTGGCATTGAATCGTCTATCGGAAGGGGTTCTTCAATTCTCATCCTTGACAGATGGTCCGCTGCACCATTTTCAATGTCTTTCTTATCTACTATCTCCATGTCAAACTCTTGCAATAAAAGTATCCATCTTAACAGTCTTGGTTTAGTATCCTTCTTGGCATACAGATGCCTCAAAGCTGCATGGTGACAGTTACCTTTGATCCAACCAAATAGCTTATGAACTTCTCAAATGCGAATACAACAGCTAGAAGCTCCTTCTCAGTTGTTGCATATCTTCCCTGAGCGTCATCCAACGTTCGGCTGGCGTAGTATATGACATGAAGCTTCTTGTCTATTTTCTGGCCTAAAACAGCTCCTACTGCGTAATCTGATGCATCACACATGATTTCAAATGGATAGTCCCAATTAGGCGCTCGAACAACCGGAGCAGATACCAAAGCATCCTTGATGGTTTGAAAGGATTTGAGGTAGTCATCATCGAATTCAAATTCGGTTTCCTTGCACAATAGTCTGGTTAACGGTCTGGCTATCTTGGAGAAGTCTTTAATAAATCTTCTATAGAATCCAGCATGACCAAGGAAGCTTCTGATGTCCTTCACCGTTTTTGGTGGCTGCAACTGCATCATCACTTCAACTTTTCCTTTGTCAACCTCTATACCCTTCTCTGATATCTTGTGACCCAACACTATGCCTTCCTTCACCATGAAATGACACTTTTCCCAATTGAGAACAAGATTCGTCTCTTCGCACCTGGTCAATACCCTGCCAAGATTCAACAAACATGAGGAGAAAGAGGGGCCATAGACCGAAAAATCGTCCATGAAAACCTCCACCATCTCCTCGATTAAGTCTGAAAATATAGAGGTTATACACCTCTGAAATGTTGCAGGAGCATTGCATAAACCAAATGGCATTCTCTTATAGGCAAAAGTTCCATAAGGACACGTGAAATTGGTTTTTTCTTGATCATTAGGGTGAATTGGTATTTGAAAGAAACCATTGTATCCATCAAGAAAGCAATAATATGGATGATTAGCCAAGTGTTCAAGCATTTGGTCAATGAATGGTAAAGGAAAATGATCTTTCCTAGATGCAGCATTCAACTTCCTATAATCTATGCACATTCTATGACCAGTTATAGTTCTAGTAGGGATCAGTTCATCTTTTTCATTTTTGACAACAGTCATTCCACCCTTTTTAGGGACGCAATGCACTAGAGAAACCCAAGTACTATCAGAGATAGGGTAGATACACCAGCATCAAGCAGTTTCAAAATTTCTTTTTTCACTACTTCTTTCAAATTGGGATTTAACCTCCTCTGTGGTTCAATGTTGGAATAGGATTCGTTTTCAAGATGGATCCTATGGTTGCATAAACTAGGTGAAATTCCCTTAATGTCGGATAATGAATAACCAATTGCTCTCCTATACTTTCTAAGCTCAGATAATAGCAGGTTCACTTCATCACTATTTAACTCAGCATTAATGATCACAGGGTAAGTAGAGTTTGGACCAAGGAATGCGTACCTTAGACCTTTTGGAAGTGGTTTGAGATCAACCTTCGGTGCCTTAAGTTCAGACCAGTCATCTGAAGTTGGAATGATCGGCTCCCTAGATTCGTCGGTAGACAAGGTCGAGTGGTTGCTCGAGTACGTCCTCGAGAGTGCAGGTTGAACTCGAGTTGACCCTTCTTTGCTCATTACCATTACCTCTGTTACTGGTCCAATCAATTCCTCAAAGGGTTCTGATTCTTCCATCGCTTTATGGGAGTCTAACAGCTTCTGGTATCCCAATGTTTCCAAATGCAGAAACCCATCTTCACCATTTTTGGTTAAAGCACTGTTAAGATGATCTTCTTCTGCCAGCTCTTCCAGTAACTCATCAGCTAACTGATCCATTTCTTCGATCCAAAAGAGTTACCCTTCTATGGTAGGCTTCTTCATCGCGTCTTTGACATCAAAGGTCATCCTAAAGTCTTTGCCAAGGTTTAGATCGATCTTCCCTTTCTTGACATCAATCATAGTTCCTGCAGTGGCTAAGAAAGGTCTCCCTAGAATCAATGGGTCCTTGGGCTCTTCATCCATCTCCAGGACTACAAAGTCAGTTGGTATCTCCACAGTACCGATCCTGATTGGGAGGTTTTCGAGCAAACCATGAGGGATCCTTACTGATCTGTCAGCTAGGATGAGGGATATATTGCAGGACTTGTATTGAGTGAACCCCAATCTTTTGGCGACAGATAGCGGCATGAGACTGACTGATGCTCCTAAATCGCATAGGCATCTATTGAAAGCCAATGGACCTAAAGAGCACGGTAGAGTGAACGAACCAGGATCACTAAGCTTCTTAGGAATGATCTTCTTCTGTATGATAGCGCTGCATTCATGACTCAATACCACCATCCCTTGCACTTCTTGAATTCTCTCCACAATCAAGTCTTTCAGAAACTTGTGAGAGTCTGGGATTAGCGCTAGAGCGTCAACAAGAGGTATCCGCAACTCAACCTCCTTAATGTTCTTGGCAAACATAGCTCTATATTTGTCTGCGAACGCTTTCTTGTGACGGCCAGGAAATGGAAGCTGCGGTTTGTAGGGAGGAGGGACAAAAACCTTTTCTTTGTTTTTGACAGCAACTGGTTTTGGAGCAGTTGGTGATGCTGCTGGGATGACAGGTCGAGTGGTTGGTCGAGTAACGCTGTCGAGTGGCAGATCGAGTGGTTGCTCGAGTGACTGGTCGAGTGGTTTGTCAGCTTGATCTTTCCCGAGACTTAAATCCTCCCCATCTTGATCTTCACTGTCCTCAGTGACCGTTTTTGGTTCCTCCCTAGTTGGAAGTGCTTTTCCACTACGCAGGGTGATAGCATGAGCATATTCTTTTGGATTCTGAACTACTTTGCCTGGTAGTTGGCTTGTCTGTTTTGTAGCTGAAGAAGATGCAGAGTGTCCCTCTAAGTAACGGACTTTGGTATTCAGTGTTTCCATCTTGACATTGAGATCATTGTAGCTACATTCCAGCTTGTTATGTAACTCAGATATCTCCTTTGCCATCTCCATGGAGCCAGAGGCTTGCCCGTGAAGCAGCTGTTGTAGCATTTGTTTCATATCAGCGTCAGGAGCAGCAGGGCCTTGGTTTTGCTGAGGTGCAAACCCAGGTGGTGGTGGTTGCTGGTAGTTCCCCCGGAATTGCTGCTTAGGAACGAAACCTTGGTTGTAGGGAACAAAAGGTTTGTTCTGACCTTGTTGTTGCTGTGGAGGATACACCTGATCCTGAGGGTTAGCAACGTTGGTGCTACGGTAGGAGAGGTTGGGATTGTTGGTTTTGAAGTTGTTGTATCCTTTGTAGCCACCCTGGTTGTTGTTGATGTAGCTGACTTCTTCCAACTGGTTACCCTCCCCATCTTGGACTTGATACTGCTCGTCATCAACAAGGAAGTGCACATGCTTCTGCTGGCTAAGAAGAATCCTGTCCAGCTTGTCATTCAGCGCTTTGATCTCCTTTTTGTGTTTGTCATCAGAGTCAGCTGTTCCTCTGACGGTCCTATCACAGTCTTCGTTGTAATTGCCATCTGATTGAGCAAGGTTCTCAACCAATTCCCAGCCTTCTTCAACATCCTTGTTCTGGAAATTCCCATTGCTGGCGGTATCCAGAAGCATTCTGATGCGTGGTAGGACTCCTCTGTAAAGAGTGCTGAGCAGAGAGGCTTTAGTAAAGCCATGATGAGGGCATTGGTTGGTGTAACCCTTGAAACGCTCTCATGCTTCACAGAAGCTTTCACCAGTCTTCTGTGAGAAACCAGAAATCTCATTTCTGAGTTTTGCAGTTCTGGCATTGGAGAAGAACTTTGACAGAAAAGCCTTCTTACAATCATCCCAGGTGGTGATTGAGTCATGGGGCAGATTCTTCTCCCAGATGTGTGCTTTGTCTCCCAAGGAGAATGGAAACAAACAGAGTTTGAATCCGTCTTCACTGACACCATTGATCTTTGTTAGGTTGCAAAGCCTATCGAATTCATCAAGGTGGTCGAGTGGATCCTCCATTGGCAAACCATGGAATTTGTTCCCCTGAATCATCGAGATGAGACCACTCTTAATCTCGAAGTTGTTGTTCTGGATAGCAGGAGGTGCAATTCCTTTGCTCTGACGGTGATCACGTGGTGCATCTCCAGCACCAATGTTGGCAGGGCCATTTTGTTGATTCTGGTCGTCAGCCATTTCGAGTGGTTGCTGAGGTACAGGGTTGACTGTGGTTCTCCTTTTTCTGAGTTCGCGAGCGGTTATGTTGTCGTTGAAAAGGAGGTTCTGGTTGCCTGTTGATCGAGTTCACATACAGCAGAGGTGTACCTGGATCAAGAAGACAACAAGAAAAACACACAGTTAGTAACTGAAAAGAAAATTGAAAAAGAACTAGATCTAAGCAAGTCTGAAATCGCCAATGTAACAAACAAACACCCAATCGGCAACGGCGCCAAATTGATAATAGGTTTTTTAGTCAATTATCCTAAAACACCAATCATGTCGTTGTAGTATTTTAGGTTGTCAATCTAAATGGGTGTGATGCTAACAATCAAGATGTGATCAAAAGTCACTAAGTCAAGCCAAGCATAACAGGTTTTGGTGTGTTCTAGCAGTCCTAAGTGAACATGCAGAAAACAGAAAATCAAACAGAAACAGTAAAACACTCGACCAACACAGCTCTTTGCAGAGCACTGGGTGAGGTCGAGTGACAGGTCG
Organism: Arabidopsis thaliana; assembly: GCF_000001735.4. Lineage (NCBI taxonomy): Eukaryota > Viridiplantae > Streptophyta > Magnoliopsida > Brassicales > Brassicaceae > Arabidopsis > Arabidopsis thaliana. Next base: position 15,251,397 of record NC_003074.8, on the reverse strand, counting down.
AAAATGAAACAGGGATACTCGACTGCACAGTCTGTTGCCAGACAACTGGGTGGTCGAGTACCAGGTCGAGTAACAGTTAAAGAATTGCAGAAACTAAACAACAGATGACAGGATGCAGTAAACAGCAGTAAAGTAAACAATAAAATCAATCAGACAAAGAATTCCTAAGGATGGGGTAATTGAGTAGTTTCGTTTCCTCAGTTTACAGGTGATTGACATGCTCAATAAATTAACCCTAGACAACAAGTTCATTCACCAAATCTAAGTGCCACCGCAACAGAGATTCTCAAGCTAACCTAGTCTCAGACTCAATCACCATTGACAAGACCTAACCTAACAAGCATTACGAAGCAACAAGTTAAAGCCAAAACGCTCCCTGCAACCAATACCTTGGTACAGGGTCACGAATCTCTGGAATTAGTGGTTCAGACATTTCATCGAAGACGTCGGTAGAGTGATGAGGTCGAGTAGTGGTCTGGCAGTGAAGGTGAAGGCACTCGACCTGGGGGTCGAGTGATGTGATCGAGTGGTGTCAGAAGATACTCGACTTCCAGGTTGAGTGACGAGGTCGAGTGGTGGTCTGATGATGGAGGTGAAGGCACTCGACCTTGTGGTCGAGTGGTGAAGTGAAGTGGTGATGTCCTTTGCTCGACCTGGGGGTCGAGTGGTCTCTTGAGATCTTGAAGCTCCTACTCGACCTCTTGGTCGAGTGGTTTGTCGTGATCAGGTCCGCTTCTTCTAGATAGCTCGTCAACAGCTCCAAATCACCTGAAATCAACGCAAATATGCAACATGCATGCAAAACTATCCTAAACATGCAAAGTAATGACAAATGATGTGAAATGGTATAAAACAGTGATGATATGATGCTAAAATGATGACAAATGGATGCTCAAAACATGCAAAATACACACTTATCATTATCGCAGAAACATTTGGTGGTGCTGAAGATGTTGATGCGAGCGTATTGACGATTAAGTAGATTATCGGCGGCCCAGGCAAATCAATAGTTGGCGCAGTCTGCGTGTTTGTAGAGGGAGAAAGATCAATACTTGGGTGATCGATGCTCTCGACAGGTATAATACGACGGAGATCCGGATCAGATGTCGAAGCAAGTACAGCGAGCGCGTCAGCGGGAGCATTATCGCTTTTTGGGATCTTATTAAGTTCAAAGAGCTCAAAATTACGGGACAGATCGCGAACCACCTTGAGATAGGCGTCCATCTGTTCATTTTTTGCCTCGTAATCACCGCTGAATTGGTTAGCCACCAATTGCGAGTCGCAATAAGCTTGTATTCTTTTGACGCCAATACCGTACGCAAGGCGCAAACCAGCTATCAATGCCTCGTATTCAGCTTCGTTATTGGAGGCTGGGAAAGCGAGTGTGAAAGATTGCTCCAGCACTTCTCCCGTAGGAGAATCCAATCGTACGCCAACTCCGGATTCGTGTCGGGAAGAAGCGCCATCAACGTGCAATATCCATTTCTCGGATGGAGGGGCGCCCTCGATGAGATTGGGTGGGAGCTCGATTATAAAATCAGCGAGTACTTGTGATTTCGCGCATGTTCGGTTTTTGTACGTAAGATCATATTCGCCTAGCTCGACCGCCCATTTTGCTAATCGGCCAGACTGGCTTGGACTGTGCAAGATCGTCCGTAGAGGCTGGTTAGTCAAGACTTCGATTGCGTGAGATTGGAAGTATGGTCAAAGTTTGTGAGCCTAGATCACTACGGCATAAGCAAGCTTCTCTAGCGTAGGGTACCGCAGTTCGGCACCGTCGAGAGTTTTGCTAACGTAGAAAATGGGGTGCTGTTCACCGCGATCTTCTCTGATCAGAACTCCGCTGACCGCAGAACTTGAGACGGCAATATAAAGATACAGTACTTCGCCCTGCTCAGGTTTGGCCAAAATCGGTGGAGTTGAGAGGTAGTCCGCTGACTGCATGTTTGAAAGCTGCTTCACACTTATCGTCCCACTCAAAACGTTTGTTGCTCCGCAAAAGTTGGTAGAACGGAAGGCATTTGTCGGTTGAACGGGAGATAAAACGATTTAATGCAGCGATCCGTCCAGTGAGCCGTTGTACTTCGCGAGTGTTCCTTGGGGAGGGAAGATTGATTAGCGCAGAGATCTGTTTTGGGTTCGCTTCTATTCCCCGTTGGGTGACAAGGTATCCGAGGAATTCTCTAGAAGTCACTCCGAAAGTGCATTTGGCTGGGTTCAACTTCATGTTGTATTTGTTCAGGACGTCGAAGCATTGTTGCAAGTGAGAGACGTATTCTGCAGCATGGGTTGACTTAACAAGCATGTCGTCAATATAGACTTCCATTGTGCGGCCCAGTTGCTCGGCGAACATTCAGTTTACTAACCGCTGATACGTTGCTCTTGCATTTTTGAGGCCAAAAGACATCACCTTGTAACAGAATGTCCCTCGATCTATAATGAATGCCGTCTTTTCTCGATCGTTTTAGTGGATAAGTATCTGGTTATAACCCGAAAAAGCGTCCATGAAGGACAACAATTCGTTACCGGCAGTAGCTTCGACGAGCTGGTCAATACGCGGGAGGGGAAAACTATCTTTCGGACATGCTTTGTTGAGATCAGTGAAGTCGATGCAGACTCGCCATTTGCCGTTCTTTTTCTTTACAACGACAGGATTGCTTAGCCAATCGGGATATCGCACTTCAACTATCGATCCTGCTTCGAGCAGTTTCTGAACCTCTTCATTGACGGCATTTGCGCATTCCGGACCAAGTTTGCGTCGTTTTTGTTTGATCGGTTTGAACGTGAGTCAACGTTAAGTTCATGGCAAGTAATATCTGGTGCGACACCCGTCATATCTTCCATTGACCATGCGAAGGTCATGACATTCTGACTTAAAAACTGTACGAGCTCGTCCTTCAATTGTTGCGGTAAATCAGCGCCAATACCAACACATCGAAGAGGGTCAGTTGCGTCAATGTTAACTTGGATTACCGATTCAGTCCTTGGTACTATGCGTTCATCGAGCGAAGGAGTGGGTTCAGTTATCATAAAAGCTTTAGCATTTCTGAGTTGACGCTCGACTATGAAACACGTACGAGCAACATTGTTCTGCCGACGTAGATTGGCAGCATTATTGTTCCAACGGTCATAACAGTATCGCCGTCGAACCCCGTTTAAGGTTGAACGTTGTGTTTGGTTGAGCGCAAGTCGACCCCCATTTGTATCAGAACGTCCTTGAAGATGACGTTGACTGATCTACCAGTGTCAATGAGGACTTTGGTGACTGTGCTTTCAGCGATTATCAACTCGACAACTAACGGATCATTATGCGGGCCTGTCAAGCCAGCTGCGTCGGCTTCAGTGAAGATTATCGGTTCAGTGTTATCAAAAGTTGGGGTACTGTTGGCGAGCCAATCCCGTGTTACTTCAGCTTGTCGGCGATAATTTCTGATGGATCTGACAGAATCGCGGCAAGTCGTTAGTCCACCCATGATCATGTGTATCTTGTTCCGATGGATGGGGGCGTTATCATTTCGTTTCGGGGCATTAGTTCACCGATCATCATCTCGGGCACGTTCGTTTTGCCGAGTCTCTTCTGTCCGCAGACGCTCGTTACGTTGGTTATAATCATCTCTCTGAACTGGGTGATACATGTTGTCCTTGTGCGTTGCTACCTGACGTCGTTCGTACTCAACGTCGAGGTCGCCTTTCTTGAATTTTGAGAGGAGTAGGAGCTGAAGTTGTAGACAATCATCAGTCGAATGACCGAAGATTTTATGGAACTCGCAGTAGGCCGGTTTACGTTTGGTATCAGTTTCCCGATAATACTTGTTCCATGGTTTAGAAGGTTGCCCTTCTGAACTACCAATTGCGTAAGTTGCTGCTTTCTTGCCCTTATCTCCCTTACTATAATCCTTATCATAATGCTGACGAGGTTTGTAGTGTTCGTCGTATGATTTATCATTTGAATGCGAGGCTTTGGGTTGGCGTCTTGCCATCACAGCTTTTTCTACTTCGACTTCGATAAATCGGATAGCGCGATGTAGGGCATCCTCTAGTGTTGCCGGCTGGGTGATTACCAAGTCTTCCCTGAATCGCGATTCGTATGAGACAGCGTTCCGCAGGGCAGCGATTGTGGCATCATCGGTTATAGCAATATTGGAAACAACCTTTTTGAATCGTTCGTTAAACTCTCGCAACGGCTCCTTGTATTTTTGAGACATAGTCCACAAGTCAGCATTAGAGGCACCCTTAATCATGAATATGGAATGGTGCTGCAAGAAGACGGCCGTAAGTTGGTGATAGTTGTTAATCGTATTGGCCTCAAGTAGCGAAAACCAGTTGAACGCGTCGTCAATCAGATTTTCTATGAATATCTGGCAGCTGCCCGTGTCGCATTCTTCGGGAGAGAAATGATTGCGGTTGATTGCCAGGCTAACAGACTTTAGAAAAATCTTCGGGTCGGTGAGACCGTTGTAGGGAACCAGCTTAACCTTTGTTATGTGTCGGACGCGAACTTCCGAAATGCGTGCCGTGAAAGGAGATCTTTATGTTTCTTCCAATACTTCTCCAGTTCCGGGGCAGAGCTAATGGCACGGTGCATTTTGGATGACATGACTTTGATGACCGTGTTCATGCGTTCGATTTCCATGTTGCGTGTTTGGTCGACGTTGTCGGAAGATCAGTTCAGCAAACTTCTGTTGCTCGGTAGGATGCGGTCGTTCGGTAGATTCTCACGGAGTTGCCCTTCAACAGATCCTACGATAACTGATGCCGGTCTTTGTCGCCAGTTTTCGGAACGTTCCGCAGCAGGAATTTGGGGAGATGGCAGGCGTTCATGATCATCGCGAGGCTGAGAGTCACGTCTTCGGCGTCGTAACCGTTCGATCTGACTTTGCGAAGCAACTTGCGCTGCAACAAGGGCATCGATTCGTTCGGTTGTTCGTGCGTCTTGACCGTTGAGTCGATCTAAGATGGTTTGCACGAGGTCATCCAAATGGGAACCTTGGTTTGAAGGTGCAGCGTCGCCGCCAAGCGCGGTGTCTCCCACTGCGGCTGCTACCCCGGCAGGACGTGGTTCGGCGCGTGCGGGATTCAGGCAAGCTTGAGCGGGTGCTGGGTTCTCTGGTGGCAGTTGCATTGCGTCAGGTGCCGGCTGTTGTTGGCTGGCGTCAGATCCGTTTTCGCTCGATGTGTCTGTCATGTCGTCTTCGGTTTTGTGGATCGCTGGGGACATCTACGCTGCTCGCCGTTCTCGTTCTGTGAAAGAAAAGCTTTGAACTGTCCCACGGTGGGCGCCAATTGTTTGTACCGAGGTTGTAACAATGAATAAGTAAGGGATTTTCGGGAAGACGAAGTATCTTTTATTAGCTGACGAACGAGAAAGGTAAACAACAGGCCGGTCGAATAGTTACAAGTGATTTCTATCGATCGGCAACGTAACACGACTCGAATTGAGAACAAAACGAACCGTGAATTAAAACGAACCGAGAACAAAACGAATCGAGAACAAAACGAACCGAAGACAAAACGAACCGAGAACAAAAACAAACCGAAAGACAAAGAGTTTTAGTCCGAATATTGCTCTGATTCTCTGGGTATTATCTTTTGTATCACTATTTCGCCAATAGTGCATTATTTATAGGACAAACCTCTTAACCTAAAGATTCTTCTACTCCTCCTGTAAATTACCGTTTTGCCTCTTGTGTTTAATAGGCTAATTTGTTGGAGACAACAAGCCCATTAAACACTTAAGTCTCTGTTTGAGTCAAATGATATGTTGAGGATGAAGCCCATGTCCAACACACGCTTGAATTTTTTTTACTTTTGGTGGCAAAATAGAGAGATGCTCAACTCAAGATCGGGGATAAGCAACTCATGGTGTTCCGACGTTTTTCTCATCTGCTACATAGAACTAAAATCAAATAACAGTCATATTTTATGTTTTGGTTCATTTGTTATTTGGACTTTAAAATATCTTTCTATCACTCTCTATGTTGTCCATTTGGGCTTATTAATAAACTCTTTGGCCCACAAGAACAGAAAGAACCCACCAAAATCCCGGTTCAATTCAGTTTAGAAATAATCCCGGTTTTAATTGATTATTATTATTTTCTTCAATTGAAATAGTTAGTAATAATTTAATTTTGTTTTCAAATGGGAAATTAGATCTAGCTAGTGGCTCGTTTCGTTGCCTCAGATCTCTCTTCGATCGAGCTTCTTGGGTCAAAACCAGAGAGCTAAGGCAATTCTCATTTCTCACTTCTCTCTCGATTCCGTCGTATCTCCGACGATCTTGCTCCCGCACGATCCGATTGTGTAATTCGTTCGATTTTGCGGTAGAACAAGAAGACGAAGAAGTCGAAATAGGAAGGATTAAAGATGGCGGCTGGTGGATTTTTGACTCGAGCATTTGATACGATGCTTAAGGAGTCTGGAGGAAAGAAGTTTCCTGATCTCCAGAAAGCTATTCAAGCTTATCAAGGTTAGATCTCAATTTCTCCCAATTTTTTGCTCAAAATCGTTCGATCGTTGCTTTTGGTCCGGGTAGATTCCACGATCATAGCCATCTGCTAGATGTATTTGACTAAAATGTGGTCGCACAAGCTGAGATTTCAGGTTATTCCCAGTGTTTGGTTTTGTTAGTGAACTTTAGTATGATGTGGTAGGATACAGCTAAGACTATGAAATTCGATGGAATTTAAGACCTTCTGGCTTATAGTTTGTATCTGACAATTAGACCTGTGAACAAAGATGCTACGTATCAGAATAGTTTTACTTCTTATTCGTTAGTTCGAGTAATATAACCTTTTTGGAAGACGTAATTTCTTTTAGGTTCCAATCAATCTGTGCTTTATTGTACAAGAAAGTTCTGGACAGGGATTAGTTACTTACATGATTACAGAATGGTTTGCTTAGTTCTTTGTTAAATTAAAGAGAAGTGACGTCTGTTGTTACAAAATTTGTTTGAACTTGTCATCTTCGGGGTATAGCTACGCGTAAGCTGCATGTGCTACTTAGATTTTCAACTGATCTATATCAATGAGGTGATATTAGAAGTAGTATGAAGGACATTCACTCCCTGGTGCTATCCAGAAATCAATGAATTTTAAGGCTTCTCTCCACATTTTGTTTTTATTTTTGGCTCTAATTTGGCCTTGGTCACAAATGTTTTCATTTGATAGAAGAAATTAGGTGGTAATGATTTTTCTGTCGCTAACTGGTTTAGCTTCCATTTGTGATTGTTTATAGATGGTTCAAAGGTTGTTACGCAGGCTGCACCCTCGAGCATAGTGGAGAGGTAATGACCAAACCAGTATTCCATTTTCTGCTAGTTGTTGGATTGAGTTTTCTCGATAAAACTGATAGTTACTTTGAAATTTTATTGTAATGTTAGGTAGTCATCTGGTGATGTTTATCTTAGTCACCTTTTAACCATGGTAGCTACTAGTCACGCTTTCATGAAAACTCTTTGCCAAATCTTATTTGTCAAATTTTAGTTTTCTGTAAGAGTTTGAGACTTCCGTGTTTTTGGTTATCTTTTATCTGACCATTTCTTAAAGGGTTTTGTAATTTATATGTAAAGGTGGCTTGTTCAACAGTTTATTTCGTCTACACTGACACTTTATATTTAACTTCAGTTCACAAGCTGAAGGTGGAGGTGAAAAAACTGGGGTAGAAGCAGATGAACCGCAAAAAGTCACGAGTGCTGAAGTAGCGCAGCAGGCTAGCCAGTCAAAAAGTGAGACTATAAACGTTTCCTTAGCAAATGCTGGACACACATTAGGGGGAGCGGAAGTGGAGCTTGTGCTGAAACCTCTACGCCTTGCATTTGAGACAAAGAACTTAAAAATATTTGATGCTGCTTTGGATTGTCTTCATGTATGTATTTTTTTTTTTTTTTAAATTGCTCTGAGTATCCCTGGACGTTTGCTCCATTAAAGTTTTTTCGTTTCAGATTCATTTGACTCTGTACTTATGTAATGTATCTCCTGTCATTCTATTAATGTTCTGTATATGTTTTTAATTCTTTGTTTGTTGCAAGCAGAAACTCATTGCCTATGATCATTTGGAAGGGGATCCGGGGTTGGATGGTGGAAAAAATTCTGCACCTTTCACCGACATTCTGAACATGGTTTGCAGCTGTGTTGATAATTCATCACCAGACAGGTATGTACCTTCGTGTTTCAAAATCTTCTTGAGATTGGTTATACCAATTCTTAAAGCTGAAAGTTTTGTGCAGCACTGTACTCCAAGTACTGAAGGTTCTTCTTACAGCTGTTGCTTCAGGAAAGTTCAAAGGTAATTCTCTGATGTAGAAAGCTATGTTTTGTAACTTTTAGTGGGCTGAACTGTTTCCTCTACTTATTTTGCTTGCAATATCAATTTAAATTATTTTAATCTGTTTTTATCGCAGTGCATGGGGAGCCATTGCTGGGAGTTATTAGAGTTTGCTATAACATTGCTCTAAACAGGTGTGTTTTCTCTTCTTTTTTCTAATTTTTTAATCACCCTAGGTGCAATCACTAAATGCAGAATTTACATGTAGCAAGAGCCCAATTAACCAAGCAACTTCTAAAGCAATGCTGACTCAGATGATAAGCATTGTATTCAGGAGAATGGAGACTGACATTGTAAGTAATTCTATATTTCTCGATGTTGCATATGCTTTATTGAATTTGAATGCATGAAAACAAAGTAAATGTTGAATGGAGGTGCTGACCATTAAATATATATCTAGGTTTCCGCATCATCCACAGTGTCTCAAGAAGAACATGTTTCAGGTGACACTTCAAGCCCTAAAAATGAAGAAATAACTGCAGCTGACGAAAATGAGAAAGAAATGACCTTAGGAGATGCACTCACTCAGGCTAAAGACACAACTCTTGCATCTGTTGAAGAGCTGCATACCCTTGTGGGCGGTGCTGATATTAAGGTTGGTCTTTCACCTTATATCGTAAACATTTCTCCATATCCGTGACTGGATTAGAGATGTATTCTTCAAAAAAAGAAGTACTGAAAGAATTATGGAAAAAAAGTTAGAAATTCCTTAGAAGAAAAAGATTGTATATTGTTTTGTAGCGTTCTTTCTCTATATACTTCTGGCATATCCTCTTTGTTGCTTCTGGATAAGTAGAGATATTCGTCTGTCACTTGTCTTTGAATGCCCACTAGATATATTTTTTTTAACATGTCTGCGTCCCATAAGCTCTATAGAGTTTCCTGTCTGAATTTTAAATAGTGAGGCTGGAAGAAGTTCTCTAGAATAGTTTTTTCGTTCTTCCTGGTAGATAGATGACTCTTGTATACTGTGGTTCAAAAGTTGTGGCTTTTGCGGACAATGAAATTCTGAATCCTATGATCAGGGTTTAGAAGCCGCCCTTGACAAAGCTGTGCATCTTGAAGATGGCAAGAAGATAAAACGGTATATGTCATACCACTCTTCTCAATTTCTGAGTTTAAGCTTTTGCTTTACTGATCTATGTACCAGTATGTTGTTACGCCTATTTAGGCTTATGTGTTTGAGTATGTGTACGCACATGCCTGTATCATACATATAAACTTGCATGTGGCTTTACATACACACATGCTCATATTTACCTGTTTTGATTAGCAGATAATGAGTTAGACTTGTTTTTTTTCTTTGTAAGAGTCATGACTTTCTATTCAACTCATTTTAATTCCATAGGGGCATCGAGCTGGAGAGCATGAGTATTGGACAGCGTGATGCATTGCTTGTTTTCCGTACCCTTTGCAAGGTTGGCTTTTTTTTATGGTTCCATCTCTCTATTCTTGACTAGCTATTTGTGGTGCTTATGTGACAATTTTTTTAAGTTCTGTATCAGATGGGTATGAAAGAAGATAGTGATGAAGTCACAACCAAGACCCGTATATTGTCTCTTGAGCTTCTTCAGGTAAACCTAGTTAATCATCTTGTAAATTTGTAGCAAAGGCATTACATGATATTTAGACAAAAAAAAAAAAAAAAAGGCATTACATGATACTGAACTTCTGTTGCACATCATATAAATTTTTTTTATTATTTTGAAGTCAAATAGAGGTGTGTATACATAGTTGTTGTCACTGTTAACTGCTTCCTGCCTAAATGATTTACACCCGAAACAGTGTGCATTCCTCAGAACTTTAATGTTGTGAAAGCCCCATATATACCTCTTTGCTTATCCTGAGTTTTAGTTGTTGACATTAGATTGTTATTTATGTTGCATTCATTGAAGGTCCTTTCTGTTGGCTGATTTTGACCAATTTTCTGCAATAAATATGTTTGCAATATGCAGGGTATGTTAGAAGGAGTTAGTCACTCATTTACAAAGAACTTTCACTTTATAGATTCAGTGAAAGCCTACCTCTCATATGCATTGTTGCGGGCGTCGGTTTCTCAGTCTTCTGTCATATTTCAGGTTTGATTCTCCATTTCATATAGATCTGAAAGTTCTATCAGATTGTTGTATCTGACTAGAATTTATGTTCTTGCAGTATGCATCTGGTATCTTCTCCGTGCTTTTGCTGCGGTTCAGAGACAGTTTAAAAGTAAGCATGTGCTGTCCCCAGTTTAGAAATTCCTTTTTTTGTACAGGGATTGTTACCTTTCACCATATTTTTCTGATCCTAAATCTCACTCTCAGGGTGAAATTGGTATATTTTTCCCCATCATCGTCTTAAGATCATTAGATAACTCCGAGTGTCCCAATGACCAAAAGATGGGTGTTCTTAGGTACAATATTTTTCTGCTCGTCCAGATGTAATTTTGTTTTGAATACATCTCTTAGGCAAGTGAGTCTATTATCTTTTTGCTGTGAATTTCATGGATACTCATATTTTTCTACGCAGGATGCTTGAGAAAGTCTGCAAAGATCCTCAGATGCTTGTTGATGTGTATGTAAACTATGATTGTGATCTAGAGGCCCCAAACTTGTTTGAGCGCATGGTGTGCTCCATTTTCCATTCTTTTATATAACTACTGTACTTCAGCAATGTGACTGGTAGTTATGACTCACATTACATGTTTTTATTTTACTTTAGGTAACAACTTTGTCTAAAATTGCTCAAGGGTCTCAGAGTGCTGATCCAAATCCTGCCATGGCTTCGCAGACAGCTTCGGTTAAAGGTTCATCCCTTCAGGTAGGCGTCATATCATGTTTGCTTTACTTGCATCCAGAAAATAAACTACTGAAATTGCTATGTATATATTTTATCTAAATCCTTATGAAATTATTCACTAAGAAATTGGAGGAACCTTTTTTCGTAAATATTTCTAGTGCCTGGTCAACGTTCTTAAATCACTAGTTGATTGGGAGAAAATAAGGAGAGAGGCAGAAAATAGTACAAGAAATGCAAACGAGGACTCTGCTTCTACTGGAGAGCCAATTGAAACCAAAAGCAGGGAAGATGTCCCAAGCAACTTTGAGAAGGCTAAAGCTCATAAATCCACAATGGAGGCTGCCATCTCCGAGGTTCTTGTTTAATATCCTGCTACTTGTCACTGGTAGTGACATACTAATGCATGGATAATCATTTTTGCAGTTCAACAGGAATTCAGTGAAGGGTGTCGAATATCTAATTGCAAACAAGTTGGTTGAAAGGAATCCTGCTTCAGTTGCACAGTTTCTGAGAAGTACTTCGAGTCTGAGCAAGGTGGAACACTAGAACTATGCATAGTTATTTTCAGTATTTATAGGTGGGATTTAACTGTTGTTATATATAGGTTATGATTGGCGATTACCTGGGCCAACACGAGGAGTTTCCTCTTGCTGTCATGCATGCATATGTTGATTCAATGAAATTTTCAGAAATGAAGTTTCATTCGGCTATTCGTGAATTTCTCAAAGGTTTTAGACTTCCTGGAGAGGCCCAAAAAATTGATCGTATTATGGAAAAGTTCGCAGAAAGGTAAGGGCGCCATGTATTATTCTCTGAGATCATTATATGAATCTAGTACAAATATTAAGCTTGGTAGTTATTTGTGGATTAGGTGAATGGAAAATCTATATTTGGTTCTTATCATTTTCCCAGTTAATAACTAACATATTATGTTCCACTGTTGCCTTGAGTAGATATTGCGCAGACAATCCGGGTCTTTTCAAGAATGCAGATACAGCCTACGTTCTAGCCTATGCAGTTATCATGTTAAATACAGATGCGCATAATCCTATGGTTTGGCCTAAGATGTCAAAATCAGATTTCACACGTATGAATGCCACTAATGATCCTGAAGATTGTGCTCCAACTGAACTTCTGGAAGAGATCTATGATTCTATTGTACAAGAAGAAATTAAACTAAAAGACGATGACACCATGAAGAAGCTCAGTAGTCAAAGGCCAGGAGGAGAAGAAAGAGGTGGTCTTGTCAGCATTCTTAATCTGGGTTTGCCAAAGAGAATATCAGCAGCTGATGCTAAATCTGAGACTGAGGACATTGTTAGGAAAACACAGGAAATTTTCCGAAAGCATGGAGTGAAAAGAGGAGTCTTTCACACGGTTGAGCAAGTGGACATTATAAGGCCCATGGTGGAAGCTGTTGGGTGGCCTCTGCTTGCTGCTTTCTCCGTTACAATGGAAGTAGGTGATAACAAACCAAGGATTCTTCTCTGCATGGAGGGATTTAAAGCTGGAATACATATTGCTTATGTTCTTGGAATGGATACAATGCGATATGCATTTCTAACATCGCTTGTCAGGTAAACTCGTAAAACTTATTTCACACTCCCTTTTATGTTTAGTGTTGAATATATATTTAGGTTGCATTGTATATTGGCAGTTTGTGTAGAATATTGTGCCATTGCTGCGCAATGCATGTTGACTATTTTTCTTTGAATTGTCCATAGGTTCACTTTCTTGCATGCTCCAAAAGAAATGCGGAGCAAAAATGTTGAAGCATTGAGGATATTACTGGGGTTGTGTGACTCAGAACCTGACACCCTTCAAGATACTTGGAATGCAGTTTTAGAATGTGTTTCTAGGCTGGAATTCATTATTTCTACTCCCGGAATTGCTGCAACAGTAATGCATGGATCAAACCAGATCTCCAGGGATGGGGTTGTTCAATCATTGAAGGAGTTAGCCGGGAGACCTGCTGAACAAGTTTTTGTAAACAGTGTCAAGCTGCCCAGTGAATCTGTTGTGGAGTTTTTTACTGCGCTATGTGGTGTTTCAGCTGAAGAATTGAAGCAGTCTCCTGCCCGTGTTTTCAGCTTGCAGAAGCTAGTTGAGATCAGTTATTACAATATAGCACGTATCCGAATGGTACTCTTCTGATAGTTTTCTATCCTTACTCAATGCATAGTTATCTATGAGAACTTATACAGGTCATAACACATACCCTACCTTGCACCTCATGCAACTTGAAAGTATGGATACACTTGAGAATGAACAGCATTAACAATAACATAATGAGAAAGTAAAGCAGAGAACTTTGTTAACTTTGCTGTCAATATTGTTCTAAATTTGACTCATCTCTAGTGTGCGTTGCAACAAGTTCTGGTGTCTATTATAAAGCTGCTTCCTCATTCATTATCAAAGTAATATTGAAGGGCCGATAGATTATGTATCTTACGCTTATATGTATTTCAATACTTAACACGTATTACTTTATTTTGTGTTTGTTTTGTGACATATACCAGGTCTGGGCAAGAATATGGTCTGTCCTTGCCGAACATTTCGTATCTGCTGGTAGCCATCATGATGAAAAGATTGCAATGTATGCCATAGATTCTCTGAGACAGCTCGGGATGAAGTATTTAGAACGTGCTGAGCTCACCAATTTCACTTTCCAAAATGATATTCTCAAACCGTTCGTTATTATCATGCGGAATACTCAAAGTCAGACCATAAGGAGCCTAATTGTTGACTGCATCGTTCAGGTTGCTTGCTTGATCTATTCTATATTCTAAAATTAATATGTTTCCTTGGTTTTTGTTACTCGGTAGTATGCAGCCATTATTTCAGCAGCTAATCAATCTTTTTATTTTAGATGATAAAATCTAAAGTTGGAAGTATCAAATCGGGATGGAGGAGTGTTTTTATGATATTTACAGCAGCTGCAGATGACGAAGTTGAATCGATAGTTGAAAAATCATTTGAGAATGTTGAGCAAGGTGACAAACAGTCCATCAAACTATTGCACTTGTATCCCTGTTTTACTCAATTTTCTCACTCTTTCGTTTTGATAAATGTTTGTGTAACCACTCGTTTGTTTGCAGTTATTCTGGAACACTTTGACCAGGTGATAGGTGACTGCTTCATGGATTGTGTCAATTGTCTCATCAGGTTTGCCAATAACAAAGCTTCAGACCGGATAAGCCTGAAAGCTATTGCCCTTCTCAGAATATGTGAGGATCGGCTTGCAGAGGTATGTTTTCAAGCTAAATTTAGCTTCAAAATTCAGCGTTTTACTCTTCTATTATAACTTCAATCCTATGCTCTCCCGTTCGTATCTACTTTTAGGCCTGTCTTTGAACTTCCTCACTTTCTTTTGATTCTTCCCTCTGTAACTACATGTGCTCATTTGCCTGGCATATGATGATTCTCAGGGACTTATACCCGGTGGTGTTCTTAAGCCCGTTGATGGCAATGAGGATGAAACTTTTGATGTGACAGAGCATTACTGGTTTCCGATGCTTGCCGGTCTATCTGATCTCACATCTGATTATAGGCCCGAAGTTAGAAACTGTGCTCTGGAGGTGTTGTTTGATTTGCTAAATGAAAGGGGAAACAAGTTCTCCACACCTTTCTGGGAGAGTATCTTCCATCGCATCTTGTTTCCAATTTTTGATCATGTGAGTCATGCTGGAAAGGAAAGCTTAATATCTTCCGGGGATGTAAAATTTCGTGAAACAAGCATTCATTCCCTTCAGCTCCTCTGCAATCTCTTCAATACGTTCTACAAGGTACTGATGAAGCTTCTACATTTGCTCCCTCTGTGCTCATCTTGTCCGTTATTACTCAATTAAATTTCAGGGTTGTTGCAGTACTTGTCATGTTTACTGCATGAAATTATACAGAAATTTTTTTCTTAACATGCAACTTTGGACATATTAATATTATTGCGTGCTGCAAATTTGACCAACGAATTTTTCACCTTTGGAGCAGGAAGTATGTTTTATGCTGCCTCCACTTTTAAGTTTGCTCCTAGACTGTGCGAAGAAATCAGATCAGACAGTTGTTTCAATTTCATTAGGAGCATTGGTTCACCTCATCGAGGTTGGAGGCCACCAATTTAGTGAGGGAGACTGGGATATGCTCTTGAAAAGCATAAGGTGACCATCTTTCATAAAAAAAAATTGTCTTCAAATGTTGCTATCTAACCTTTTCTTTCTGTTGCCAGAGATGCATCATACACAACTCAACCGCTGGAGCTGTTGAATGCTTTGAGTTTTGACAATCCGAAAAAGAACCTAGTTTTGGCAGGAGACATAGAGGCCGATGCCTCTGATTCTCCACGAGTTGATCGTAATCCGGACGATATTAAAGATAATGGGAAAGTGTCCGCCCAGGCATCTCCAAGGATTGGTACTCATGGTACTTCCCTAGAATCTGGGATACCGCCTAAGGCTGATGGTTCGGAAGGTTGACTCTAAACTTTTTGTAGAATTTTGGATTTATGCATAAACAATTTTCAATATTCACTTATGGTGTTGGAAAATAATTGTTATAATAGGACATGTTGGGGATGGTAAACTTCTTGAAAAACATTGGATTTGCACAACGCCATGTTTTTTTAACCTTTATCTTTCTCATTAAAGGTCGTCCATCGTCATCTGGAAGGGCTCAAAAGGATGTGGATGATGTGAATCTGCAGCGGAGTCAGACTTTTGGCCAAAGATTCATGGACAATCTCTTCCTCCGGAATCTCACATCTCAACCAAAAAGCTCTGTTGCAGAAGTGACTGTACCCTCCTCTCCATATAAGGTATTTTGCACTTGCACAACTTTTCTTCCATTTGATGTACCTTACTAATTTACACTCGTCACAGGTCATTCCTTTTTTCATAGTTCTCTTGTTTTTCCGAGTAATATGATACATTTACGAATTATTTTCTTCTGTAGCATGAAGATCCTACAGAGCCTGACAGCAGAGAAGAAGAGAGTCCAGCATTGGGAGCTATTAGAGGAAAATGCATCACACAATTACTACTACTTGGTGCTATCAACAGCATCCAGGTATTTAGATGTCTTCTCTGCTTTGCTATGTTGTATGGTGTTGCAAACACTCTCATTCCTTAGCACCTGGTCCCCAGTAAGCTTTAGGGTAAATGTGCGTGGTGTTGTGAACTGACAGTTGCAGCTTTCTTGTTTGATGTTAATTCTGCAGCAAAAATACTGGAGTAATTTGAAAACCCCACAGAAGATTGCGATTATGGACATCTTATTCTCTTTCATCGAATTTGCTTCTTCCTACAATTCATATTCTAACCTTAGAACACGTATGAATCACATTCCCACAGAGAGGTTAGTGAATAAGCCTTTGGACTGAGTTATAAATAGATATTTTTATCGTCCTTATACATTTTTTTCTTTAATAGGCCACCTCTAAACCTTCTCCGGCAAGAGCTGGAAGGAACCACCATATATTTGGACGTCTTGCAAAAGACAACTTCTGGGCTTGCGGATGATGCATCTAACTCGGAAGATAGACTAGAAGGTGCAGCAGAAGAAAAATTGGTATCGTTCTGTGAACAGGTTCTGAAAGAAACATCTGATCTCCAGTCCACTTTGGGGGAGACTACTAACATGGATGTTCATCGGGTACTGGAGCTACGTTCTCCCGTGATTGTGAAGGTAATACATCTTAATTGCTTATGCATTTGTCGCTGAGAATATAAAATCTATGATAGAGAGGATAATTTTCTTATGTCATTGTCGTTCCAGGTTTTGGAAGGCATGTGCTTCATGAACAACACAATATTCAGGAAGCACATGAGAGAGTTCTACCCTCTGCTCACGAGGCTCGTTTGCTGTGAACAGGCAAGTTATTGAATTTGTTTCTGTTCTAGATATTTCTCACACAACTGAACTTTGTTTTGGAGTTAGTTTCGTACTTTCGAGCCACCCATTATGTAATCGGTAGAGAGCTAACTCCACGAGTGTTTCTGTCTGCAGATGGAGATAAGAGGTGCACTAGCCAACCTTTTCAAAGCACAATTGAAGCCACTTTTGCAACAGTAAATGATCTATACGCTATGATATTGTGGCAAAGCAAAACACTCTCAATGTCATTTACTTCCAACAGTTTTTTTTTTTTTTTTTTCTACATTGGATTGATTTTTCTCCTGATTAAAGAGCACATCCCGATTAAATTGCCAGTGGTACTCATACCCGTATCAGTTGTTTTTTTCTTTGCGATTCTTTGCTCCCATCTTATTTTGGTTTATTTTTAGTATGATGTTCGCAAGTCTGTTGTTCAGGCATCGTTTAGTCACCTAAAAAGTATTATTTGGTCACAGAGTACTGGTTGTTTCTTAGACATTGTTAACTTGAATGGTGTTATCATAGTTTCGATCAAACACTGGCTTTTCCCTTCTCGATTTCAGTTTTGCATTTTTAATTGCAGTTTATGTGAGTATGATAACCAAAGTCATGGGTGTTACGATTTAGTAAAATGATACAATCTCGTAGGCATGGCAACGTTTCTCTTTGGTCGTTTGTTAGAGATCCCATTTTAGGCGTCGTAAAGGTGTCGCAAAATCACCTTGTTTCATTTTACGAATCTTTTTATTTTGTTTCACAAGTGTTTTATTTATGGTAAACTGAAACTTTTGGATGATTGAATTAAATATTATTAGAAATGTGGTTTAATTTGACCTAAAATCTAGCTCAAAAGTTAAAGGATTGCTACATACTTTTTATAATACCCAAAGATTTTAATCCCAATCGATGTGGAACATTCTAATAGGCCTTTTCGAGATGTGGGTGGGAAACGGTCCAACGGGAAACAGTCCAAGCCCAACATCTCGGAAATATAACAAGACATGCCACTTGTATGGGCTACATAGGTGGGAAACCATTTTTGTGGGAATTTGCTTGTTGAGCCAACCTTGCTCTGATACCATATTAGAAATGTGGCGTAACTTAACCCAAAAGCTAGCTCAAAAGTTAAGGATTGCCACATTCTTTATATAATACTCAAAGATATTAATTCCAATCAATGTGGGACATTCTAATAAATATAGTATTATTGTTGGGGAAATTAAGAAAGTAACAGATGAGGGTGGGGATATATCGTCAAACTCCCTCTTAGACGAATCAGCAAGTGAACATGCGCGTGGAAAAATAGTAAAAGTGAATGACGTGGCTAACATGCGCGTGAAAAAATATTTTATCTATAAAAATATAACAGTTATAGATAAAGTAGTACAAAAAATAGTATGTAACCTGTTTCATCTGACTGCAACATATGTGCTAACACGACTACATGAGAGCAAAGTTTTAATACCCATATCCAAAACAACTCAATAGCTCATAAGGAATCGTTGGAAACTCAGAGAATTGCATTGATGGAGTATATGTGATACTTAAAGGAACAAATCGGATTAGTGTCGTCAACCATGAGTTTGATGACCGTCGTAAATCATTTATCGCTTCTTTATCTAAGAAATTTATAAATGATCTTCAATTTACTGGTTCAGAATTCACAATTTTGATTTTCATGAATCTAAAAATTTAAAAATTCTCAAATTAATTTTGGGAAAGTGAAAATTAATCTTACATAAATTGGAGAAGAAACACCCAAATAGGAAAATGAAATTACTTAAGAGCATCACCAAAAAAAAAAGGAAAGTGAAATAAATTAAGAGCATCTTACATAAATTGAAATAAATTAAGAGCATCTTACATAAATTGGAGAAGAAACACCCAAAAAGGAACCCAATAACAACAACAAACGAGAATTGATATACCCAAATAGGAAAGTGCAATTACTATCTATAAGCCACCATTGGAGCAATCGAAGCGTTGAGATTCTAGTGGATTTCGTGTTGGTGACAATGAAAAAGCGTTCGAGACGAAATCACGCAAATGATTTTAGGTGAAGTTGTTACCTACTATTATTTGGAGATGTTCTCTAATTATAAAGAGAGCTTGTGTTAAAGAGACTATTTTGATGAAAGGGTCGGATGAAAGAGGAATTTATATGAAAATGAAGGTAAATCAATAGGGAGAAGACTACAACATGAGGAGAGAGAGATTGAGAGAGAGGAAAATAAAAATTAACATGTCAGCAAAGGGCAAAATCGTATATATTACAGATTATACACAAAATTTTATAGCCATTGGAATCATATGGTTATTCAGTGAATTATTAAATTTTTGTTGGTTATTCTCTGTAATTTTTTTAAAGCCAATGTAACAAGCCAAGATTTTACACACATTTAAAAACAAACAAACCTAAATATAGAAAACAAAAGACCAGGAAAACAAAAGTCCAATTACGTGAACCCTAAACTGAAGGAAAAGTTGTATACAGCACAAACACGTGTCAATTGAGAAACAGGTTGAAAGACACGTGCAAAGTTGACGAAGTTGGAGTCACCGGCAGATTGTTGCAACGTCGGAAAGCTTCAATTCCGACAAAAAGCGCCGGAAATCTTATTCAATCTACAGATCTCAATCTTTGCCCAAAGAAACAAGGCAAAATCCCAATTTTAGCTTTGTCGAAAATATGACTCTTTTTATTGTAAATCTGTAAATCTTCTTCATCTTCTTCTTCAGTCAACAACTTTTCAACCTTCAATAAATTTTGCAGTTCATGAAACATAGACTTGCTTTTATTAAGAAAGCTCTTACGATCCAAAATATTTGTTTCACCATTGGAAATCGAAAGAGTCCAAGAAAGAGAAAACAACAGTTAGACCAAACGGTCTGGAGAAGAAGCTAACTTATCATCACCGAGAGACCGCTAAATCTGAAGCGAAAGCCGACCACCGATGTTGATTAAACCACCGATGTCAGAAACATAGTCGGATGAAGATGCAAACGAAGCCATCTACAGTGGAAGCAAAGCCAGTCTACACCGCTGAGAAAGCCGGTGCAACCAGACGACAAACCCGCTTCAAGCGGGACAAAAGTCACCAGATTAACACATTAGTGAAATCAAAATTGATAAGCTTCATTCTCTCTGAAAGATGAAAGAGAGAGAAGAGATAGAAGAGAGAGAAGAGAGAGAAGCCTTTTCTTGGCATCCTTCCCTAAAGATTTTCATTTTGCGAACTTAGATGGGGTGACAAATAGAAGTCACCATTTATGAGTTTTATCTATGCAAATACCAAAAGTGTTAAATTGAAAAAAGACTAGTTACCGAAAGCTTCCATACACGGTAATCGAGACATCCCTTGCAACCATGCCTTCCTGAGCCGGTGAGACTCATGTTCGCCGCGTAGGGATCTGCCAAATCTCTGTAATCTTCTTCAGTTCTTCGTAATCTTCTGGCCCATGTTATCTTCCTCTTTAAGTGCATCTTCCTTGCAAAATCCTAAACTTTTCCCTTCTTTTGGTTTTCTTCTCTGAGGGTCTTCTCTGCGACGGAAGAGTGAATTGATACTCTACAAGCTCTGTTCTGAATCATAACTCCGACGAAGATCCGCCTTTGAACCCGATAAAAGAAGAATTCCAACATTGTCTTTTCCCAAACTCCAGAGTAGTCCTTCACCGACACATCATTTGGCTCTAGATCTGTACTAGCACCGGCATCGCCTTTAGTTCCTTCTCACCGGGTTTCGTTGATGGCCCGCGAATATCTTGGACCATCAGTTGTGCTTTTTCCGGTGAGAAAGTCGACGGCACATGACGAGCTCCTTTGCTGGCAGGTGGTTTCCCCAGGTGCTTCACCGTCGATCATCACTTCAGATTTTCACGACGACAGCGATCTCTCATCCCTTCTCCCAACCGCAGCAACCCTAGGGTTTGGTGGGATGGGCCTTAATCCTTTTGACCGCCCAAATGCAACAATCTTCGCTCTTGGTGGGCTGGGCCTCACTCCGCTCGGCTGTCCACTAACTCTAAACCTAATTTAACCCATATCTAGGTTTGCTCTACTTAGAACTTTGCCTGATCTCTCTCTGAAACACTGCTTCACGATAACGGATGGTTGTAGACTCAATTCAATCGTTGGAACTTTATTCTTAGAGGAGCCTTGCAATTACAACTCTCGAAACATGTTGCATAGAGTAGATTGGTTGTCCCCAGATGCAAGTTTAGTTTTGAAGTTTAATGGAATAGTTTTGATCTCGAAACGTAGGCCATGTGACGCTGCTCACGCCTCTACTCTTTTATATGAACATATAACGAGTCTGAACCTTCCCACTATTACGCTTACTCATCTAGTCCCATGTCTTTTGTTGGGCGATGCATCTCAACCCTCTTGGATTTGTTGGATAAAACCGTTTCGGCTTGCTCGATCAACCTCCTTCTCAAGCCTTCTTAAACCGAATAATCTTGGTCTTTTGATTAGAAGATTATATGCGCTTTGGACTTGTCATCTTCTTTGCCGAACGCATCAAGCTTACTCTTCTAAGGAGATACCTTCCCTGAAACCTTACTCCTCTAAGGAGATATCTTCTCTAAAACTTGAACCTGGGAAAAAGCCTCAACGAAAGCTTATATGCGTCGATCGCACGAGCTTATTATGATCATAAGTTGATCCGAAATTTCTCGAAGCTAGTCTTCAAACTTGAATCTCTACAGGTCCCAATAGATCTTCCAGCCTTTGCAATCTTCTTGAAGTTATGTATTTTGGAAAACTCATGGAATTTATCCCTATCTTTCATGTAATGTTTTAAGCTTAATTTGTATGAATCCACCTCTTATGAGGATTTAGATTAATGAAAGCTTCCTTTACCCAAAAAAACAAAAACTTATGCAAATATCAAATAAGTAAATCTTTAAAGGTACATTCAATAATATAACATTCTAGATTTCATCCCAATTTTGCTAGTTCTATAATTGATATTTTTTAATAAAGTGTATTGGATCTTACGTTTTGAATGATTTGAGTTTTAGTGAGTTTTTGTATGAGTTTAGGGAAGTTGATGTGATTTATTGTAAAATCTTTTCAAATTTCATCTAAAACTGTAGGATTTGGATTTCTATATTTTAGACTAAAGTAGTCTTCTCAAATCCTCTCAAATCCTTCAAAATTAATAAGAACCACAAACTATTGGATTTTAAAGTAGATTTTTAAATCTTTAATTCAATAACACTAGATTTCATTAAAGCTTTTAAACTTCATGATTGAATAACATAAGATTTATAAATTTTATACAAATCATTTAAAATACTAGATTAAATACACGTCTCTTTGATTTATGACATTTCTATTTTATCTATATTGAATAACATAAGATTGCAATTTTTTTGAAGTACAAATTAAACGATAAACGTAAATGTGTGAAAATAAAACAGTTAGATTAAGATTTTCACGACTGTATTTTTTTTTATTCTGTTTTCCTAGACGAAACATTTGGTTGATCGAGTTGGATAGTTCAATCTTTTGAAATTACAGTTTTGGGAGAATATCCGTAATCAGTATATGGTGCCCTATTTAAAAAATATTAATGTAACGTATTTTAAAATCATGTTTTTAGAAAATATTATTTATTTAAAGATAAAGATAAGTCAATAAAAAAAATTAATAAATATTTCTCTTATTTTTTTTAAAGGGTATTCAAATTTTATAAATTAGACTCATTGGGCTATTTCCGGATTTAGACTCATACAATTTCCCCTCAGGGCCCAACCCACTAGTTTCTAACTAAACAAAACCAATTAAAACAAAATCGACTCGATTTTAACAAAGCCGGATTTAAACCGGTTCAAGAGAAACTCTAATCTAAATATCGTAAAATACGAATGAACCGCCGTCCAAAAAACTACAGAAACTCGCCGGAACAGAAAACCTCCGATGAGCCTTGACGATGCGAGCCGAACGAAGATGGTGATCCAGAATGTTCTCTTTTCACATTTAACTAATAAATATTTCAAAAACAAAGATGTTCTCTTTTTCACATTTAGCAACCTCCCAATAAGGATGCAACACGTGTTGGTAGAGAGTGGCTTAAGCTCAAGAGACAAAGGAGATAAGATAATCATGCATGCCAAAGCAAAAGCATCGAGTAATGTACTTTGCATTTGCATGGAAAATTGGAAAGTGATTGCGCACATGAGAGCAAAAAATGATTCAAAGTTTTTAAACGCGTTTTCGCTTTCTTTTTATTCATTTTTGTGTTTTCTTTGCTCAAAAGTCAAAACTATATAGAGATTTTAGTATCATATTCCCTCAACAGTGATTGGATCCAAGTTGAAGTCGGTTTGGACATAACCATCACCGGTATTTTTTGAAGCTGGAGTAAAGTGGAATTGAAGTCAAATCCAAATTTATTTTGATTCGGTTTTGTTTAATTTTGTTCTAGTAGAAAAGTTAAAGCAATCTCTTATTCTTATTCATTAACTAGACGTTGAAAATTACAAACAAACTCATATTATTAAAAATTTCTCTATCATATACTGATATACGTCGTTTTACCAAAACTATATATATACGTAATTTGCATGGAAAGTGATTGCGCACATGTTGGCCAAAAAAGGGATTTAAAGTTACTAAACGCGTTTTTGCTTTCTTATTATTATTATTTTTTGCTCAAAACTATATACTACTTTAGTATGATCATCATATTCACTCAATTAAATTAACAGTGACTGGATCCAAACTTAATTAAATTCGGTTTGGATATAACCAGCTCCGGTTTTTCTCGAAGCTGAAATAAAACAAAATTAGACGTTGAAAAGTTGTCTATCATAGGATTTTCTTAAAAACGCTACGGATCTTAGAACGAGACAAAATTTTGACAACAAAAATGCATGCATTAGGCAACGATAAATTGACCAAGAGATTGGAATTGAGACCCACCAAGGATACTAAGAGTACGTAACACAAAAACAAGTGTGATTTGAAATGTGAGGCACCGACGCATGACTCCACAACTCTTTTTCCCCAATTTAAAAACCGACATTTCTGCTTTCTCTTTCTCTATTTACAAAAGACAATTCCATTTTCTTACAAGATCAATGAGACATTAATATTAGGAAGAGTTAATTTATGTGGTTGTGGTATATAAGAAAATTGATAAATGTATTTTCTAACGAACTATTCATGAAAAATCTAATTTGACATGTAAAAATGATGTTATTAGAAATGAACAACTACAAAACATTAAATTACACGAAGTAACTCAAGCCAAATATTATTTAGTATTTACGTACTACAATATTTTCAATGTTACTCCTTCAAAATTTTGGAAACCTCAAATTCGAGCCTTCTTCGTTCTCGCTTTTTATTTTTATTTTTTCTGTTTTGTAAAAGGAGTCTCGTTTATTGAATTATTTGAGGTGTAAAACAACAACGTAGACTTCAACGTACATAAAAAAAAAGTTTATCACTGATAAAGTAGGCAAGACATTCCAACCAAAAAGAATTTGGCAAGATAAACGAAGTTATATGAACTAGAGAATCAAGCTATACAACAAATCTTTGTTCGATTTTTTTATTAATAATATACATACATGATAATATTTTAATAAGATGCCTCAGACGGACTGTGCAGTACTGCATGATAATATCATTTTTATTTTTGTGCATTGCATGAGAACTTATATGTCACGAAAAAATAATTTAATTTGTAAGATAATTTTAGAAACCGTCATCAATGTGAGTACAGACGAAGATAATGGTTTGAGAGGACACGTGTAGATTAGATCACGGTCGGAGATTGTCCCAAATTTCTTCAGATCACGATCTCACATCGTTGTTGTGTGTTTAAGGGTGGTCCCGGTTGTCCACGTTTTTTATGCCACCCCATTTGGTACATTTGTTTTTAGCTCTAGAGTAATAATAATAAATTAAGAGTTCGAATCTATATTCGTAGTTCTATTACCGTCATTACGTGTTAAGAGTCAGAATCTAGATTCGACAATGAATTTGGTAATACGTACATCATCTTTATTGTTTGGACTATCCAAATTTGTTGTAAAATGAACTTCATGTTTTTATTTTTCTTCTCTAGCTACAATGAAGGCTAATTCTGTAACATTTCTACTTTCTCACCCCTTATTAAAAATTGTTCAGTTACACTAAGATAAGTCATCACAAATTACTCACAAAAACAAACAACAAACTCAAGCAATATATATTTCCTTCATATATCCTCATTAAGTTTAGGTGTGTTTAATATGTATAACTCTCAAATAATTCTACTAGTGCGTAATTTTTTTTTCCTATAACCAACAAGCTGTTGGCCGAGTGATAAATCTTCCGGGTGGAAGTGCTCAGTTCGAAGAACGTTGGAAGGGATCTCTTCTCTAACGGAAATGAATTTAACCTGATGCGGGTCCTGCCTCTAGAAAATGTAGGGTCTTTAGACTTAAACTTCCATATATATATTAAAAAGAAAAATGTTTTCCAACTGGTGTGCAATGTGGTATTAATTAACAAGCTAAACTATATGTTTATAATATAACGGGACAACATTTTCCTATCTTTTTTGGTTAAAATCAGAAACATACATTATAGGAATATGAAGCGGGACGAATATACAATAGTGATGATAACACAAACCATTAGTTTATATGTTTTAGTCAGGTTTTAAATAGGAATGACTACACATAAATAATGTATCACTAGGTTATATGTCATTGTAATACTTTGTTCTACTTAAGAGAAAATTTTGCTTAGCAAAATAATGGCATCCACAGCTCTAATCCGTAACGTTTACCCAAACATGCATGGAGATTCTCGTCCGACAAATTTTCAACAAAGATCAAAACTCTCAGTGATATATTAATATTTATTATTTCCAGGAAAACAAGTCCAAATTCAATCTTTCTAATTAAAATTAAAAAGTTAGATTTTTTTTTTTTAATACCAAGAAGTTTTGGGCCGAAATCCGTAATCTCCCTAAACTCGAAACCACAACATATAATATTAGTTTCATCCCAAACATTACTCGAACCGGCAACATCTAAACTTTACCTAGAATTTTTACCAATTGAACTAACAATACTTAGTAAAAATTCCTAATCTCATCCATAACTGATGGTATAAAAAGCAAAGGTAGGTCGTCTTTTTTCTTGCCTACTGCCTAGCCATTACCCTCTCTCTCTCTTTATAATAAATAACATCACACATCACTTACATTCACTCTTCACAAAGATATTATAGAGTGTGAGAGAGAGACACTCTTGTTTCATCTTCAACTTCCACTACCTTTGCAAGATTCTACCTGAGATAGATGGCGAAGTTCCGACAAATGGGTTCATCAATCTTCTTCCTCTTTCTTATCATAATCTCATTATGTTCCGCCCACAAAGAAGCGTTTTCTTCAACTGATCTTGTTCAAATGGAGTGCTTGAGAGTCCCACCGTTAGAGTTTGCTGAAGCGGCCAAAACCGTCGTCGACGCTATAACAAAAGCGGTAGCTATAGTGTCCAAGTTCGACAAGAAAGCCGGGAAGTCGCGAGTCTCCAATGCGATTGTTGATTGTGTTGATCTTCTTGATTCTGCCGCCGAAGAGCTTTCTTGGATCATCTCTGCCTCTCAATCCCCCAACGGTAAATTTTAACTACTAGTCTTTTTCTTTTTTGCATGCAAAATATGAGTCTTTAAATTAATATAAAAGACTAAGAATGTAATTTATTACCAACTTAAATACAAAGTTACAAAACTCACCGAGGAATTTTCAGTTCACGTGGTGATGCACATTATATAGTTTGTTCGTTGAATTTCCACCAAATTTATAAATACCAAAACGTTTGTCCCCAAAAAAAAAAAAAGAATAACAAAAGATAAAAATTACGATAATTAGCATTTGTTATTTTAATTATTTGGTGGAAGACTAGCTTTACTAATAAGCCCATTTTTTCCATTGACTCGAACTAGTAGTACTGTATAATTTAGTAACCGATGGAAAGACACAATAGAGATGTCCATTTATTAAGCTTGACACGACGACAGACCTATTTTTTTCTTTTTCTCTTAACTCTTAAGTATTCGCTAGCACTAGCATGTGTTCTTTTGTTTTGCTAATATAAATATTTGATAGCTTTCAGATTTTTCTTCTGCTGAATCAGATTCTCAGAACTTTTTTGCTTTAAAGAAGAAAGTGATTTGGTATCTTATTATCGTCGGTGATTAATCTTCGACGTGGGAATAAAATATCTTGCTCGAAAGAAAACCTTGAAATGCTGCCCTTTTAAGGGAAGATGAATATATATATATATATATATATATATAAAATAAAAATACAAAAGAAAAAGAAGAAAACAATGCATTTATGTGGATCTTGATAATATGAATATTTCATAGTCGATTTTTAAATATGGTTTATGTGGCCAACTCACATGATGTGTTTCGAACTAAATGAGATTCTATTAAAATAAAGTCTACCGAAACACATACCAAAATTAATTTAACCAAAAGCATATTAAAAAATAAAAACTCATATTTTAAACTAAAATTTGCTGATTAAATGGTAGAAAGAAAGTTGAAAAATAAAAATGCTAGAGAGAAAAAAAATCAATTATTATTATCAAATATCAATAATCTCAGTTTTATTTTAATTAAATGTCTAACAAAATACATTAAACTGTCACTGTCAGGTAAAGACAATAGCACAGGAGACGTGGGTTCGGATCTAAGGACATGGATAAGCGCCGCACTTTCTAACCAGGACACATGTCTTGACGGTTTCGAGGGTACTAATGGAATTATCAAAAAGATAGTGGCCGGTGGTCTTAGCAAGGTTGGTACGACCGTTCGGAATTTACTAACGATGGTTCACTCTCCTCCCTCTAAGCCCAAACCTAAGCCCATTAAGGCCCAGACAATGACGAAAGCTCATAGTGGCTTCAGTAAGTTCCCCTCATGGGTTAAACCCGGTGATCGGAAGTTGTTGCAAACTGATAACATAACGGTTGCTGACGCGGTTGTAGCCGCAGACGGGACCGGAAATTTCACGACGATAAGTGACGCGGTGTTGGCTGCACCGGACTATAGTACCAAAAGATATGTCATACATGTAAAAAGAGGTGTGTATGTAGAGAATGTGGAGATTAAAAAGAAGAAATGGAACATTATGATGGTTGGTGACGGCATCGATGCCACCGTGATCACGGGTAACCGGAGTTTCATCGACGGCTGGACTACTTTCCGATCTGCTACATTTGGTAAGTCCAAATTTATAATATCTTTCACCTAGTATTTTTTGTTTTCTTACTATTAATGAAGATTATGAATTGGTTATAAAACTATTTGGCAGCTGTGAGCGGTAGAGGATTTATTGCACGCGATATCACCTTCCAAAACACAGCAGGACCGGAAAAACACCAAGCGGTCGCAATCCGATCCGATACGGATCTCGGGGTCTTTTATCGATGCGCGATGAGAGGTTACCAAGACACTCTCTATGCCCACTCAATGCGTCAATTCTTTAGAGAATGCATTATAACAGGCACTGTAGACTTTATATTCGGAGACGCCACAGCAGTATTCCAAAGCTGCCAAATCAAAGCCAAACAAGGCCTTCCAAACCAGAAGAATAGCATCACGGCTCAAGGACGTAAGGATCCAAATGAGCCAACCGGTTTCACAATCCAATTCAGCAATATAGCAGCTGATACCGACCTACTTCTAAACTTAAATACTACGGCTACTTACTTAGGTCGGCCGTGGAAACTATATTCTAGGACGGTGTTCATGCAAAACTACATGAGTGATGCAATCAACCCCGTAGGATGGCTTGAATGGAATGGAAATTTTGCGTTGGATACATTATATTATGGTGAGTATATGAATAGCGGACCGGGGGCTAGTCTTGACCGCCGTGTTAAGTGGCCAGGATACCATGTGTTGAATACTTCGGCCGAGGCTAATAATTTTACAGTATCTCAACTCATACAAGGGAACTTGTGGTTACCATCAACTGGTATCACGTTCATTGCTGGTCTAGTCTCGTAAATTAATCATGTTTGATCGAATTCTAATATTATCATTTGATATATCATTTCTATTATACTAAACGTTATAATTATGTTTCTTGATGTTTTCTATTTTGTATATGGTTTTGGTTAAATTATTATTATTATTATTATTTTGGTGATATTGAACTACAAGTTCTCTACGTTTGATATGTATTTAATGAGTTATTTTACTCGTAGAATTAAAGTCATATGTCAACCACATTTTTCTACCATTGATCTTCAAACAATGGATTTTATACATAATATTCTTTTCCAAAATCGTATGCGAGGTATATTTAAAATGGATTTATTTAGCATCGATCTTTAATCCAATCTTATGCAGCTTTCTTCTATTTATCTTTTGTGATTCTCCGTTCAAACAAACAATACTAGTATTTAAGTGCATTTTTACCAACGTGTTATTGCCCAGTGATAAATTTCCCAAATAGAGGTGTTGGGTTTAAAGCACGTTGAGAGGGATCTTCTCCAAAAAAAATGAATTTAATCTGGTGTGGGTCCCGCCTCTGAGAGATGTAGGGCATGTAAGTCTGAACTTCCAAATATTCCAAAAAAAAAAGAAAAAATGCTTTTTTTGGCTTCGACAAATTGGAATTGAAGAATTTGACATCTCAACAGAAATAAAAAAAATAATGACTCCGTAAAATAAAGCAACAAACTAGCAAAAAAGATTAGCTCGTAACCTCGATTCGAACACAAACGCAGCCTAAGAAGAAGCAAAAGCAAAATGCATCTAGAGATGAAGAACAATGAGGCAAACTCAAAATCATCATTAAATGCATGGAAATTTGACAGACCTCAATGTGTATCATGGAACTCTCAACACCCAAAGATTCTACAATGACATTTACGGCATCCTCTCCACCCTGATGCATCAAGGCAAAAAGTGCCAAGCATCTCTGGTAGATCTCCTCTGTTTCTTCCAAAAGAGATTCCCTATATATGATCTTAATTAATAAACCTTTTAAATCCGATAAATTATCTACAAGTATTTTGATTTGGTCCAAGTACCTCGTATTGTGGATAAAACAGGTAGCAGCTGTTGTTTGATAAGCTTTTGATTCATCAAGAGCAGAAGTATCTATGAAACTATTGATTTGTGCTTCCCTTCGAGTAACATAGAAAGGCGGTGTACCCTCCTCCTCAATGTTATGCTTTGTGACTTTTTTAATTTCCACCGCAATGTCTAGCAACGTTCTCAAATTAATACGAGCTTTGGGATGGTTCTGTTGGATCAAAGTCAATATATTAGCGATAGTCGCCATAATATCTTTTGCTTCCAATTGCTTAATGGCTTCCAAGACTCGGCTGATGGATCCATTAGCAAATTTATCTTGTGTGCTTGTCCTATGAGTTATGAAGCTTCATAACCCATTGGACATCACCACTTCTTCATCAAAATGCAAAGCTCGTACAAATATATACGTTGACATACAATAAAATCTCTATAAGTTAATAAACGGTAAATTAGTAACCCCTATAAATTAGTAAATTCTCGCGATCTCAAGTTGGGACCGTTGTAAAAATTGATAAAAATCTATAAACTAATAAGATAATATTTTTTTAAAAAAAATTATATGTAAACATATGGTCTCATCAATATTATAAGTCAATAATTTTATAAACTTATATATATGAATCTAAGATTAATTATTGTAAAAAAGTTTAGAAAAGATGACTCTAATATTGTTTGTTTTTCTTAAATTTGTATTAATTCTTGGTAGAAGTCATTTCTAATATATTAAACTTAAAAATTGCTTTTTTACTTGTAATTGGTTATAGAAAAATATTTATTTTTAAGAAAATATTTTTTAAAATCATTTAGAAAATTAGTAACATATCTCTATTAAAATAATTATTAATTTATCGGTAAATTAATACTTTTAAAATTAATAAAGCTTTATGGTCTTGGCATTATTAATTTATAGAGTTCTTTCTATATCATCATTTCATACTTTTCAAATCAATATAAGAAATAAGATTACCTATTAAAATTTAATTTTGACACGATTATTCAAAAGCTTCGATGATTTTAGAATTAATCATAATTTCCATAATTTGAACCATTAATCAAACAAACAACTACAATGATCAATTTGATCCCTACTATCTTGTTTTGGTCTTAGATGTCACAGTGTTCAGAAATTTATTTACAAGATGTTTATATGGATTTAAAACGCACCGTTTATCTATTTTTCATGTAATGATGGGCCGATATTAAACGAGAGCTTCCATTCTTCGTCGAGATGTCATTGTTTTTTTACATTTGGGTACCTTGGTTTCAAAGTCATACAGGTCTCTTTAGCGATTAATCTAGTATTGAATGAGCCTAAAAGATTAGCTCTTAGCCTCGACTCGAACACAAACGCAGCCTAAGAAGAAGCAAAAACAAAATGCATCTAGAGATGAAGAACAATGAGACAAACTCAAAATCATCATTAAATGCATGGAAATTTGACAGACCTCAATGTGTATCATGGAACTCTCAACACCCAAAGATTCTACAATGACATTTACGGCATCCTCTCCACCCTGATGCATCAAGGCAAAAAGTGCCAAGCATCTCTGATAGATCTCCTCTGTTTCCTCCAGAAGAGATACCCCATATATGATTTTAATCAATAAACCTTTTAAATCTGATAAATTATGAACAAGTATTTTGAGTTGGTCCAAGTACCTAGTATTGTGGATAAAACAGGTAACTGCTGTTTGATAATCTTTTGATTCATCAAGAGCAGAAGTATCTATGAAACTATTGATTTGTGCTACCCTTTGAGTAACATAAAAAGATGGTGTACCCTCCTCCTCAATGTTATGCTTTGTGACTTTTTTAATTTCCACCGCAATATCTAGCAATGTTCTCAAATTCATACGAGCTTTGGGATAGTTCTGTTGGATCAAAGTCAATATATTAGCGATAGTCGCCATAATATCTTTTGCTTCCAATTGCTTAAAGGCTTCCAAGACTCGACTGATGGATTCATTAGCATATTTATCTTGTGTGCTTGTCCTATGAGTTATGAAGCTTCATAACCCATAGGACATCACCACTGATTCATCAAAATGCAAAGCTCGTACAAATATATACGTTGATATACAATAAAATCTCTATAAGTTAATAGCGGTAAATTAGTTACCCCTATAAATTAGTAAATTTTTTCGATCTCAAGGGTGGACCGTTGTAAAAATTGATACAAATCTATAAACTAATAAGATAATATTTTTTTTGAAAATTCTATGTAAACATATGGTCTCATCTATATCATAAGTCAATAATTTTATAAACTTATATATATGAATCTAAGATTAATTATTATAAAAAAAGTTTAGAAAAGATGACTCTAATATTGTTTGTTTTTCTTAAATTTGTATTCATTCTTGGTAGAAGTCATTTATAATATATTTTTTTACTTTGGAAAAATTGTGTTATTTTCTAAACTTAAAAATTGCTTTTTTACTTGTAATTGGTTTTAGAAAAATATTTATTCTTAAGAAAATATTTTTTAAAATCAATTACAAAATTAGTAAGATATCTCTATTAGTTAATTATTAATTTATCGATAAATTAATACCTTTAAAATTAACAAAGCTTTCCGGTCTTGACATTATTAATTTATAGAGTTTTTTCTATATCATCATTTCATAATTTTCAAATCAATATAAGAAATAAGATTACCTATTAAAATTTAATTTTGAAACAATTATTCAAAAGCTTCGATGATTTCAGAGAAAATCATAATTTCCATAATTTGAACCATTAATCAGACAAACAACTACAATGATCAATTTGATCCCTCACTATCTTGTTTTGGTCTTAGATGTCACAGTGTTCAGAAATTTATTTACAAGATGTTTATATGGATTTAAAACGCACCGTTTATCTATTTTCATGTAATGATGGGCCGATATTAAACGATAGCTTCCATTCTTCGCCAAGATGTCATTGTTTTGTTACATTTGGGTACCTTGGTTTCAAAGTCATACGGGTCTCTTTAGCGATTAATCTAGTATTGAATGAGTCTAAAAGTCGAGGGAATGGAGAGTTTCGGTCGGAGCAGCCTGTGCGTCATAGCATCAAGGACGTTTCATCTACCGTCAAGTGGCTGTCTTTTTCCCTCTCTTAGCTTAACTCATCTCAACCGCAAGCTATAAGTCTCCTTTGTGTAACTCTCATGCTCTCTCTCTCTTTCTTCTATTTGACTTGTAATCTTTCCTAGTTGGTGTAGGCGAGTCAGATAAGGGAAATCCCCTTGCGCGAGGGGCGGGAGAAGGAGTCAAGGAAGATGCGAGGAGTAAGCTGCTTCAAGTAGTTTTGGTCTCTCCTCAAATTTGCACTCTCACTGCTACATATCTGAACCGCCTCACGTTCTATCTGCTTTGGTCTTCTTAGTACATCTTGGTCCAGATCAGGATCTAAACTTATACTCTCCTTGACAGATTCTTGGGAATACAGGTTGCATTGCAAGAACATGTGCGGCCTCAACTGTTGGTCTTCATTTAGTTGGGTTACTTCGTCATAAAGTTTCTTAAGAACACAAGAACAAGCTTTAAAATAATAACTCTCTTTTATTGATGATTAGAAAACTCTCTTAAAAACTAAACATCAAAGCTCTCTTCTCTTCTCACAACTCTTGAGGTGTATTTATAGGAGGCACAACTTTGCAAATCCTATTACAATTAGGACTTAGATAACTCCTAAACCTAATAGAAATTTCTAGGCTTTTCTTATTCTTTAACCTCTTCATTAAAGACTACTGGGCCATAAATTAACTTTGAAGTTTAATATCATTTATATATATTATTATATATTTTTTAATTTATATTTTTAATATCATTTATGTTGTTCAACATTTGACACTTGGTAAAGAAAACCAATTTTTGACACAAAAAAAAAAAATGGGGTAAAGAAAACCAATTCACTACTCATCATCGCTGTCGTTGTCACAGTTGTGATACAGAGATTCGAGTCCCGTCTTCTTCTTTGAGATTATGCAAACAGTACCGGAATCACGTTTCTTAGGCTTCTTCTTCTTCTTCTTCTTCTCATCAAACGCCTCATAGTTTTTCTTTTTCTCTTCATCAGTTCTAATCCTCTTACCAAATTTTATCGACTTAATAAGCAATTCTTCCTCAACATTCTCTTCTTCTTGTTTTTTTCTTCTACTCAAATCCTCAAGCATGTAGTCTACACTCAATGAGGCTCGTCTAGACTTCATCGACTTTAACTCATCAAGACTAGCCATAACTTCAATCTCTCTTTTAGATACCACAGTTCTGTTCTCTAGGGATTCTAATGCGTTTTCATGCTTCTTCTTCTTCTCCTCCTCAATGTCCTCATGGCCATTATAAAGGCAACTTGCACCTGATTCTACAGTATAACTATGGTTCTTTGGATCGGTTTTGATTGTCAACTCTGCTAAGCATTTGGTGCACTTGATGTAGAACCTGTGGATTTTTAGACCTAGGTACGTCTCGGTGATGACGTCTTCTTGACGGCAATTGAATTTGGTGCCTTCCGACATGTAATTACCACATGTGTTGCAGCGAACACGAACTGGAAGCATAAATCTAATCTTTTTCTGCTGGTTCTTCGGTTTCTTGATGCGGTGTATCTTCTTCGGATCAAAATCTGGCGGATAATACTTGTTTAGGTTTTTGCGTTCTCCCATAACTTCAGAGCATACAAAGAAGAAGAATCAAACGTTTACCAAAAAAAGAAGAGAAGCGAATCTAACTTCTCTCTTGATATATCTCTATTGCTCTGTCTCTTCTTCTCTCTTGTATTTTTTGTTTGGATGATCCTTAAAAGTTATGAGACATTCTCTTTATATAGCCGAAGATGAAGTTGCTATGTTTCTTCTTTTTTTTGCTTGGCCGACTTATAGAAAAAGGCAAAACAAATAACACGTTTATTTTGTAATTTTCAACTTTTATTTATACATAACGACTTAACGTAAAGTTTTATGCTTTCATCCAGCAAAGAATTACAATATGTTTATCTATAGATCTCACACGAGGCCCAAATTTATAAATTGATGAGTAAACACATAAACTATTTAACAAAATTAGTATTATACTCATAAAAATAATGTTATAATATACATCAATATATATATATATATATATATATATATATATATATATATTTAAATTAAGATAAGAAAAATGTAAATACTTTAAACTAAGAAATTATAAGATATCATGATCGTCTAGATTTTCATTATTTACATAATTTTGATATAGTCGATCACATCGATTTTTCAATACGCTCCAACAAACTCATAGATAGTAACACATGTGAGATTAAGTCCCATGTATAGATAACAACAATCACAATATGTATATTCTTTGTTTTAGTATAGAACATAGGTAATGACAATGTTTTACACTAAGATAGAATATACATATTGTTAGTGTAGCTTTTACCAATGACAACAACACAAGGCGGCTAATAAAAAGCAGCACAATGCGTACATTCAGCTAGGATGGCTCAAAGTCAATGAGAAATGTCAAATATATACGACCCAGGAAAGTAACACTCCAGTACTTCACGATATGTAACAGAAAGATGGAAAAATGATTTTTCACAAATATATCCAAGCTTTATATGCCTAGGCAAAAAACCCGAATCTAAAGAACTGAATCGAATCCGATCCGAAAAACGTGATCCAAACTCGAATCCGAAATTTTAGAATACCCAAACGGATTTTAAACTTCAAAACCCGAAACCGATTTGAATCTAAATCCGATCAAGTATCCAAATATATCCAAAATATATATACCTAGAAATGACTAATTAGTAATAATTACATATACAACAACTTAAGTGCATAAACATTAAACATTTAGATTTTAAAATATTTTATATATTTTTGGATACTTTACCTATTTTCGATAGATTTGGATAAAAAATACTAACGTTTTTTTTAGAAATTTTGTGTATTTTCAAGTAATTTGAATATATTTTGATATAAATCTTAAATTTTGGATATTCCGGATAAACTTGAATTCAAACCCGAAAAACTTGGTCTGAACCCGATCCAAACCCGATCTAAACCCGAAATCTTTCAATACCCGAACAGATCTTAGAATTCTAAATCTAAAATATCCAAACCCAAATATCTTGATCTGAATCCGATTCGAATATCAGACCGCCCAGGCTTACTTTGTAATACAATTATCAAAAATAAGTTTGACCGACCAGCATGGTAAAAGTCTTGCGGTTGCGGTCAAATAACAAGTGTAGGGAAGAGGATGTCTATACTCGCTCTATCTGGACAAGAGACAGACGATGATCAAAGTGTAGAACTTGGAAGTTCCAAGTAAAATGAACATATCTTCTTAAAAGTCTCTTACATCCTCATGATGATGTTCGTTGGTTTTAGCTCCTAAAGAGTTAAACGAAGCTTTGAATTAAAACACGATTAAAAGATGTGAAACAAAACAAAAAAAAACACAAAAAAAAACCAAACACAACAACATTTTTAGTTGTTGTTGTTAATTAATTCCTCTGTTTGGTTTTTTAGTTAAATTTCTCTTACCTTTTGATTAACAATTTTGCTTTGATTTTAGTGTTACAAAGATAAACACTGTAGAGTATTATTATTATTATAGCTTCTTAAAAGAAAAGATTCATCAATTTGTTTATTGTTGTTCTTCAGATTTTTTCTAAATTTTAATCTTTTGTGTTTGTGATCTTTTGTGATGGGCCTCTTCTCTCTGTTTAGGTTTCTCTTTTTCCAATAAAATTCGTCTTCTTCTTTTCTGGGTACCGTCGATTTCTTCCTACGAGTTCGAAATTAGGGTTTTTTTCTTCTTCTTAGGGCTGATTTTGAGGTCGAGTAGTGGGTTCTTAACGAACTTATTCGTTGAATTTCTTTAGGGTTTTCTTTGTGGTCTAGTTTCATAGAGAGATTAGAAGTTTGGTTATGCTATTGAACGATGTTTCATGGACAAGGGTTTTCGAGAAACCGTTGTAATGTTGTGGCAGTTGTTTCTGGAGCAGAGCTTTGCGATACTAATAACCAGATAGATGGAACTTCTCATCAACCCAAATACCCTTTTCCAGATCTCTCTTCTTCAGGGCGTCTCAAGGTAAAAACACTTTTCTAATTCTCGTAATTGATTTGCTAGATTGTTGGTTGAAAGTTGGAACCTTTAGTAAGTTTAGACAATGTTGAACTAAGTTTGGGAATTGTTAGCTGGTGAGAGTTGTTGCTATAGGTTGTGTTGCTTGAGGCCTTTAGAAATTGGTAGACTTGATGGGAGAATCTTGGTTCTAAGTGATTTCTTAATGGAGATGTTAAAGCATTTGGTGTATGCTTTTTTCATGTTGTAGTTTCAGGTACTGAATAATCCTACGCCGGAGGAGTTCCAGGTTGCTGTTAACTCTTCAGCAACGGATTTTGTGTACTTGCAAGGGGAACATAGTGGAGATAGTGATGAAGTTGGTCCCTTAGTGTTGGGATATACTGATTTTTCTACTCCTGATGCCTTGGTTACTCTGTTTGGTTCCACATTACCGACAACGGTAGGTGCATCATTCGTTGTTTTACGTTTCTCGTTTTTAGTTAAGGATTTCCTTTTACGTTGATGCCTCATGCCACTAAGATTTTCTTAATAAATCGCTGTTAGTCTCTTGACAATGTGCTTAAAAGGCTCCATAGAGTATCCTCTACATGAATGTTAAAACATTTTCCATACCTAGTGAGATATTAATATGTTTTGGCATCATATTGTTTTCACAGGTTTACCTTGAGCTCCCAAATGGTGAAGAATTAGCTCAAGCACTCTACTCTAAGGTACACCACTCTTGATAAGCACCTTTCACTTTTCTTCTTATTACCTCTTTGTTGCTCTATTTCACCTAATGGTGATTTTCTTTTGCAGGGTGTTCAATATGTTATTTATTGGAAAAATGTTTTCTCGAAATATGCAGCCTGCCATTTTCGCCATTCTCTGTTTTCAGTCATACAGAGGTAATTGTTTACTCGAGCATCTGACATAGCGACAAGCCTTAATTTTAGTCTGATTTACATCTATATTTTATATAGTTTTTTCCCCTAGTCTACAAATTTATTTGACAGTGATATGCTCTTTGGCAATGCAGTTCGTGCAGCGATACATGGGATGTGTTCCATGTTGCAGAAGCATCTTTCCGACTCTATTGTACAAGTGACAATGCTGTCCTTCCTTCTAACAGCAACCGTAAAATGAATTATGAGATGGGACCTTGCTTGCTTGGAGAACCTCCAAAGATTGATGTGGTTTCACCGGAAGCTGATGAACTAGAAGAGGAAAATTCATTAGAGAGCCTCCCATCAATAAAGATATATGATGAAGATGTTACTGTGAGGTTTCTTTTGTGTGGACCACCATGCACAGTGGTGGGTGTTGTTGACCTTCTCGCGCATTTTATGATACTGGCTTGTTTGTGCAGATGTTAGTATTTCTTTATGCTATCTTCAGTTACAAAGCTTTTTCTCTATTTCAGGATACATTTTTACTGGGATCTTTGATGGATGGACTTAATGCTCTCTTGCGAATAGAAGTGAGTAGTTGGTAGTTTACAGTTTTGATATTTCTTCATTAGTGCGCATACTAAAATGTATGGATGGACTTAATTGTATATGTCTTCTTTTAGTCCTTTTAAAAGAACGTTATTTTTTTATATTGTTCCAGATGCGAGGAAGTAAGCTCCATAACCGTTCTAGGTATGTAATTTCTATAGCCAAATGATATGTTGCGCATCCCTCGAATAACCTTAAGATTAATCATCTATGGTTTTGTGCCTTTTGACTTAGTTTTAAGACGTACTTGGTTACTTTTCATTTTTTTGCTGATCAAAATTGAAACTGCAGTGCTCCAGCACCTCCTCTTCAAGCAGGAACATTTACTCGTGGTGTAGTGACCATGCGTTGTGATGTCTCGACCTGTTCTTCAGCACACATATCAATGCTTGTGTCTGGAAATGCGCAGACCTGTTTCAGTGATCAGGCAAGGGATTATATCTTTTGAAATATAGCTTATCTCTGCATACATGTGCAATGGGATTTATTATTAATCTCCTATGTAAATATCAGCTTTTGGAAAATCACATAAAACATGAGGTCGTTGAGAAGATCCAACTAGTCCATTCAGTGGTGAACTCAGAAGAAACAAAGCGGGGTTTCTCTGAGCCTCGTAGATCTGCCTCAATAGCTTGTGGAGCAAGTGTGTGTGAAGTTTCGATGCAAGTCCCAACATGGGCTCTGCAGGTTAATAATCTCTTTCTTTCCTCGACTTATATTTGTTGTAGATAGTAATCTTTAGCCCAATTATTTATCTCATGCACCTTGTTTCCAAGTTTCTCAACAATTTAGTCAGCCAAAGTAGTCACAAGAGTTTCAGATGAAAAGTTTGTTATGAAATTGTAACGGGTAGAAATAAAGGCTTTTCATGTTTCTTAACGTTTAACTCAAGCTTTGGGATGTCCAAGGACCATTTTTCGTGCTTTATTGCTTTCACTCTTTATTCATGATACTTGTGCATTTTAAGTGATTACATCCAGATAGTCATGTGATTTACATTCTCTTTGGGTTCTCAGGATTTTTTGCGTTTCATGAGTTTCCACTTGCTAATGCGTGACTAAGAAAAGGTTATTTTGCTTTCGACAGGTTTTAAGACAGTTGGCGCCGGATGTGTCATACCGCAGTTTAGTCGTTCTTGGAGTAGCTAGCATTCAGGGGTTGTCTGTTGCTTCCTTTGAGAAAGATGATGCAGAACGTTTACTTTTCTTCTGCGGACAACAGATCAATGATACTTCAAATCATGATGCTCTTTTATCCAAAATTCCTAACTGGTTAACACCTCCTTTGCCAACCAGAAAAAGATCCGAGCCATGCAGAGAAAGTAAGGTACTGTTTCGGATATCGCAGGTTGAAACTTTCTCTCTATACAAAATGTTAATTTGGAATTATTCTTTGTTCATGAGCTAGACTCTATGATTTCAACTCTAATCAGGGATAAGTTTTGTGGCCATACTTCTGCCAAATGTTCATCAGTCTTCATGTATATACTGATTGGATGCTGTGACAATATTTATATTCAGGAAATTGAAAACGGAGGACCTACATCAAGGAAAATCAACGTGGCTGCTTTGAGACCAATACCTCACACCCGTCGACATAAGATGATACCTTTCTCTGGTTACTCTGAAATTGGAAGATTTGATGGTGACCACACCAAAGGAAGCTTGCCTATGCCTCCAAAGCATGGTGCATCAGGTGGCACTCCAGTAACTCACCGTAAAGCTTTCTCTGGTTCGTACCAGAGAAAGCAAATCATCTCACTAAACCCTCTACCTTTAAAAAAACACGACTGTGGAAGAGCGCATATTCAAGTTTGCTCAGAGGTTTGCATTGTTTTTCTTGTGATGAATAGTTTGAACTTATAAACTCCTCTTAACATTGCTATCTCTATATATGTAGGAGGAGTTTCTGAGGGATGTAATGCAGTTTCTGCTAATACGAGGACATACCCGGCTAGTTCCTCCAGGGGGACTAGCGGAGTTTCCAGATGCTGTTCTCAACTCAAAACGGCTTGATCTCTTCAACTTGTATAGAGAGGTAGTTAAGCAATGATTTGATTTTGTTCAACCAAGGCAGCCAGCATTACATTTGGTGAGCTAATAATGAGAGTTGTTGCAGGTTGTATCACGGGGAGGGTTCCATGTAGGTAATGGGATCAACTGGAAGGGACAAGTTTTCTCAAAGATGCGCAACCACACACTCACAAACAGAATGACTGTAAATGATTTTGTTTTCTTGTCTCACCACTTGATTTATTCTTGAAAAATCAGAGAATGTATATCTGATCATCAGCTCTGGGGTTATTATGGCAGGGTGTGGGTAATACCCTGAAAAGACACTATGAGACGTATCTATTGGAGTATGAGTATGCTCATGATGATGTAGATGGAGAGTGCTGTTTAATATGTCGCAGGTACATTAAGAACCCTCTCTCTCTCTTGTGTACACGGTTAATAACGCCTTGTTTGTTAACGCGCTTTGGTTTGGTTTGGTTGAAACAGTAGCACAGCTGGTGACTGGGTGAACTGTGGATCATGTGGAGAGTGGGCTCATTTCGGATGTGACAGAAGGCCTGGCCTCGGCGCCTTCAAGGTAACTAAACGAACACATCGTAAACTCGTAATAAGCATCAATGAATAATATGTGTACTGATGCAACATATGATATATACAGGACTATGCAAAAACAGATGGGTTGGAATATGTGTGCCCAAATTGTAGTGTCTCAAATTACAGGAAGAAGTCTCAGAAGACCTCCAACGGTGGCTTGCTTGTACCTTAGCTTTGTACCTTAGGTTCATGTTTCTTCTTTTGTTGTACTTTTGCCTTGGAACCAAATGATTGATTGATTCCTCTAATGTTTCACGAGTTTTTTTGCAATGCAAGGTTTTTTTTCTTTCCATTATCTTTATAATGAATCGGAGAATGTAAAAATAGTGAACGTTATAGATTTTGCATCATATTTAAGGGACTTGCCAATATCATTTTATCTGTAACAAATGAATAGACATGCAAATAGAACCAAGCTTTGATAAACAAGCTTCAAAAAGGTAAACAAGCTTTGATAAAATAAGTAAATCCCAAATCGTTCACACAGTTTGGGGAAGCAACTGTTTGGTTCTAGAGAGAAACAATTTATGTACATTTACACTTTAATAGAAACGAATTTGAGAAGCGTATATATACAAAGCGTAGTTTGTAATGTGAATGGAGATTACGGGCGCAAACGAGCATAGAGCTCTCGGAGGGCGGTGTACAACGGTTCAGCTGCCTTGGGTTGATCCACCATCCCAAGTAGAATGTCCGATGTGGATAGGTATGGATCACCATAGAACTTTACATTCATGTCCCTTCTTGTTGCCACCAGATTTCCTTCTAGAGATACTCCCACAAATGCCCCTGTTCACACAACACAACAACTTCTCTCAGGTTATAGATTTACATTTCAACTTCCTCTGTATTATTGAGCTACGAGTCTGGCCAAATTATAGATAAAGAGAAAACTTAAGGCATGAAGTTGAGATGGGGAAAACCTTTGCTGCGGCTGTAAGTATAGCAGACACCAGAGCCTTTGTCACCAGCTCGAAGGTCAGCCTCCAACACTCTCCCGATAGGCCCTGCTGCTGCACTGCATCCCGCGCCTAGAGAGAAGTGCATTCTGCTGCAGAATGTCTTCACGGCTTTCACATCATGAAGCACTATTATGAAGTCCATCAACTCACCTCCAATCTGACAAAAAGAGTACAAATCTTCTTATGTGGCTATTGAAAACGCATCTTTAACTCTAACATGCATGTCTTGAATGGAAAAGATGAAGTTTACCTGTGCACCCCATCCAAGACCTACTGATAGTATGGCAGATGGAGCAGACCATGACCCGTCTGGTCTCCGAGATATTACCAGACCAGTCCCGAGTTTGTATGACAGTAAAGCCCCAGCCTTGGCAACCGTTATGATTGCCAAACCTTTAGCTCGACTAAGAACAGCATGCGGTATGGATTTCTCAGGGTCTAGTCTTGCTACCTGTGTAATTCGGTAACTAATTAAACAGACACTTACAAACATGGAATGTGCACCGTAACATTTGATACTCAATTTTCTCTACTCGAACATCTCTACAGAACAAATATGTACTTGAAAAAACAAAGGATGAGAATCAAACCTGGCAGTAACCTCTCAACGTATTAGCAGCCTTGTATATCTCATCTTCCATGGATAGACCAACAGGGAGATTCAACCATCCTCTTGAGCAAGTCCAATCAACAACATCATGCTTTGCAACTTGCACAGCATTACTAATAGAGTTAATAAGAACACATTGCAAAGGATCAAGCCTCTCGTAGCAAGAATCACACACTCTCTGAGGATTCCTTTCCCGAAACCGACTAGGCATCAAACACCGCCCTTTCGAACAGTTTCTACAAAATATCCCTCCGCAGAACCGACAATGATGCCTACCACACGTAATTGCAGTAAAAGGAGTAGAACACTGCATGCAAGTACTAGCTAAACTATCAGGTAGCCACTCAGGAGGTTCAGCTTCAAGCAACTCCTTGTAAACACTATAGTTTATCCCACTAGGTTCAAGTAGAGGCGGAGCACTCGGTATGTAAACAGACGAATGAACAAAAGTATCCCCGTTCGTGCCAGAGCCAAGAAACGAAACATTCGAAGACGGGTTTTTCTGATCTAACGGATTCTTATTCCGTCCAGTAACAATAGCAATCAACCCAGTTAAAACGTTTTTCAAGTTAACTTCAGGTTTCTCATTTCCTTGAATCGGCGGCGTCGTCGTTGTAGAGAGCTCGCCGGATGAATCATATCCGTCGTCAACGTAATCTCCTGAGTCGATAATCGGATACTCCACCTCTTTCTTTGTGGGGATTGATTGAACAGACCATTTAGGTCCATCTTCATAACCACCACCACTACCACTACCACTACCATCATCATCATCATCATCATCATCATAATCATCATACTTGAATTTGATGTTTTCTTCAGAATACGGAGAAGCTTTTCCGTTGAGAGTAGCCATGCCTTAAAAAATGAAACTTCACT
This sequence comes from Arabidopsis thaliana, assembly GCF_000001735.4. NCBI lineage: Eukaryota > Viridiplantae > Streptophyta > Magnoliopsida > Brassicales > Brassicaceae > Arabidopsis > Arabidopsis thaliana. The sequence continues at coordinate 15,207,752 of NC_003074.8, read as the reverse complement.
AAAATTGAAAAATCTGCAAAAGTAGAACATATATTTATATCAAAACGCAGATTTTCGAAGACCTAATCAATCAATCAATCAAAAGTTTCTAATAAAACTACATAACTATTGAAACCCTAATAAAGAAGCCGTAGCTTTGATTTGAATTCGAATCGGAAGACGAGGAATTACAAAAATCACAGAGAATCTTGGGAACTACAAAATCAAAAGATTTAATTTCAGGAATCGATAGGAGAAAATACCTGTGGTTTGATCGCGAAGAAACGAATTAGGTTAAGAAAATTTTGCAAATCCGATTTATGGGATTGAAGAAGAAGATAAGTAGCAAGCAACAAGAACACGGCGCCTCGGGGAATATTTTATTCCATTTATTTCGGTTTTCCGGTAAGCAAGTCATTATAGACTTCGTATATATGTGAGGGCCCAATGGGCCTTGAGCCTTTCAATATTTTTTTGGCTATTGCTTGAAACGATTCAAAAAGTGAATATTTGATAAATTAATTTACTTGGTAATCACTACATGTTTATATACTTATTAGAAAGTTAGAAGTTAGACCATAGTGATATCGGCTCAAGTTCTCTGTCTTTTTTTCATGCGGTCTATCTTTGTAAAGCCATTTTAAGTATGTTTAAGAGGCTGGCCTCTGGTTTCTTGCATGTGTCGTGTGGGGTCGTTTATTGCATGCATGTCGGTATTAGAGCACACATAAAATCCAAACTATTATCTTTATAAACGCTCATCCAAACCCATGTAATTAGGTTATCTAGCAAGTAGTCTCTCACATATATAGTTATGTTTGTGAGCATTGTGATTAACCTAGAGAGTTGTCATTTGGAACAACTCTCCTTCTTCATCATTTTGTGAAATCAAATATAAAGTGTTAGTGTTTTTTGGTGAAAAACCTAAAGCTTCTTTCTTTCTCTTCTTTATATTTCGATAAAAGGTCATTGAGCTATTGTATTTTCAATCTTAGATTTCTATGTTAATAAGCTCATTTGAGCATAAACCATTCATGTTTTAGAAATGTCTTCATGGTATCAGAGCCTAGGCGATTGATTTGGGTCTTATTTTCACAAGCTTCTAGCTTCCGCTCTTCTGGTTTTGCGTTTCTTGGCGTCAGAGCTTGTGAATGAAAACGCCAAGGTGTTGCAAACGTCGCTATTCTCCATTGGATGATGTGAATAGAGAATGCTCCAAACTAAAAGACATTTGCGACAAAGAAGAGGCAAAGTATAAATATCACATATCGTGTTTTCAAGCCCTTTCTATCTCAATCCCATCAAGTAACCACAACAACACTATTCAAGGTAATGAATTTGTCCTTTCATCTGAGACAGAACAAAGGTTATTGATGGGTTGAGAAAAAAAAGAGGGAAACATGGCTAGAGATATAGGGTTAGATCATGAGAGTAGTCATTTGTTTAGTGATTCCGCTGGTGGCTTAGATTTATAGACGTGGAATTTAAGAAGCTAGAATGCAACATAACTTACTTGGGTTTGATAAGGATGTGTTTAAGGGAGCAAGTTTCTGGTTTTGCTGAGCGCATAGAAGCTGTTTGATAAAATGTCAAAGAGAAAAACAGATTGTGTAAATGCAAATTGTGGTTGGCTAAAGAATAAAAAGCAGATAGCAAGTAGGATCTAAGTAGTTGTGGGAAGAGAATTCTTCTTCTTCATGGGACAGCTTAGGGGAGTTAAACCAGATAAAGAAAACTCGGTTTCTTCGTGAGACAAATAGGTCAAAAGAACCTGAAAAGTTGTCACACTAAAGACTGATTTTATGGTGAAGAGATGCTACTATCTACATCCAAGTGATCTTGCTTTGTCTACTCATGCTCTTGTCAAGTCATCTCCATTTGTGCTGACATTTCATTTGAAGTTCAAACTTGTCATGTTGCTTTCGCACCACGCCAAGTTTGCGGAGAAATATTAGAGCACACATAAAGCCCAAGCTATTATCTATATAGAAGCCCATACAAGCACATGTAATTAGGTTATCTAGCAAGTAGTCTCTCATATATATAGTCATGTATTGTGAACATTGTGATTAACCTAGAGAGTTGTCATTTGGAACAACTCTCCTCCTTCACCATTTTATGAAATCAAATCTGAAGTGTTAGTGTTCTTGGTAACAAACCTAAAGCTTCTTCCTTTCTCATCTTTACATTTCAATAAAGCTCATTGAACTATTGTAGTTTTAATCTTAGATTTTTATGTTAATAAGCTCATTTGAGCATAAACCATTCATGTTTTAGAAATGTCTTTAGTCGGGTGTCCTTGAATGAACCAAACTTTGCATTGTTGCTTTGCTGCGTGGATTGATCTTGACCCTGTTATAATAAATAATAATATGAAGGAACCAGCAACGCCATGGAGAACAACCTATTTATCTAAGGAAAAGCTCACTAAGTTCATTGATCATCATCAAGTTCGAAATAGATTAAGCAAAATCAAGATTTGAGGATCCTCCAGGTTTGTAGACGGCTGACTACGGATTTGGTTTGGTGCAAGAGACCATGCTTTGGACTTTCCTTATGTTTTTCATTCTCTTTCCCTCTTCAATTGATTCTAAATCTTTATATATAGAAAGATGCATATAAAGGCAGGATAACGTTTTTGATGCGATTATGCATTTTTTTTACTAATCATTCATTTACTTTGCATATTGATTACCAAACGTAAAAAGAAATTCTGCAGGATTTAAGTTTTCACCTAAGAATATAAATAACAACTCCTTATGTGAAAAATAAGTATATAGCTGTTTATTTTATTTTTCCATTGGAAAAATCACGTTTCACTATCTCTTGTGTGTGACGAGAGTGACGCGTCTTAGTGTTGATTCACTAGAACAAGTGAGATCGAAGTATACATTCAAATTAGAAGTCATGGAGATTTCCTTGAAAGAACCTCTCTCTCGAATTTTATCTAAAGTTTTTAAACGATGAATTTGGTTTTAATCTTTCGCTGAGTATTTTATTATTATTCATAGTACGCATTTCTTAACAAATTTATGAAAAATACATGACTAAACCATTTTTAAAAATAGTTAATAACCTAACAAAGACGATAAGTCAAAACAATATGCAACCCATGTCAGGATAAAGTTAACCAAATTTTAAAATTGTTGACATGAAAACTGTTACTAGTTTTGCTTCTTAGATGATGTTTTGAGATAGTGGAAAACAAAAGAGTCAAGCAAGAAATGGGTAGCTTGCAAAATACGAAATGAAATTACAAGCTTTCACGCTTGAAACAAATCTTATAAGTTTTGTTCGGATTAAACAATTATTTCATATGTGTAAGATCTAAGACAGAATCAGGCTACATGAATCATATATGATTGGCAAGTCGGCAACTAATAAAGTCAACAGAAATATTTTTTGGGAAAATCAAATTTGAAATTAAGGTGCTCATGACATCTTAGCATGTCTTTATTAGAATAAATGGAAGCAAATGTTTAAAAAAGAAAAGAAAAAGAAAGAAAAAAAAACTATTTTAACTACAATGAAAATAGTTAATTCGGGCTAAACATCTCAATGTAATAATATCTGTCTAGTAAAATTATCATACTAATTTTCACCTTGTTATTTTTGATTTTAATATTAATATTTTTTATACCATGAAATGAAAAATAAATTAAGATTACAACATAAATTACCTAAACTAAACCAAACGAATAGTGAAGAGATTACAAAATTGAAACAAAACGAAATAATTTATTTTGCAATTCATTCTTTCGTCCAAAAGCAAGTGATAATAAGAAAATTTGTTTACTTTTCTCTTTTTCCTCCAAGTTTCACTTAAAAGATTTTAAGCAAAAACTTATAATCTAATATCTTACCGTAAGTAAAACGTAATTTTGAAAGACAAAATTAAAAAAATGTAAACGTGTGTATCAGTTAAATAAGAAAAACAAAATCAAAAAGTAAACGTGAATATTTAAATAAATAAAAAAGTGTAACAAACAACTATGTTGTCAAAAGTGCAGCTCTTCCATTGGTGTCCATACAGCTGTAAACTTAAGCTCGCTTCCGTCACGAGAATTTCCATAAATCGATATTAATAATAAAAAATTACTATTAATTAATTAATTAAGTAATAAAAAATTACATTAATTAACTAGTTAAGTAATAAAAATATATTAAATTATGAAATTACTATTGGAACATACAACCATAGCTTTTTTTTTATAAATGGTTGAGATCGGATGAAAATAATGTAAAATTTTGAGAATGACAAGAAAAATTTCTCAAATTTTTTTTTATTTTTAAATTTTTATGATGTAAATATAAAAACAGATAATTTGATATAAAAATTCGTATTGAATTACATCACATATGTAAATATAAAAAATATTTTAAAATTATAAAATTTATATTTAGAGCACGATAACCAAAATATAATTTTTTAATCGACTATTCAAATTTACTAAAAATGTACATTTGAATGAATTTAATCATGAAAAATTTTCAAACTTTTTAGTATATATAATTTTATATAGTATAAATATAAAAGCAGATAATTTTACATAAAAAATTTATACTGAACTGCATCATATAATATATGTAAATAATATTTATCGAAATTGGCTTTTTTGAGTTTAATTAATTTCGGTTGAGAAAAAGAGAAGAAAAAAAAATCAGAAATTGTGGTTTTCATCAGCAGCAAACACATTCTTCTTCTCGATCCAATCCTCTGCCAATTTTCTCTCTTCTTCTTCCTCTTCTTCTTCGTCGTCGTCATATAAAGCTTCTCTCGTAACGAATTAGATCATTCTTTGTGTCACCACCGACGTTTTTGTACAGCTAATTTTTTTTGTGAAATCCGAGCTTCGTTTTTTTGATCATTTTGTTTACACTTCCAGAGTGATAACGATTCTCTGATCTGTTTCCATGATCGCTCTTCTCTAACTCTCTATTCGATCTTCGACAATTTCTTCTACAACGCCGAAGAGGAAGAAAGAATCTGTGTTTCTTCGTTGTGGCTTATTTCTTTCTCTATTGCTATTTATGTTCCGTAGAAATTTGATCTGGTGAATGCTCCTGCGATAAAATTTCCCTGAGCCAACGCGGCTCGGGGGAGATCTGTTATATCAGCTATGTCTTCATCAACGGACGATGCAGGAACAACAACACATTCTCTTCAGGAATTCAAACTCTTCGAAACTCAATCGGTATAATTACAACTTCCACTTTCAAAATTTGGAATCAGCTACTCTAGTTTTGATTTGAGGCTCTTCTTATAAATGTGTGGACTCTTGTGATGATACTATTTGCAGAACTTTTATATGATTGGTTGGGATGGAAGTGGAGTTTATAGAGTACTAAAGATTGATCGTCTTGATCCATCTGAGCTTAACATTAGTCAAGATTCGACTCATTACACAAAGAAAGAATGTTATGAGTTGCTCAAACGGATACACGAAGGAAATAAAGCTACGGGTGGGCTTAAACTTGTGACTCTTTGTTATGGTATCATTGGTATGTGTTTATCTTGAGTTTGTACAGATGCTTCAGTTGTTGTGTTTACTTTGAGCTTGTTCTCACATTTTGCATCTACTATGATGTCTCAGGCTTTGTTAAATTCTTGGGACCTTACTATATGCTGCTAATAACTGAAAGAAGACACATAGGTGATCTTTTTGGTCACAGTGTCTATGCTGTATCAAAGAGCGAGATAGTTGCCTTGCATAATTCTACTGTACAGTGCAATTTTGCAAATTCAAGAGATGAAAACAGGTTTTTTGAGATTTCTTGTGTTATATTTTCTGTTTCTTCGTTAGTTTACTGTTTTTCTCTGTTCTCCTCGAATACGAAAGTGCAGGTCTTTAGACGTTTTGTCCTTTCCACGTTTTAAATGAGCTGAAGTCATCTATCTAACCTTTACCTTTTCTTATGGTGTTTCCGATTTGTTGATGAACAGATATAAGAGACTCTTGTGTATGGTGGACCTTACGAAAGACTTCTTTTTCAGCTATTCTTACAATGTAATGAGAAGTTACCAGAAGAATGTATGCAATTATGAGACCGGGCATAATCTCTATGAGAAAATGTTTGTCTGGAATGAGTTCTTGACTCGGGGAATCCGACATCATCTACGGAATACCCTGTGGACTGTAGCATTGGTTTATGGTTTCTTCAAGCAGGTGAGAGTTGTATGTTTTTCTGACAGCTCACTGCTAGAAGAAAAGTTCAAAACTGCATCTGTTCTCTTTCTATTACTCTTTTCCTCACAGCAGTGGTCTTTTACATATGTGGATCATTTTTATAAATCACTAATTATATAAGTCCTGTGATGTCTTTTTTTTTTTTTTATCATTTCTTTATTGCACCAAAGGCCTAGTAAGAAGTTTTCTGTTTCACATACGGATTTCTGTCATATATTATCCATTATGACACTGTTGCCGTGTTATATATGTAGTTATGGTATACTGGCATCTTAAATCTCCAATTCCTGGATACTCAAGAACCATGCCTCATTTTACATGTAGGCATCTCTTTCTGAATCTGGGAAGGATTTTAAGATCACCCTTATCGCTAGGCGTTCCCGTCATAATGCTGGAACCAGGTAAACAATTTCTTTCACCCCCTAGTCAGACAATTTAGTAGGTTCTGTGGTAAGCATGTAACTGACACTGCAAGGTGTTCCTCTAGAGACTAAATGTTATTTTTTGCAAATAGAAACTGCATAGTTAGTCATATCTGGATATCTCACTAGAGCATTTCACAATACCTAACAATAGAAGATGTAATATACATCTTATTTGAAATATAACCATTTTTCATAGATATCCTTCTTCCCCTCTCCTAAATTTATTTTCATATTAGGTACTTGAAGCGAGGAGTAAACAGAAATGGTGATGTTGCCAATGATGTCGAGACCGAACAGATAGTGTCTGAAGATGTTCCTGAAGACCACCCTATGCAAATAAGTTCTGTTGTGCAGAATCGTGGCTCAATCCCTCTTTTCTGGTCACAAGAGACCTCACGACTGAATCTAAAGCCAGATATAGTCTGTAAGTTTTGTGGCACTAAAATTTCTGCATTGCTCCCCCACTGTCTCTCCTTTCTCTCTTTCCCCTGTTTGACTGCTTTGATATCAAATGCAGTGTCAAAAAAGGAACCAAACTATGAGGCGACTAGGCTTCACTTTGATAACCTTGTAGAACGATATGGAAACCCCATCATCATTCTGAACTTGATCAAGGTGAGTTGCCTAATCCACCCTACTATCTATTTTGCTGTCATCATTTTATCTTATTCATCCACACAATCAATAGACAAAAGAGAGGAGGCCTAGAGAGTCAATCCTACGAGAAGAGTTTGTTAATGCAATTGACTTTATAAACAAAGATTTACCTGAGGAAAATCGTCTGCGATTCCTCCACTGGGACCTGCACAAACATTTTCGGAGGTATCTGTCGTATACACCCTTATGTTCCAGGTGCTACAATCGTGTGAAAGTCTTTTAATACATTTGTAGATGAAAACCAGTTTTCTGTTTTCTATCCTTCTTCCAGCAAAACAAAAAATGTCTTGGCACTCCTTTGCAAAGTAGCTACCTGCGCATTGATGCTAACCGATTTATTTTACTATCAAGTTACACCAGCCATGACGATTGAGGATTCCATGAGCTTGTCTTCTTCTTCTGAGTAAGTCCTCTAGCTTGAATTCTTCCTTCGCTTCTCTAGAATATCATTTTTTTTTTCCATGTTATATTCTGTGGCGTCTGCTCAATTTCCTGTTCTTCAAAAAGATGAACCTTTTTTATGTAAACTATTGTATTTTCTTGTTAGTGGTGCTATCTCGGTTATAGTCATTGATTATCATCAGTTTAGAAAACTTATTTTAATTGAGAAATAGCATCAACGGCAGGTTGGTAGAGATGATGTAATAATGTTTTAAAAATTGCAGTGCCGACACTGGGGATATATCTCCACACACTAGTTCTGATGATGATAATGGGGACCATGATAGTCTTGAGAAAAAATCTAGTAGGAGTAAGAATATTGCTTATGGAAAATGTGATGTCAAGCCACCCAGGCTTCAGAGTGGCGTTCTTAGGACCAATTGCATTGATTGCCTTGACCGTACAAATGTAGCACAATATGCATACGGTTGGGCTGCTCTTGGGCAGCAGCTTCATGTATTAGGGATTAGAGATGTTCCCGCCATAGAACTTGATGATCCCTTGGCTATTTCGTTAATGGGGTTGTATGAGAGAATGGGTGACACACTAGCTCATCAGTATGGCGGATCCGCAGCCCACAACAAGGTAATGTTAGTTCACAGAAGCATCAATATGGTTTGTCTTGTTCATAGAGTCTTGTAATAAATGTCCTGCTAGAAACAATTGTGATGTGGTTCTTAATTATGTAATTTGCGTTTTTTCTTTACACAATGGTTAACATTTAAAATCATCTGCAATTCTTAGTTGGCAAATGTCAAGTGTCAAAGAAAGGTATTAAGTGAACATTTTGAACCTTATTATGTGGATACATATTGTTGACTCGGGGAATATCTGGTGGGCAATAGGTATTCAGTGAGAGAAGAGGCCAGTGGAGAGCAGCAACTCAGTCACAGGAGTTCTTGAGAACTCTACAACGATATTATAACAACGCATATATGGATGCAGATAAACAAGACGCCATTAATATGTAAGGTGCTTCATATCTCTTTCTAAATATATTTATGTTAAAAACGTTTTCAGGTTTGTAGCTTTTCTGTATGCAGATTTCTTGGCACGTTCCAGCCTGAACAGGGAATGCCAGCAATCTGGGAGTTACGATCAAATTCTCTCTCCAATGGACGAAATGGAGAGATGAACATAGGGAAAGATGAAAGGTAACTTCTGACGATGCAAACTTGAATCCATGTTATCTATTTATAACCTAGTTGAGGTTTCTACTTCAGGAGATTTTAGACGGATAGGATCAACATCCTTTGATATTAGAATGTCATTCTCTAATGTACTTCCATTTTTCATGCTAAGTAACTTTTGTGACCTAGTCTTACCATGATATTTTCTAATTCATGGGATGACCAAACAATTTGGACGAATGGAGTGTTTTTTTAGTTGAGATAGTGGAGTCATGAGAAAAAGAGGATTGGTTTGGTCACTGCATCGAGTTGTATGTTGTTCTAGAAATTTTAGCTGCTGATAGAAATGATTTAGAGCTCAATCTGTTTTTTTTTTTTTTGGTTGTTTATGACTTGTTCCTGATATCTCTTAAAATGAGAAACCTTGATTACCATGTATTGTCAGATTCTTAGATCTTAGTATAATGCTTTCAGGTTTCTTGTGAAAAGGTGCTTATCAGATGGAGATTTTCTCCATGAAAGTTGCACTCCGCTGTCAGCCATGAGTAGCAATCATGAAAGCATGCCACAAAAAGGTTTCTCCGCACCATTACAGCATGTGAGCCATATTCTTTCAGAGTCATCGTCTGATATACCAGTATCTAATGATGTAGCATTATCAAGGTTTGTTTCTATCGCTCTTACATCTTATGCTGAGTGGAGTTAAGATTATATATTATTTCAATTGTTAGGAATTGTTCCAGTTTTGGCAGTTGAACCTATTTGGATCGGCATACCGTAGTTTCTTTTTTAGTGTACATATCGTAGGGATTATAATTTCACTGGGAAAAGATCTATTTGCTTATATCATTTCTGTCAATAGCATGTAGCTCATATGGTCTTAGGTTGTTGTCTTGACTCACGCACTTAATTATTCAGTGAGTCGGAGTATGTTAAACTGACTTTTCCAGCCATAATATGTATGTAGGTGTACTCCTTCAATGCCCAGGAAACAGCTCTTCGGAGATGTGCAAAAGGTTCATCGTTTTGGTAGCGACCAAGTTTACTTTGGCGGGGAGGAAGACATGTCTAGTGTCTCCAATTTTGTTGATATTGAGTGGCTTTCATCAGAAAACCCATGCGAGAATGCTTTATTTGACAGGTAATAATATCATGCTTTAAAGAGCATAGATAATGAGAAGTGTTAAATACTATACTAAAGCTTGTAACACAGACAGGAGCTTGAAATTGTTAGCCAGTAGGAAAAGATCAGTCAACTATCTGCAAACCAACTGTTTAAAACCCAAATTGAAAGAACATGACCAAATTGATTAGGCTCTTTGAGTACTACACTCGTTGTTAATTTGGTGATGAGATAGAAACTTGTGGTTTGTCCAAATATATAATACCCAGATCAACTTTACTCTTAGCTGTCAAAGACGATCTTCTTTGATAAACCATGTTACTTTTGGCAGGTCGTCGGAGCTTACAAGAAATTTGACAGCGGAGACGTCTTCAACAGAGAATAGCGTCAACGGAGTAGGACAATCGGCACCAACTATAAGTGAAAGTGGGTCAAGCAGCAGTAAGGTCAGTGGCCTTTTTTTGTTTTGTTGGTTTAATTATCAAATCAAATGGCTATAAGATGAGTATTAACGAATCCGCACTTTTATTGTTTATTCTTTTGGAAGATTAAGTTTTGGTTTTTTACTTTAATGTGAGAAATTGTGGTTGTCGATAGGGAAAGGAACCGATGGGAACAAAGATTCGGGAGGACTTTCCAGATAGCTTCAAAGAATGGGTAGCATACGGTGAAGCTCTCTGCCACTGAGTCCCAAAATCTTAGGAACACGGAATGGTACAAAAGAGTAGTACATTATTGCTGAATAGCTGAAACCTTTGTGTTGCATAAAATTTCATCATTCGTTTGAAACCTTTATTTTTCCCCCTAATTTGTTTTGTAAATAGTGTAATGTTTATATAAAGCTTGTAAGAATCATGTTAAAATTATTTGTAGGTTTCTTTGTCTCTCTGTAATCGTTTGAATCACAAACACCTGCGGTTATATATTGCGTTTGCGTTTTCTGAAGTAGTAGTCATGAGTGACTTACTTGATACACAATTTTAAAATGCTATTACTTGATACCAAATTACTGGCGCGTTTTATATACGGGAATGGCAAATTTTGTGTTGCTATACCGATAACTGACGTGACGTGGCCCGTTATTAGTCCTGGACATTCGGTTTCAGTTCGCTTCCATTCGGTTATCAGTTTTTCTGGTTCTAAAGCTTAGTATCCATTCGGTTATTTTGAAAGTTTAGTTCGGTTCTAGTTTTTTTGGTTTTAAAATTTTGTATCCATTCGGTTGTTTAGATTGAATATTTTTGGATATTTTGGTTATTTTTGAATATTTTCGGTCATTTTGGATATTTTTCGGTCATTTTTGGATATTTTTGGATATTTCGGTTATTTTCGAGTATTTTTACTATTATATATATATTTTTAATTATTTAGTCTAGAAATAACTAATATTTTAAAAATATATTTATATTTCGGAAAGTTTCGTTTACCCGAAATATTTCGCTACGTATCTATTTGGTTTCAGTTCTTTCGATTATAAAATTCAGTATCCATTCGGTTATTTCCAACTTTCGGTACGATTCGGTTTAGTTATTTTTGTTTTGGTTTCGATTCTGTACAGTCGGTTCAGTTTATTCGCCCAGACCTACCCGTTATATCGAGTAATATAGAAACATTTACCAATTTAAAGAATCAACAGAGATTAGATGATCATATGGTTAGGATTTTAAAAAGAGGGTTTTCACAGGTCGTGTGAATCACACTCTCTATTCAGCATCAAAAGAGTTTTGAAGTTAACGATTTACAAACAGAGAAAAGTAGACGTGTAGGATTTATAGGAGGGTACAACAGCTAGAGATGCAACAAGTTGGATATGAAGTTCCAACCCATCATCCAAGTCTTCTTATCTGAAGGAGATGCAAAGTTGAGCTCAAACATTTCTTTCCTTATGGTCTCTCCCGAGTCACAGAATCCGACAAGCTTAGCCACGATCTCCGCACTCTCTCTCACGTGTTGCATGTTGTGAGGATCTGTCCAGAGTTTGTTGATGAACTGTTGTCTCCTCTGTTTTCCCACCGGCGGGACATCCCATTTCAGGTATAGCATCTCTCTTTCCTCTGCTCCTAGCTTTGTGTTTACCCGTTTCGCCAAATACTCTCTCTCCTGCTTCAAAGCTCTTATACTGCAGCACACCAAAGACATATATATGCTAGTGAAAAATGGTTTTAACTCATAGAATTGAAGAAAAGGAAAGCTCTTGTACTACCTCGATGCTACGTAGCTTGCTGGTTCATCACCAAGCAATGCAGGACTCGCATTCCCAAGCTCAGCCAAGTGCTGTTCGAGCCATGTCAGCCTGCGGAGCTCAACCTCCATGTAGATTTGATCAGCTGGGTCTCCTTTGAATAACATGTAGAATTGTGTTCTGTGAATGATTGAAATGTGGCACAGATGCCATAACATTATGATTTGCTTTCTCTGCTCTTCAAAACACAATGGCCAATCCATCTGAGATTCATCGGTTGCATCGTACTCCGAAGCAGCGCCTGTCTCGTTTGCCTCCAGTTCTAACACCTAACATGTACAAGCTTTTTAAGTTACTGATTACTGATGAACAAATTTGTAAATGAATGAGCATAAGTCACAAGTGTAAACTGACCTGGCAAACAAGCAGCTGCTTCTGGTATTGAAGCTTCGCCACACGTTCTTTCAATCCAGTAACATAAGATTTGATATTACGTATATTCTCTTCGGCAGCATTCTTATACATTCGATTCATTCTCTTAATATCGACTGAATTTGCTTGTCGTGATACAGGCGTTCCTTCCCTTGACTGTGTACGACATCGGTTATCATCCCTCTTTGGTGGAGTAGCTCCAAAAGACACTGGGGCTGAATTAGCAGACACAACATTGCTCTCAGGATCCTTATTTTCAGTCCCAGAAAGAGGTGAACATGGTCCCCGGATCATATGCTGTAGGTTAGGACTATTACTTAAGCCGAAGGGAAGAAGTCTCTTCTTTTTCACCTGGGTCCTGAAATCTGGAGTCTGTTCATCTGTCTGAAAAGACGAGACAAGCATGTCAATAGTGTTCTGAACACACTCTAGCTTCTTCTCCAAAGCTGCAATTTCTTGAGAATTCAACCGATTTATTTCTTCCTTCAGGTTGGCTTTATCACCAACTACAATTTCCTCAGTTAAAAGGTTGCTCTTCTGCATGTCCCTGATTTCTGACAGCATTTTCGCAACTTTTTCTGCAGCTTGTTGATCACCCAGTTTATGGGATGTCACTTCTTTGTGAATTAGATCCAGTGCTTGGTTTGCTTCTTCACCCAACTTCTTTTGATGTTTTTCAAGCAAACGAATTTCTTGGACTAGCGCTGTTGGATCCGCCGAAGTTAAAGACTGCCTCACATTATCCTTTCTCCTATCACGAGCTGTTCTGCGGCTTGACGGAACAGATTTGCTTGGAATGGATTCCTCCTTTGTATGGTATGAGAGACACCTTGCCACTTGAGAAAAAGGTTCACACTCACTTGATCCCTGCAACCAATTATATAGGCATGTCTGCATAAGGTTGAAGTTATCCCAGAAAATTTTGGTATATCATATTAGCAGCGCACATACCTTCCGCTCCTTTGCTTTTCTTTCTAGATCAAGTTCAGACTGTGCAATGTCTCTCTGACGCTTTAGCTCTTTCATTTCGGATTCCATCTGCCATTAGTTAAACATGAATGAATAATTGCAAGTGATAAAAAATTCAAGTTGTTTTTGTTAATAAACTTAAGTTCACGTCCCATATGGTTTACCTAGTCTGTGGACTCCACATTTAAAATATTCAGAAGAGATAATTCAAGATGTGAATTCTAGTTCTTAAAGTCTAAGTCATACCTGTTGGATTTTCATCTCTTTCTCAATTAACAGAGACTTTAAGCAGGTGGATGAACTGGGCTCCGGGCTTCTTAACTCTGACTCGAGTTTAGCTACTTTTTGCTGCAGATGTTTCAGCAGCTTTTTTTCTGAGACAACCTACGACAGAAAATCAACTAAATTCACATCCCTAAATTGAATACCAGCAGAGGGGTAAACTTTCTATCAAGAACAAGCAAAACCGTTTTGTGATTCATCAAACACAAAGAAGATTGAAGCAAAAGGAGTAATGTTAGTGGGAGAGCGACAAAAGAAGGCTTTGAAAATATATCTCACTACATCATTACAGGTAACGCGATGCATTTTGTATTCTTAATTCATGGCAAGAGCAGAATAGACATGCAGGCAGATAATTGCATATGATATGCTCACTATAGGATGATGATTGCTACTCAGAAACAAAACCACATTTGCAATGAAAGGCCAAAGAAAAGCTTTAGTAAGCCAAAGACAAAGCTCTATACAATCATCCTGGTTCTGCAAAACGAAAGACCTCTACAAATATTTAACTAAGTGACATACCATGTTTACTTTAGCGCAATTGGTGACTTCCTTCGCACTCATGGCAAAAGAAAGTGTCTTTTTTGTCTGTTCAACATGACTCAGTGCCGGACTAATCGTACATATAATTGCTGTTCTAGCATTCCCGCCAAGTGAATTTTGCAAAATTCTTGTCAGCTTTGAGTCTCTATACGGCACGTGATCCCTTTTTCTTCCAGAACTTCAACCAAAATAACAGAAATAATTAAAAACTTTAATGTTTTGCTAATTTCTTAAGATGCCCTACAGGTGAAAATGTTCATCAATCTAAAAGGTAATTTAGACATGCCAAAGACAATCATGGTGTTCAAACTAGTGTGCTTTCTGACCTCAGTTTTCTGATCACTGTAGTAAGTGTCAATAAACTACGGTTAATGTGGCTTCCTTCCTTCAATCTTAGACCATCTGCGTTTGTTTGAAAAGCACGTTCGCTTCCAGCAAGATCAACAAGATTCTGCACCAATTAAAATGTCGTCAATACCAAGTGAAGCTTCAACCCAATGATAATAAATGACGTACCAGAGTTGCCATGAAAGACTGCACACAGCCTGCTATTTCCCTGAGACTGCTATGGATGGTCTGAATATTAAAAGCAGAGAACATGAGAAATTATGGGAAGTGGTTACTTTTACTGTCTAATGGTAGCAAATAACTAGGCAAAACTATCTTCTCCATGTTTAATAGAATATTAATTCAATCATGCAGCATATCAGATAAGTATAGATCATACCAGCCGAATAATCTGATGCGATCTTGAACTTTTGTCGTTTAAAGCAGTTTCACCTACTTGCCTTTGATCTGTAACAATAAATGGAAAATCACATAACAGGAAATAAAATGATGATATCATATGTCTCATTAGTGATTAGTGAAATAATTAGTCATATTTTATATATGTCATCTACATGGTTCTAAGGCTTTGCTAAACATTACTTAGAATACTATCACCATCAAATGCATAAAAAGATATAGAGCATCTTAACAGGTGATAGAAGAATTACCTTCACAAATGCTAATTAAATGCTGTAAATGTTGCCTGCTTTCTACCACTTCCTCCACCAGATTTTCCACAATGGTTCCTTTCTGCAATATACACAGCATTCTTATACTGGCCGAGATAGTTCATGAGCCTTGACTTAGTGTTTCCGACCCTTTACTTACCTCTGGATCATCTAACAGTCTAAGGGGCCCAGTATCACGATTTAAAAGGTCAACCACGGTCTCGTTATAAATCTCCAAAGCAGATACTTTCAAGACAAAGCTCCTTTCTTGAGTCTACATAGATTTCAACAGATCCATGAGAATAGAAAAAGAACATATCACTTCGTAACAAAACCAAAACCAAAACACATCCATTTGATCACTCACTTTTCTTATATGTTCGTATATATCTTTAACAACACTTTCAGTAACCCCCCTCATTGTAAACGTCTTGCCACTACTAGTCTGACCATAAGCAAAAATAGTTGCTGCAATAGATAGAGACAAGAAATCACATATCCACAAATAACATATCCTTAGATAATGGGATTTTTTAGATTTCTGTGTAGTTACCATTTGTTCCTGCTAATGCAGATAGTGCAACGTCCCTAGAACCACCTTCATACACCTCTTGAGTTGCACAAGTTGGCTCAAAAACTTTATCTATAAGTACAAAGAAGAAAAAACTTAAATGAGCTATATAACAAAAATGGAAAGAAGAGAAGACAAAATAAGCAATCGACTAGATTCTAATAAAAAATACCAAATGAATATTTTGTTGGAGCCTTGTCAGGATTCGGATTCTTAAAGACGATAGTCTCATCATCGGGACATTCCCAAGCAATGAGATCATATTTGGCATGTTCCCTCCAATTTAATGGTCTCATCCGAACAGTGACAAGAATCTTCTCCTCTGTAACTTTGGAACCACATGGAGTATAAGGATTGGACTTATCTATCTTACTTAACGGAGTTCTCGGAGGTCCCATCATCTTCTACACACAAAATCGAAACCAATTTTAGAAACTTATAAGACCTAAACGCTACAAATCTACTCTACATCTGTAGATCAAACACAATTTCTTCTAAATCTAATCACCTAATCGAAGATTTTCTTTGAGAATCAGTAATCGTAACTGTTAGATTGTTCAGAAATCCATCTATGGAAACTAGAACAACCAATACATGAGAATCCAACATAATAGTCACCTGAAATCAAATCCAGAATAGGAAACAAGAGAGAAATTAAAAGATCGCTTACAGAGAAGAAGGGACTTAA
This sequence comes from Arabidopsis thaliana, assembly GCF_000001735.4. NCBI lineage: Eukaryota > Viridiplantae > Streptophyta > Magnoliopsida > Brassicales > Brassicaceae > Arabidopsis > Arabidopsis thaliana. Next base: position 15,191,141 of record NC_003074.8, on the reverse strand, counting down.
CAGAGGGAACACGTCGGAGAAAGAAAACGCGGCGGTGGTGGTCGACGACGGACGGATGATTCGCCGGAGAAAATCAAATCGATGAGAAGATGGTGGAGATGATTAGGGATTTGTTTTCGCAGAGGCAAAATCGAAAGCAGAGAATGTGTAACGGAAACTATTTTCTTGCTACTTTCTTCTTCTTCGTCTTCTTCTTCTTTTTACTTTGTTTTTTTCAATTCCCGTTCTCTGCGCAGACCTGAAATTTTTTGAACTTTGAACGGTCAAAGATCAAGGGTTCTTAACGAGCCACGTGTAAGATTGGGATTCTACATCGAACACAGCACTAACCTATACGACGTATCTTAACGTTCTAAGAAAAGTGCATCAATGTGTACGTTAATGCCAACCAAAACGGGTTTATTGGTACGTTATGGTTTACAAGCAGAATTTCTCAATCCGAGAGAGCAAAAAACGACTGTGTTGATAAATTGGGTCAAATGAAGAAAAGAGAAACATGGGCCAGCTAAAGATTAAGCCCAATACTAAAGCGACGTCGTCTGAGGCACAACGGTCATATGCAAACGACTAGAAACAACAAACACAGGAAGCACGAGAGGTGATGAAAAAGCTTGTACGGAGAGAAAGTTAGCGATTTTTTGCAGCCCGACACAGGATGATGATATCTGTCCTATCTCTAGGGTTTTTCGAGTTACCCCATTCTCTCTCACGTCTCGTGTATAAATACTAAATGTTCTGTTTCCTTTAGCTTCCTTCCTTTGCTTTGTTGTTACTAATTCTGCTCGTTATATTGTAAGTGTGATTAGTGTTAAATTTTTAGCGTATTTTTTCTTTCTAAGTTGGGATTTGTTTAGCTTGTTGCGTTGCCTTTTTCAGTGTGATTAATTAGTGAACAATGAGGTTAGCTAGCTTTTAGTTAGGGTTTAATCCTCCTTTTAGCTTTCACATTCTTTCTTCGATTTAGCCACAAAAACTCATCCACATACACGTACATAACTGGTCCTGAGCACAATAAAGTGAAACATGTTAGAAAACATGGATGATTATCCATCTTTAAAGTAGATCATATGACCTTATCTTATCCTTATATATAAGTCTTACTCACCAAGTTACTTTATCTTTAAGACACTTACTCCCCAAGTTTTCTCCTCCTATATATATATCTACGTTGTTTCATTGTGAAATCATATAGTATAGATCAACAATTTTACTATAATATGAATATTTATATACCTATTATTCAAGTATTTCACTATCATGAACACATACAACAACATTATATGATATATTAATATGTAGTTATATTACTAATGTATTTTGAAATTTGTTTAACTTAATTGTAACAAACAATTCTTTTTTTCATATATTCTTTCGTCATCTAGTACACCAACCTATCATGATATGCTAGTAATTTAAGTTAACACTTTAATTATCTTCCCTTGCATATAGCCATATAGAGTCTCGTATTTTTGTGTGGATATGTCTAATGTCTCGGATGACCATTACGTGAAAAAATTGTATATCAATGTTATCAAGTTATCAGACCGCACAAAAATAAACAGAAAGAAGGTCATATGATAAATCATATTCACATAACGTAATAATAAGAAAATATCCAACTAAAATTATTAAATTAATATGAGGTTAGATAGCAATTATCTAAAATACAATACACGTAAATTTTTAGCCATTATGGATTAATAACTATTGATAAAAAAATATAAAAATAAGTAAAATAGAATAAAAGTAGTATTTGATACATTATTATGATTTTTTTATTTATTGAATGTTTTTAGAAAATTAATTTTAAGAGTGAGATTAATAGAGAATTTAACACAACAAAAGACTTTTAATTTTTCCTCAATTAGTTTTACTAATTTTTTTATTTAATTAATGTAGAATGACACATGTCATTTTCTTGTGTGATGATGTGTCACTTATATGTAGAGAGTTTTCCAACTTTCATATATATGGGAATAAAAGTTGAAGTGTAAGTTCTACATATGAGTTACTATTTCTTTTTGGTCCTGTCTGAAAATGACTTAGTTCTACTACCGGAGGTTTCCAAGAGCAGTTGTGAATGGTAAATACTGTCCCTATGCTTACTTTGGTTAGACCAAAATTTCGTTTTTAGATTAACCGAAAATGCCTCACTAACACTCTAGATGATCACACGCGCTATGCCGCAGTTTTTTTTGTTTTTTTTGTATTGTTTAATTTAAATAATTTTTATTTATCTAATCATTCACTCATGCAATAAGAAATTAGTTTTAGTATTAAAATATATTTTTTCTAACAACATTCTCAATATTTCATCATACACATAATTCATAAACAACGTTCATCTTAAACCAATTTAACAGAGAGTAGTGTTCGATTCTAGAAACCTTAGAATTTGATGATGGAGCTCCGTACGTATTCTGCATCTTCGGTGATTTATTATATAAATATCAATTTAAGAGAATAACCTACTCAAATTATTAATTAATCCACGATTATTATATACTCATACTTTGAGTTTGGATTACAGAAAAATGAAAAACTACTAAAATGGTTTTATTGAAAAATCATGTAATATTAAAATAAATTTAGTAATAATACATTAAATATGTAAAATAAAATAATATATTAAATTAAATAATAAATATATCATTAACCTATAAATTAGAAGTTGAAGAGCTTACATTAATTATTTAATAGACACATGACAAATGCTAAAGTGATGATGTGGCAACCATATGGAGAGAGTTGGCCAACTTTCATATAAAGCTATTTGCCATGTGTCTATTAAATAATTAATGTAAGCTCTTCAACTTCTAATGAGTGACACATCAACACCTAAGAGAGTGCCACATGTCCAAATAAAATTTAAAGCTAAAAACTTAAAATTAAGTTTTACTTTCCAATAATCAATGAATTTTACCTCTTCAATTTTAGATTATCATCAACCCTTAAACTTCTTCTCTATCATTTTAAAGCATTGACTATCTGTAAGCTATCATTTTCAAAGCTAAAGTAGGTTTTAGACTCCATCCCCTCATAGCTAGCTTTATATGCATCAAATAGTTTAAGGGTAAGTTATTATTAATTAATTGTATCAACTTTTATATGCATCAAATAGTTTACCAATATAATTTAATTTAAGAAAAGACATACAAAATAAAAGAAAATTATTATTGATACAATTAATTATGTAAAATTTTATAATATATACAATTAAATAATAAATTACCATAAACCATTAACTTACATTAATTATTAAGTGGAGATGTGGCAAATGCTAAGTGATGAGGTGTCATTCATATGAAGAGAGTTGGCCAACTTTCTCCATATGATTGTCACATCATCACATAAGAAAATGACATGTGTCATTATACATTATTTAACAAAAAAAAACTAATTGAGGAAAAATCAATTAAATTCTAATATCATATTATTCATTTTTTGAACTTTAATAGAATCAGTAATTAAATTAAATTTGTTGATTTTATGATTTTATGTTTATGCATAAGTTTATACAACTTATTCAACTAAATTTAAATAAGTTAATTTATATATGAGTTGGATATAGTTTGTAACTAATGAAATTGAAAGTATTTAATTATAAGTTAAAACATGTCAAATTTTTATATAAATAAGAATTAATGCATTATTTAAGTAAATTAAATTAAACAATAAATGTAATATGTTGATATGACAAGTAGCATTCTCTCCATTGCTAATGTGGCGGAAAGATGAGAGAAAGTTGATAAACAAGAATTTCTTGGTCCCGAAGTACCTTATATGAGTGCTATCGGTAGATTTATATATCTTGCAAATTGTACTAGACCAGATATTGCTTTTACTACTAATTTGCTTGCAAGATACAATTCATCCCCTACACGAAGACGTTGGAATGGGATAAAAAACATATTCCGGTATATTCGAGGTACTATTGATTTAGAATTATTTTATCTTAGAAACTCCGAGTTTGGTCTAGTTGGTTTTGCAGATGCATGAAATCTATCAGACCCTCATAAGTCTAGATCACAAACCGGATATGATTTTACCATTGGAGGAACTGCAATCTCGTGGCGTTCTCAAAAGCAGATATATTCACAAAGGCGCTTCCAACTTTTACATTTAGAAAGCATGTTCAAAGTATTGGAATGCGTCATCTACGAGACTTGTGAGGTCTTTTCGAGGAGAATTTTACGTCACTGTACTCTTTTTCCCTTGTCATGGTTTTTATCCCAATAGGTTTTTCCATGCTAAAGTTTTTATCGAGGCAATATGTAACTCCTCAAAAGTGATGGATACTCAAGGGGAAGTGTTAGAAAACATGGATGATTATCCATCTTTAGATTAGATCATATCACCTTATCTTATACTTATAAGTTTTGCTCACCAGGTTACCTTATCTTTAAGACACTTACTCCCTAAGTTTTTCCCTCCTATATATATTTACGTTGTTTCATTGTGAAATGTAGAAAAAGAGAAAAATAATAAGAATCTTACCTTACTCTCTATTTCTCTTACGTGTCTCTTTCATATACATATCAAATAGAATAATATTATTTGTTTTGTATGGTATGGCAATAAAAAATTTTGACCCCACTTTTTATTTTGCTCTAACCCAATTATTCTCAGGGCCGGTATTGCTCATCCATCTGTTCCATTTCAGACAAAGTTTCTTCTGCTGCTATTGTTGTGGTTGATCTGATAAGCTCTACAAGGCTTGCACTTAAGCTGGATAGTGCCTATACTGAGTACTCGGCTCAATACTTGGTGGACCATGTTGTTGCTAGCTCACACAGGCTCAAGCTCACTGTCAAAAACTACATTGCTTTTGCGTTAAACAATGGCGGCATTCCAAAAGCAGAAGATTGGCCACAGTTTGGATCTGTGTCAAAGCCTCTATCATCGTATAAACCTGCTCTTGTTCTCATGAAAGGATAAGTGATTGAGCCTAAGAATATAGAGGAAGTACGTGACTTGTTGGTGCATCAACCCGTGGGAGCAAAACTCCATGTGTTCAGTCCACGTAAGTGCTCTCGCTCTGTTAGGTAAAATATATCAGTATAAAAATAACCCACATAGTTATAATTTATATGTTCATTTGTGTTGTGTGTAGTAGGGAATGGTCCCTCTGGTGAGCCAGCCAGCTATGTTGGACTTAGAGATGGGATCATTGTTAAAGTTGAGAAGATTCAAAGAAAGACCATTGGAACAGTGAAGATATGGTACAAGAAGAAGTTTGTATTTCTCAAAGTGGCTATGGCCAGGAGGTTTGCACGCTTCTCTCAGCCTCAGGACATAGGACCAGGCACACAGCCGGACTTCGGGCCATCATTGCTGCTTGTTGACTTTTGTGTCCCACGTCTATCCATGGAGTAAGCAAATATATTTTATCTTAATAAGTATATAGAGAACAATATGCTCTACTAGTTTGTTTAAGAATGTTTCAGTTGGAGACTTTTTAATATATGTAAGCTCAGAAGTTGATCTCTAAAGACATGTTTACATGGGATGATTCATTTGTTATATGTACCACCAGTTGAGCATTTCAGCTCCTAATCTTGAATTGTGTGTTTTAGCTTTTAGTTTTGTCCGATAAAATGTCTTGTCGTTAAAGCTTAAAGCAGAACAGAAATGCAAATATTTCTGAACATGTATTGTTTTACTATACTTAGCTTCAATTGCATAATCCAAGAATTTTTAATTTTGCTGTTCTACTATTCTTAGCTGCAACTGTTGTAAAGATATACTTTGGTAATTTCCAAAAGATCAGTTGCATTTTCTTAAATTTCAAAAGCATAGGCAAGTACATAAATATCAAAAGAACTGGAAAAATTTGTAAATGTCATAGGATTTAGGGTAAATGTATAAATACCAAAGACACTTGGGACAATTTCATAAATATCTAAATACCTAGAGCAATTTGTTGAATACTTAGGAATCTGGTCTGATTTCTAAATTTCATAAACACCTAAAGATGGGTGCGATTTCGCATTTTAAATAGTTGACGTATGAGCCGAAAACTCGTTGCATGCAAGTATTCATCTAATAACATTTCTATAATTAGAAACCACAACAAAATTAAAAATAATAATAATAGGCCAATTTTTTTTCTTTTGTCCAAAGACCTGATTTGGGTCGTGTATGACACTGTATCTCTCCGATATTTAAGTCAGAGCTGATTTAGATAAATCTCCTCCTATTAGTTCGGTATTAGGTGAAATGGTCTGAGCGAATTCTTGCCCGGATTACTTATATCCGAGTATAATACTGACATCTTCGTCAGTTTAGATCTCTTTGAGAAATATCAAAACAAGTAACACGCTCTTCTGATCTTTGTGATATAGGACGAATTTTATAAATATATACCTTGAAGCCAACACAGAAATATCACAATATAGATTTTTTTTCTTGTTTTTCTACTGATTACCATTTCAAGTTCTTCAACAAAAGTCTCTTGAGACGTCACACACAGGAGTGACAAGTATACGTGGTAACTTTTTTTTTTTTTTTTGGACAAATATACGTGGTAACTAAAACTATGTAAGTCCAGGAATTTAAAATTTCAAGTGTATCCAACAATTGTGTATATATTAAACATTTTAAACCTACCACTATGTTTCTTCAACAAAGCCCTTCACGGCCCCACTGCCCATACACACAAACAAGTGACAAGCAATTTTGAATCCATTTGATTAAATTTAATATCTTAAGCAAATTAAAATAACAAAGAAAACAAAAACTAGCTTGCTCGTGGTAGTCTTGAAACCGTTGTTTTGTATGCCCATAGTTTACTGATGTTATTTTCTTTGGTTACTTTACTTATTAGTTTATTGACAAATTTGACATTATGATTACAATAGTGAAGCTTGGTTAATTAAATTACTTTATTGACATAATTATTATATATAAAATAATGAAGAAATTGTATGTTTTACACGCAGTACTCGATAACCAATAGAATTCTTTTTCTGTGGATCAGTATTGAGTATTGACCCGTGGGTATTGACCAACTACTTACAATTATTATAACTTAAAACAAAATTGTATCTCTCTAAACAAAGCATAATTAGTATTAAAGAAAACCAAGTTGTCGAAGAGAAGAGAGACTAGTATAAAATGATCCAACAAAGCTATTCAAATTCTTCACACTTCACTACTTATCATTTCTCTTCTTCATACTTTTCTCAAAATTTGCAATAGCTCCCTCCATCTTTCGCTTCATTCACTACATATTTCTAGTGACCTCCTTCGCCAGTGACTTTCCGTAGCAATTTAAGGTAATCTATTCTTGTAATGTATTATAATGAGAGGTTATAAGGTTTCAATGATTAGTTTAGTTTATGAAAATTTTTAATGCTCTGAATGTTTATGACATGCTAAACATTAGAACCTTCAAATATTTTTAGTTGAGTATGGTTAAAAAAGGTTTCACTGCTAATTAATTGATTTTTTTTTGGAAAAGTAAATCAATGGATTTTTGATTTCATTTTTTTTTATCTAGCAACACTAAAAATAGAATTATATACTCGGACATTTTTCCGACACATGTAACATCGCTTAGCCTAAACTAAACTATTTAACTTTTTGTTGATTGGTGGTAAGAGGAAATTAAAAGCTTTTTAGAGGGAATATGCTTTGAAAGATTCTTTAATAGTGTCATTTACTTTAGGATAAGAATAAAATTAGCATTGTCGTAAAAAGCATGCAACAAACACATTATAAACTTTTCTTCTTCTAAGAAAATAATTCAATTTAACAATTTAAGTTATTCGCTAATATATATATATATATATTTTACAAAATTTTCAGCTAACAAATCATGTTTTCATTTTTTTGTTTTTGTTAAATATGATAATCTTTCAATATATTTACTTTAGCTACTTTACGTTCCACAAAATATAAAATATTTCTTTTAATCAACAATAGATGTAAGATTTGATACCAAAAAATTTCTTGTTCATCAAGACAAATTAATGATTTATTTATATTTATTAATTAATATTAATTTTTCTTGATCTATGTGATAAAATAAAAAAGATCTTTTTTATTTTAGATATTTTAGAATGATTCAGAAAATAAAACCAATAGCGTATATTCTGTTCTACTCGTCTTCTAATTTTGAAAATAATATTTTCACAGAGAATTTTCCAGCTATATGTCGAAATCTTTTGTATTTTTTTTTGCTATAAAAGAAAATTCGTTGAATTACTTTAATTCATGGTTTGATTTATCTTTTCCTCCATTACTTATTTGAGAAGCCATAAACACCGCTGCTTTGAAATGGATACTGGATGCAAAATGTTTAAAGAAACTTAAATTGGACAGAATAAAGATGATTCTTTCAATATTTTATGTTGGAAAATATATATAATCAATTAATCATCTAACTTTAAAAAGTTAAGATAATTTTTGTATGATGGAATTTAACTAACTTTTTTCATAAGTCATAATCAATTTTTCCTTATATAGGCAAGCATTTTGAATTAACCTCTCTCCATTATCTTACTACATTTCTTCATCTTCTTATTCTCTGCAGTTTCAAAAGCTTTGTGATTGTGTTTGAAATGGCAAACGCAGAACGTGTAATAACGCGAGTCCACAGCCAGCGAGAGCGTTTGGATGCAACTCTTGTTGCTCAGAAAAATGAAGTATTTGCTTTGCTCTCAAGGTATTACAACACAACAACACTTTAAACTAACTAACTTGTCTTGTAAGATTACCTACAAAAAAAACCTAAATACTCTGTTTCTTTCTCCTTTTTTAGGGTTGAAGCCAAAGGCAAAGGCATTCTACAACACCACCAGATCATTGCTGAATTTGAGGCAATGCCTTTAGAGACACAGAAGAAGCTTAAAGGTGGAGCTTTCTTCGAATTTCTCCGATCAGCTCAAGAGGCAATTGTGTTACCACCATTTGTTGCTTTAGCTGTGAGACCAAGACCTGGAGTTTGGGAATACGTAAGAGTTAACCTCCATGATCTTGTCGTTGAGGAGCTTCAAGCTTCTGAATATCTTCAATTCAAGGAAGAGCTCGTCGATGGAATGTACGTTTTTCACCTCTTTATATCTTGTCTCTCTCTCTCTTGTTGCCCTTTTACTCAACTAATGTCATGACTATATCGCAGTAAGAATGGAAACTTCACTCTTGAACTTGACTTTGAACCATTCAACGCGGCATTCCCTCGTCCTACGCTCAACAAGTACATTGGAGATGGCGTTGAGTTCCTCAACCGCCATCTCTCGGCTAAGCTCTTCCATGACAAGGAGAGCTTGCATCCGCTGCTCAAGTTCCTCCGCCTCCATTCCCACGAGGGAAAGGTTTGATCACAAGCCACTCTCCTCTCCATTTGTTGTCTCAATAACAAAAGTCTAACATCGCTTTGTCTTTGCATCTGTGTAGACTCTGATGCTTAACAATAGGATCCAGAACCTAAACACCCTACAACACAATCTGAGAAAAGCAGAGGAATATCTAATGGAGCTGAAGCCTGAGACACTCTACTCAGAGTTTGAGCACAAGTTCCAGGAGATTGGTCTTGAGAGAGGCTGGGGAGACACCGCGGAGCGTGTTCTTAACATGATCCGTCTTCTTCTTGACCTTCTCGAGGCACCTGACCCTTGTACTCTTGAGAATTTCCTTGGAAGAATCCCAATGGTTTTCAACGTTGTGATCCTCTCTCCTCATGGATACTTTGCTCAGGACAATGTTCTTGGTTACCCTGACACAGGTGGTCAGGTCAGTAATGAAACATTTTGAAGATTTCTTCTTCTTTCTTCATTCCTTGATCGATCTTTAATCTCGTATATATATTCTTGAAGGTTGTTTACATTCTTGATCAAGTTCGTGCTCTCGAAACAGAGATGCTCCAACGCATCAAACAACAAGGACTCAACATCACTCCGAGAATCCTAATCGTAAGCTTATAGTGATTCTTCTTGTGTGTGTATGCAAAGATGTCTAAAACTGTTCTCTTATGTTTTCACAGATCACTCGGCTGCTTCCTGACGCAGCAGGAACCACTTGTGGTCAACGTCTAGAGAAAGTGTACGGATCTCAGTATTGTGATATCCTCCGTGTGCCTTTTAGAACAGAGAAAGGAATCGTTCGCAAATGGATATCAAGGTTTGAGGTCTGGCCGTATCTAGAGACTTTTACCGAGGTATAAATCCATTTTCTTCATGCAAAAACATGGATCTTGTTCACCCTTATTTGACTCAAATATATGAATAATGTGCCTTGTTTTTTCACAGGATGTTGCCGCTGAAATCTCGAAAGAGTTGCAGGGGAAGCCTGACTTGATCATTGGAAACTACAGTGATGGTAATCTTGTTGCATCCTTGTTAGCACACAAACTTGGTGTCACTCAGGTTTGTCTCTTGTTTCTATCCATAGCCATTGAGAAATATGTTGTCTTGCTCTAAAGCTAAGAATCTTTTGATTTATTATTACACAGTGCACCATCGCTCATGCTTTGGAGAAGACTAAGTACCCGGATTCTGATATCTACTGGAAGAAGCTCGACGAGAAGTATCACTTTTCTTGCCAGTTCACGGCTGATCTTATCGCCATGAACCACACAGATTTCATCATCACAAGTACTTTCCAAGAAATTGCTGGAAGGTAAAGAGAGAAGACTTGAGTCTCAAGAAAACAAGAATTTTCTACAATTTCCATTGGTTTAACGTTTGAGTTAAAAGCAACCTCTTTTCTTTTATAGCAAGGACACTGTTGGTCAATATGAGAGCCACAGATCTTTCACACTTCCCGGGTTGTACCGTGTAGTTCACGGTATTGATGTGTTTGATCCAAAGTTCAACATTGTCTCTCCTGGAGCAGATATGAGCATCTACTTCGCTTACACCGAGGAGAAGCGTAGATTAACTGCATTCCATCTAGAGATCGAGGAGCTCCTCTATAGTGATGTTGAAAACGAAGAGCACTTGTAAGCCTTTTATATGACTAATCTTGATCTTTAAATATGTCACGAAAAAAAACCTAACATTATTTATGCTTATACTTGAAAACAGATGTGTGCTTAAGGACAAGAAGAAGCCAATAATTTTCACCATGGCTAGGCTTGACCGTGTAAAGAACTTATCAGGTCTTGTTGAGTGGTACGGTAAGAACACTCGCTTGCGCGAACTGGTGAACTTGGTGGTTGTGGGTGGAGACAGGAGGAAAGAGTCACAGGACAACGAAGAGAAGGCCGAGATGAAGAAAATGTATGAACTGATAGAGGAATACAAACTCAACGGGCAATTCCGATGGATCTCTTCACAGATGAACAGAGTGAGAAACGGTGAGCTTTACCGTTACATATGTGACACTAAAGGTGCATTTGTGCAGCCTGCTCTTTATGAAGCCTTTGGGTTGACTGTTGTTGAGGCTATGACCTGTGGGTTACCGACTTTCGCTACTTGTAATGGCGGTCCTGCTGAGATCATTGTGCATGGAAAATCTGGTTTCCACATTGATCCATATCATGGTGACAAGGCAGCTGAGAGTCTTGCTGATTTCTTCACCAAGTGTAAGCATGACCCATCTCACTGGGATCAGATCTCATTGGGAGGACTTGAGAGGATCCAGGAGAAGTAAGTATAAAACTATAAGTGTGTTCTTCTTTTTTATAGTTTGAATGTTTTTAACAATCTTGTCGTGGGGTTTTGTAGATATACTTGGCAAATATACTCACAGAGGCTCTTGACATTGACTGGTGTCTACGGCTTTTGGAAACATGTCTCGAACCTTGACCGTCTTGAGAGTCGTCGATACCTTGAGATGTTCTACGCACTGAAGTACCGCCCACTGGTATACACTCTCTCTTCTTACCACACTTTATTAGACCCTTCTTAGTGTTGTTGTCTCTGGTGCAGTAATATCTCAAAGTCTCTTATTTCTCTTGTAGGCTCAAGCTGTTCCTCTTGCTCATGAAGAGTGAAAGAAGAAGATTTTCTACATTCTACAACAATAAAGATCTCTCTTTGTTATTTCACTCGTCATATTTTTCTTTCTTTTTTATGATATGCTTCACCATTGTTTTTTAAACTATTGATAATGTTTAATTATTAGTATTCAACATGAACAATGTAAAAAAAACTGATTACTAAACTACTTTAAGTCTAGCGTTAACCATAAAACATAGATCAATTATTAAAACGGCAATAACAACTAAGATAAAAGTACCGATTGCTGCTCGGCGTGCTGCTAAGCGGTGAGTGCAACCTCCTTGCTTCCATTCGGCACCACATGTGTAGCAAAACGAATAGCCACACCTATTCATCAACCATGCATAAACATTATAACAATGTTATTAATTGCGAGAGAAACATAATCAAATTTGTTTTAAAGAGCTAGAGAATGTAATGAAAATCTGCAAGTTAATTTGATGCATCCTTCCGAACGTTCGATCATGTGTTTGCAATTTCCACATTGACGCCACAATTTCTGATTTGCTAAAAATTTTAGCTTCATATCATTTGCACTAGGATTTGAACCCAACCTCTTGTAATCACCGCATGACAAGTCACTATGCCATGGAACTTTGCAGTTGATGCAAAAGGGTTCACCGCATTTGACACAACATCTCCTAACTTGAGTGTCTTGAGTAGAAGATATATAGAGCTCTGTTACCGACATTAAAGCCGAGCACCTCGGGTTAGGGCAATAAACTCTGTCTGACACAAAAATAAATTCCTCTGCAATCCTTTGTTCCCACATCGCTTTTAGTTTTAGGTGTCAAAAGATTAGCACAGCTTCTAAATGTTAGCTTATACTCGCATTGATCATGAGGACATCTCGGTACACATCCCTCGAGTAGCCTCGATTCTATATGTTGTTTAACGCAATCCACACAGAATTGGTGACCACATAAAGCAACAGAATACATCTGCTCAGCTTTGACATCCTCATCGAAACAGATACGGCAAATTGCAGGCATATGTATGCTGATTTCAGGAACTCCTGCTTCCATTGCAAGTTTATAAAAAGACTTATTTTGATTTTCAGTCACCAGAACTAGTGGGATGCTAGATGTTGATTGTTCTCTGATGTAAAGGCCGTAGGAGCCATCTCCTTGTATTAGAGTGCCTTCTTCCTCCATGAATCAGAGTTTTCTTTTTCCGTAGAAGTCACGTTGTATGACCTAGCAGAGCTAAATACTTCCAGGAAAAGGGAAGATAACAAATTATAAAGTAATATTTCCTCAAACAAAAAATTTAAACAATGTTAATTTTGCAAAAGTTGGGTTATCATTAGCATAAAGATCTCTTCTATTATATATAGGCCATGACACAATCCTAATCATAACCCAAAAACGCCAAAACTATCTAATGAGAAATTAAACACCAATCAGATAATAACTCGCATTATGTGCGGAATAAAACCATTAAAATAAATTATTATGTAAAATTATTGAGATTTAATATTTGTTTGTATACAACAAAAAAAGTATGTAATTAATGTTTTTATTTATTTTAGTTTATGTTTATTTTGTGTAAAAATATGTTTCACCCGTAAAATATTTGAATCTGAAAAATGATTTAATATTTTCGAAATCTTTTGAAATATTTTGATTTATGCAGTTTGTTAAGGTTTTCTATAATTGAGATTAAATATGATTGGTTTGCGGATTCATTGGAGTTCGGAAACTGGATAAATGAGATGGCGTTGATAGATATGGGGTTCAATGGCAACAAATTCAGGTGGCGGAGGGGCAGAGTGGCGCAAACTTATATTGCTAAGCGGTTGGATAGGGTTCTTTGCAGTGCTCACACAAGGTTGAGATGGCAGGAAGCAAGTGTTTCACATCTGCCTTTCTTCTCCTCAGACCTTAGATCATGCCCCAGTATATGTACAACTGAGTCCGGAGATGAGAGGTAATCCAAGTAGAAGGCCATTTCGTTTTGAGGCAGCTTGGTTATCTCACGATAGCTTTAAGGAGATGCTGACAACTTCTTGGCAGAAGGACTTAACGACCCCTGAAGCACTGAAGGCGTTGCGGGTGAAATTGAAGAAGTGGAATAATGAGGTCTTTGGAGATGTGCAGAAACGGAAAGACTCATTAGCAAAAGAAATCAAAGAGGTTCAGGACTCGTTGGAAATCTCACAAACTGACGCTATGCTCGAGATGAAGCCTTTCTTCTGAAGGATTTTGAGTTGGTGCTAGAGCAGGAGGAAGTGCTTTGGTTCCAAAAGTCCCGAGAGAAATGGATTGCATTAGGAGATAGAAATACTACGTATTTCCATACCTCAACAATTATCCGGCGTCGTCGAAACAGGATAGAAGCTCTGCCAGATGATGATGGTAGATGGATTCAAGATTCTCAGGAGCTAGAAAACTTGGCAGTAAGTTATTACAGACGATTGTACTCTATGGATGATATTGATTTGGTTGTTGAGAAACTGCCTAGTGAGGGTTTTTCAAGGCTGACTCGCGAGGAGCTGGGGAACTTGGACAAGCAATTCTCTGCCAAAGAAGTTGAAGATTCAGTGAGAAGTATGGGGAAATATAAAGCTCCGGGACCCGATGGTTTTCAAACAGTTTTCTATCAGCATTGTTGGGACATTGTGGGACCCTCAGTTGTGAGCTGTGTACTGAAGTTTTTTGAGACAGGACAACTGCCGCGTGAGATGAATGATGCACTCTTGGTCTTGATAGCAAAAGTGGAAAAACCTGAGAAGATTACTCAGTTCAGGCCCATAAGCCTATGCAATGTGCTGTTTAAAACTATAACAAAGGCTATGGTGATGAGATTAAAGCGAGTGATGCCAATGTTGATTGGTCCAGCCCAAGCTAGCTTTATACCAGGTCGTCTAAGCACAGATAATATCGTTGTTGTTCAGGAGGCTGTTCATTCGATGCGAAGAAAGAAAGGCAAAGTAGGCTGGATGTTATTGAAGCTGGATTTGGAAAAAGCTTATGATAGAATCCGGTGGGACTTTCTAGAAGATACGTTGAAGGCAGCGAGACTACCAGAACAGTGGATCAAATGGATAATGCAATGCTTGTCGTGTCCATCAATGAATGTTCTTTGGAATGGGGAAAGAACACAACCCTTTACACCTTTGAGAGGGCTCCGTCAAGGTGATCCTCTTTTACCATATTTGTTTGTAATGTGTATGGAACGTCTCTGCCATCTGATAGAGTTTGCTGTGGCTGAGAAGAAGTGGAAACCTATAAGCCTTTCGCGTGGGGGACCAAAATTGTCACACATCTGTTTTGCGGATGATTTAATCCTCTTTGCGGAAGCTTCGGTTGCTCAAACAAGGATAATCAGGAGGGTGCTTGAAAGGTTTTGTGTGGCTTCAGGGCAAAAGGTGAGTTTAGAGAAGTCCAAGATTTTTTTCTCTGAGAATGTTCATCGAGATCTCATAAGACAGATAAGCACGGAGAGTGGTATCCAGTCTACACGGGAGCTGGGGAAATATCTTGGTATGCCTATCCTTCAAAAGCGGATTAATAAGGATACCTTTGGTGATGTTTTGGAAAAGATCTCTTCCCGTCTATCCGGTTGGAAAGGAAGGTTCTTGAGTATGGCTGGGAGGGTTACTTTAACGAAGTCAGTTCTTGCATCGATATCGGTTCACTCTATGAGTACAATTGCGCTGCCTGCTTCTATTCTGACGAAGTTAGACAAAGCTTCACGGGATTTTATTTGGGGGAGTACCTCTAAGAAGCGAAAACAACATTTACTATCATGGGAGAAAGTGTGTAAGCCTAAGGAAGAGGGTGGTCTGGGTATTAAAGCTGTGAAGGAGATGAATAAGGCTCTACACGCTAAGGTTGGTTGGCAACTACTTCATGATAAGACAAGTCTTTGGGCTCGAGTTTTTAGAAGTAAGTACAAAGTTGGTGACCCACATGATAAAGCTTGGACGGTGGCTAAGAGTAACTGGTCTGCTACTTGGAGAAGTATCAGTTTGGGACTGAGAGAAGTGGTGCTCGTGGAGTTAGGCTGGGTTATTGGAGATGGGAGAACAATTCACTTTTGGACTGATAAGTGGTTGAATAATACCCCTCTGCTAGAGTCAGTTCTGATTGATGTCCCAGATGAGCTGATTAATGCTAATGCAAGGGCTTTCTGGAGGAATGGGAGAGGCTGGGATGCTGCGGGCTTGAGTGTGTTTCTCCCGGAGAACATACGGCTCATGCTCTCTGCAGTAGTAATTGATACAGTAACAGGGGCTAAGGATCGGCTCTCGTGGCGAGATAATGCGGATGGTAATTTCACGGTGAAGTCTGCATACTCTTGTCTGACACGGGATACGTCACAACAGCAAGATGTGAGCAGTTTGTTTGGCCGGATTTGGCGAGTGGTAACAACAGAAAGAGTGCGAATCTTTCTCTGGTTAGTCGCAAACCAGGTAGTCATGACAAATGTTGAAAGGCAGCGAAGACATCTCAGTGATACAAGAGTTTGTCAAGTGTGTAAGGGTGGGGATGAGACCATTCTGCATATTCTAAGGGACTGCCCCGCAATGGTGGGAATCTGGACTCGTCTGGTTCCTCCAAGAAAGCAAGGTATGTTCTTCTTACAATCTCTGTTGGAGTGGCTCTATGGAAACTTAGGAGACAGTGGGGTAGCTGGTGGGTGCCCATGGTCGACAATGTTTTCTGTAGCTGCTTGGTGGGGTTGAAAGTGGAGATGTGGGAATGTGTTTGGTAATAATGGGAGATGTAGAGATAGAGTGCGGTTTGTTAAGAACTCATCGCGGGAGGTTTTTGAGGCGCATCACATTTGGAGAGGGCAGAAACAACTTGGAGCTCGGATTGAGAGGCTCATTTCGTTGATACCACCGGGGAAGGAGTGGCTGAAGTTGAATACGGATGGCGCGTCGAAAGGAAATCCGGGGTTAGCGGCAGCAGGGGGGTAATCCGGGATCACGCAGGTACTTGGTGTGGCGGGTTCGCCGTGAATTTGGGGATACGTTCTGCTCCTCTTGCGGAACTTTGGGGAGTGTATTATGGGCTGTATTTGGCATGGAAGAAGAAGGCTTCGAGAGTGGTTTTGGAGGTTGACTAGGAGATTGTTGTCGGGTTTTTACGGACAGGGGTTAGTGAGTCTCACCCATTGTCATTCCTAGTACGCTTGTGCTATGGCTTCATTTCGAAGGACTAGATTGTCCGCATTGTTCATGTGTATAGGGAGGCGAATCGTCTTGCCGACGGTTTGGCGAACTATGCGTTTTCTCTTTCCGTAGGTTTTCATTATTTTGATTTTTTGCCGGATTGCGTATGTTCGATCTCGGCTGCTGATACTAGTGGCGCTGCAAGCTCACGACATGTTGTAGTGTAATTGTTATTTTTTTTTAATAAAACGGGAGACACTCTCCCTCACTTCATCAAAAAAAAAATATGATTGGATCAGAGAGTATAATCGGAAAAGAGTCGAAACTGTTAGTTTTATACAAATCGTTTCTTGTATATATAATGAATTTTAAATTTTATGATTATGTTAGACATGTTATTTCAATACTTCTTCATAAAATTATAATATACTTGAAATGATGCAATAAGATATTTGTTTGAGATTGTATATATACAACTTTATCCGTTATATACAACAGAAAATAAAGAATAATAACTAATACGACTAATTATAACGTGTGAACGTTCATAAAAAGTATACAAAAAAAAATTGATGTATTTGCTCCAATATATACATACACATAGGGCTCAACATATGGGTAACCCATTCGGGTTCAGGTAGAACCCATTCGGGTTCGGGTTTAATAGGTAAAATTTACTATCCAATAGGATAATTTTAAATATTCGGTTTTGGTCCGGGTCAAATCTAACCGGGTTCGGGTCGGTTTGGGTAAAAACTTCAGGCCCTAAAAATACCCAAAAAAAGGAAACGGGTATGTTGTATGTTGATAGCGGGTACCCAAATAAAAAAACCTTAAAAAAAGCAATAAAATTTAGTTATATTTGAATATATTTTACTAAAATTTAACAAACATAACAAATCATTTCTAAATAGATTAGTTGTTTTGGATATTTAGGTCTAAAATTAATTGACATATTTAGATTTATAATTATAATCTTAGATAAATAGATTATATTAAGATTAAATATAATTAATATTTTTGGATTAAATTTATATTTGGATTTTTGGGTACCTTGTTTGGGTAACGGGTAATCCCCGGACCGATCCGATACCCACGGGTTTACTAAACCTCTATCCAATAAAGTAATTTCCCAAAACCCTAATCCGCCCCAACCCGGTTTCTTCGGTTTCTGTGCTAATTCACTAAAAAAGTTTGGCTTTCTCATCAAGTTTTGCGTCTCCAAACTTGGTAGGGTTGACATCTGAACCGAAACACATTCCGCTGCCTCCACTTGTAAAGCTGCCTCATTCTCAAACCCAAATTCTCACCAACGTGGCCATGTCCTCATCTTCTCCCGAGGAAGACGACTGTGTTGTGGCTATCAAGTTCTTGGTACCTCAACTCAGCTTTGCAGACCCGATGAAGGCCACTCCAAGTGGACCAATATCAAAATTAAAAACCCCTGCTTCTTCTCTTTTTCGGTTCTGTTTTCCAAGAATGGCATGTTTCGCATACCTGGATCCGGAGGCCACCTCATTGGATCATGGGATCTCCACAATGCTAAACCAAATCCCAAGTTTCAGAGGCTGCGGTACCAAAACATTTCCAAACTGACTAAGACCGAACGCGAGCTGCAGGAGCGAACACTTGGTTAAGAACCACCACTGAAATGTTCTTGGTTAAGTGGTATAAAAAATCCTCTAGAAAGATCATCAAGGGTATTGGGAAATTGAAAACAAAAGCTTTAATGGTGTTCAAGCTAGACGAAGAAGCAAATGCTGTTTACACTCAAGACATGAGCGATCTCTTCATTTACCTCACAAAGTCTGACCCTTTATGTGTCCCTACTAACTCATGGATACCCCTGCCTCCTAACCGAGTCTTGATCTTGGATGTAGACGAAAGCAGAAGGGTTAGTCTGTGTCGTACACCTTCCAAGTTGTAGAGTAAGGTACCCATGGCTGAGAGTGTTTCCGTGGCATCTCCATTAAATAATAATAAGAAAACGATGGTCATTGGATATGATAAAAGCAAACTGAATATGTTGATCTTCTCATTAAAATTTTTAACTTGTTGTATCCAAACCCACACATTTAGTTTCTGCATTGCCTAATATCAATAAAAATATGTTGACCTGCTACGCCAAGTAATCTGTGGAGAACAAAGCTTCCTCTAGAGATCAAAATGAATTCTCACTTCTGTAACACCCCACTCCCACATATTTGGGTCAATTTATTTTTGACATTATGATATAGCCCATGAATAACCCAATCTCTTTTTGATGCCTAACAACAAGGGTTTTGTAAGTGTACATATATATTGGTGTTTGTATCACCCTCTTCATGGAAGCCGTCAACGGAAAATGTGAAACCTAAACCTATGAGCACACCAACACTTTAATCATTGAGACTTGAGAAGTTATATTCGTTCATAAAAAGAAGGAAGAGATCGTGAGCAACCGTTTTGTTTTCGTCATGTTGATAAATCATACGTGGAGAGATGTGAGAGAGAGATCTGAACCACAAATGGTGAAATGGAACTTGATCTAACAAAGATGACATGATATGACTCCAAAGAGAAGATAAGGATGAGAAGAGAATTGGTTGCAACGGAGAAGATGAAAGAGGAGATGGAGGAGACGTCACTGAGGTAAATCGATCACCATCACCACCAAGGGTAGATCATTAGAAAAGGGAGAATTGGTTGTGATAGTAAGGAGAAGTGGTGACAGAAGAAGATCGGACCCGATCAAAGCAAAAATAGAAGTCAAGAGGAAGGAGGCAAAACAGTTTCAGGAGGGCGTCTTGTAGGGAGAATTCCCAACACACCAGAGAGATTCAGATCAGAAAAAAGCATCGATGGAAAGATTACGTTCCCAAGAATCCATAGCAATACGAACTTTTAATCGGGGTTATATTCAAGAAGTTATGAGTATTTCTTTCTGGACAAGTAACTGGAAAAGCTGTCAAAATCTGTGCCGAAGTATAAATGCAGAACACT
Organism: Arabidopsis thaliana; assembly: GCF_000001735.4. NCBI lineage: Eukaryota > Viridiplantae > Streptophyta > Magnoliopsida > Brassicales > Brassicaceae > Arabidopsis > Arabidopsis thaliana. The sequence continues at coordinate 15,171,092 of NC_003074.8, read as the reverse complement.
ACGTGGCTACTGGTTTTGTGATGCATTTTTCCGATGAACCAGAAAGAATTAGTTCAATATCAAGACCTCTATGGAAATATCTCGCTTCAAGGAACTCAGAGTAGCTGACACCTTGTCAATCGGATCTAATATCTATCCGGAATTGACCTTGAAAGTTCTGCACAGAAACATCTCAAGTTGTAGAAACCTAGAAATCAGGTCTAATGCAGTATCTTCAGAAACACGGGAGAGATTCATGTGAAGTCTGATCGGGATGAAACTTTGTGGAGTTATTCATGATAATACTGGCTACATAATAAACAGTGGGATTACGTTTCTAACGGTTAGTCTTTGACTTATGCGCATATTTCCGAGGCAGATTTATATAGAATAAATCGTAACGAGTTTTATTGTTTGATGGCGCAAACGAGCTCGGTTGGAGCTGAAGCTTTGCAGGAGCTTTCATAACTCATGTATTGAGGTCCTGGTCGAAGGAGATTCAAGATAGAGCTTAAGAGCATGTGGTCGCAATTGAGATAATAAGTTTGTCTAAATGTGAAAGAAGGAGAAGTGTGTTGTCATATTTGACTAGACTAAGGTGAGGGTGGTATTTGCGAAGCATGGTATCATTTTCTTTTGTTATGCTTCCTAACTCATGATATGTAGGCTAGATCTTATTGCATAGGATAAGATTATGTGATGATATGATTTGATGATTATTGATTGATATGTATGGTGATAATGTTTAACTATGAAATATTATGTATGGGAAGGTTAAGTATAAGTATGTAACTATGATGATTATGTATGTTTGTATGAATGATTGGGAGAATCAAGCTATGGGCTGTGGTCTCCCTAGTAATATGGAGAGTGATAGACTGACGGGTTATCAACTGGTCAAGAACGGTTGATGAGCCCGAAATGGGAGTGTCTGAGCCACGAGGGCCAGCCTCCACTCATACGGTTCTAGTCATCACAAGGATGACTAGACCTAACGATGTGTATGTTTATATTATTATAGATAAGATGGTTGTTATGAATGAATTGTTAGAAGTTAAAGCATGTTCGGTTGTTTGCTTGTGTCTAAGTTTATATGTTATGATGATGGTTGTATAGCTTTAAAAAGTATTCTATGTTTCAGTGGGCAGAGTTGAATAACATGCCGTCTTGGCCTATAAGGCGGAGTTGAATAAAAAGTGATGATGGTTGTATAGCTTTAAAAAGTGTTCTATGTTTAAAAAGTGTGTTGTCATATGAATGTATTCTTTACTCACCCCATTTTTCCCATTTTCCTCAGGTTAGTAAGCGTGAAGAGTTATGTGCAATATTTTGTTCTTGTGTGAAGTTTAAAGAAAATGTTTTGGCAATATCAGATGAATAACATGCCGTCTTGGCCTATAAGGCGGGGTGAATGTTACATTAATCGCTAAAATAAAAGAGTAAACGATTAAATACATTAAAACTAAATTCCGCTAAAATCGCAAAACCTTGTTTTTAGCTAAAATCGTAAACCCGCATTCTCCGCTAAAATCGAAATGCCATATGTTTCTGCCAAAATCTGTAATTTGATTTCCTGCTTTTTTGCAGTTTAACCTTATACCAACAACAATGGATTTTTGAGGTAAGACTATAAGTTCGGTTCTAAAATTATTTTTTGTACTCTTAGCTTGTTTATTTTATTTTTCAAATCATTCTTTTATTTTGATTTTAGACCTCCGACTTATTTGATAAAGAAAAATACTTGGGTTCACCCCCTAAGGGGTGAACCCATTCATTCACCCCTTTTATTTTAGCCAATTAGAATCTGACACCTAATAATAATAATAAAAAAATTAATTATAAAATCTAATTTACCACTAAAACGAAATTACTTATCGGTTTGGATTTATTAGAAAAGGTCTGATTTAATTATTATAATTAAACAAGGTTAAATATCGGTTTGGCTTTATAAACAGATTTTAAATTTTACAATTAAACGAAATTAAATATTAGTTTGGCTTTAGAAAGTACGATTTTGCTTTAGATTTTATGATTAAACGAGGTTAAATATTAGTTTGGGTTTAGAAACGGATTTAGATTTTACAATTAAACGAGTTTAAATGTCGGTTTGGGTTTAGAAAGTACGATTAGGGTTTAGTTTTTTACGGTTAAATGAGTTTAAATGGCGGTTTGGGTTTACAAATGAGAATTAGGGTTTAGATTTTGTAATCAAACGAGATTATCTATTAGTTTGGATTTACAAAAGAATGAGTTTTTAATGATTTAATTTAATTATTTTATATTGATATTATTAATTATTTTAATTTTCTTAATCAGATGACATGTCAAATTCTAATTGGTCATCAAAAGGGGGTGAATAAATGGGTTCTTTGATAAAGGGGAAAAACCCAAAAAATACATCATTTATTTTTTATTTTGTCGTTTAATATCTAACTTTTTTTTGTTGGAAGAAAAATACTTCAGTTAATTATAGAGTTTGTTTGAGAACTAATACGTTTCTGGAAAATAATTAGAAAATTAGTACAGTTACTATTTAATATCTTGTTTGTACTACAGGTCGTTACTGTATATTTTTTTGTGAGACCCATTTTGCCACTCTGAAGCACACATATTTACGATTAATGCCACTGAAACCGAAATCGAGGTTTCCCTGTTGACGCTTCATATTTCTCTTCCCTCAGACAACTGTTTTACAGTTTTTTTCTCTCTTGGGTCCGAAATCTCAGAGAAATGACGAAGAAGAAAGCACCTTAATCGAAGATTCCAATCGCTCCAGTCCGAGTATTATGAAGTGCTACTCAAAATTATTGCCCATGGGCGATACTCACACCTCGCCCACAACCGTGACAGCCTAGGCGGATCCATGCTTTCCAACAAAGCACGCCCATTCAACCTAGGCGAATGGAATCGATGCCCATGGGGACATCTCGGTATTTCGTGCGCAAGATGATTATACCGCCACCCAAACGGCCTAGGAGAATCCATGTCAGCTCATGCATGACACGCCCATTCTCTTCGGCGACGAGGTGAAACGATGCCCGTGGGGACATCTCGGTAATATCATGCGCAAAAGTTATATACCGCCAACCCTAGGCCTCGAAGAATCCATGTCAGCCGACACATGACATGCCCATTCTTCTCGACCACTCAACAATTTTTGTCTGAGAATTGCAGAAAAAACTCCGACACTTTTATACCACCGCCACCTTAACGCCTCGAAGAATTAATGGTAGCCCACGCTAGGCAAGCCCATTCTCCTCGACGATTCATCAATTTTTGTCTGAAAACTGCTGTAAAACTCAAAAAAGGCAAAAAAGCCGATTGTCGGAAAAGTCGATAGTCGGTCGGACAGTCAGTCGGACGGTCGGTTGGTCGGACGGTTGGTCGGTCATTCCTCGTGTCGGTATCCGATAGTATCCCTCGATCGCTACCCAAGTCCGAACCGAGTAAGGGGGTTCCCATGGACTGCCCAGACTCCCTCAACACCCACCCCCTATATAGCTTTATATCCTTTTTCCGACTTGGCACCAACAAACATTGAAATTTCTGAGGTGACACCGGTGCCAAAAAATTAAAAATACTTGGAATTTGAAAATTGTTTTTGGCATGCTTCATAAGGATAGTGAATCCTATGTTCTGGTAAATTTACGTAATTTTCCGACACCTCTAGCTAGGTCATTTGACTTGATACAACATCGGATTTTCATGGTCTAGCTGGGGCTCCGTGGGCAAATTTGATGCAAACTGGACATCCTAAACTCTTTATCGATGTGTTTTAAAAGTTTCGATCACAAAACATTGAATCACATCCGATGATTTTCGAAAGTTATTCGATAACTTTTTTTTTTGTCAGACATCCGGCCGTCCTGGTCGACGAATTTTGGACCCAGTCGAGGATTCTGCATCCCTGGGCGATGATTTCAACCCCTAGTCGATGAATCCTCGAACACGATAGATTTACTTCGACCATTCTTCGTCCTAGTCGAGGATTCCGCCGTCCTGGTTGACGAATTCTCAGTACCGGTCGACGATTCCAACACATAGTCGATGAATCCTCGACCACTCCTTGTCCTGGTCGTCGAATTCTCGGACCCGGTCGACGATTTCAATTCCTGGTCGATGAATCCTCGAACCCGATAGATTCTCCTCGACCATTCCTCGTACTGGTCGAGGATTCCGCCGTTCTGGTCGAAGAATTCTCGGTACCGAACAACGATTCCAACACCTGGTCGACGAATCCTCGACCACTCCTTGTCCTGGTCGACGAATTCTCAGACCCGGTCGACAATTTCAACTCCTGGTCGATGACTCCTCAACCCCGATAGATTTTCCTCGACCATTCCTCGCACTGGTCGAGGATTCCGCCGTCCTGATCGACGAATTCTCGGTACCGGTCGACGATTCCAACACCTGGTCGACGAATCCTCAACTACTCCTCGTTTTGATCGACGAATTCTCGGATCTGGTTGACGATTTCAACCCCTGGTCGATGAATCCTCGAACACGATAGATTTTCCTCGACCATCTCTCGTCCTGGTTGAGGATTCCGCCATCCTGGTCAACGAGTTCTCCGTACCGGTCGATGATTCCAACACCTAGTCGACGAATCCTCGACCAATCCTCGCACTGGTCGACGAATTCTCGGACCCCGTCGACGATTATAACTCCTGGTCGATGAATCCTCGAACCCGATAGATTTCTAGATAAAGCTCGCCTCAACATATACTCGAAGCCGGAATATCTTGGCACGCTGGTGGAACTATTGGAGGGCTTCAAGACTTGGGATGTGCTGCTTAGTTCCTAGTTCAAAAAATTGTTTGAACTGCCTGTTGCAAGGTGTTCTCATTCTGCAAAGTTGATTCACGCGATGCTTGCTACACAATTTTTGACACAACGGAAGCATGAATTGTGGATTGTATATTGAGGGTTTCCACTCCGCTTCTCTCTCCGGGAATTCCAAATCACAACTGGCCTGAATTGTGATAAGTTTCCAAGGAATTTTGAGAAGGAAGATCACCAAGATCCTGCATATCTGTCTGTTTGGAATCGTCTATTTGGGGAGAAGTGTGTAATGACAGTCATGGATGTTATTGACATGCTAAGGGGAGATGTTAATGCTGAGTCTCGAAAGTGATTCTCGACATGGAAGATGCTGAGTCTCGCATTAATAGTCTTGATTGATGGGATTGTTGTTTGCAGCAACACAAAACAACATCGGGTAAGTGGCCCATTTGTCGAGATGCTTCATGATTTGGAATTCTTTATGAGCTACCCATGGGGGAGAGTAGCTTTTGAATCAACAATGGAAAGGTTTGGCCCTTCCGCTGGGGAAACATATCCTATTGCAGAACTCAAGAGCCAGCTATCTAAAAAAGAAGCAGTTGCTAATACGGGTTTCGTCTTGCACTTCAACTCCAAGTCCTCAACTCCGTTCATGCTCTTTGTAGTAGGATTAAAGAGCCTACATATTTCAGAAATTTTATCCAAAGGCCTGCAGTTGATCTTGGTCGCACCATCTTTCTCCGGGAGTAAGATGTTATTGACGTTGAAAACGCTGCTAATGTAAGTAACATTAAATACTGTTTATATATACTGGTATAGTTAAGTTTTAGAGTGATGGATACATTCATTTGATGCATAGTTTACCTAGTAATTTTGTTTTATGAATTTTACAGTTATCAGTGGAATACACACTATACCAGTCAGAAGCAGTGAACGGAGATCTCTCTTGGCCAGATGAAGATGACGACCACATTCGTAGAGATGGTGGACAAAATGTGAATTTAGAAGCCTCTGATGGTGTGTGGGATCTTTATGGGTCTGCAAAGAGTATTTTAGAGGTATTACTTAAAAAGTATTGACGACCCTCTTATGTCTTGTTGTATTAATTTCCCATTGCTGTTCATCTTATGTGTTTGTTGGACAATATAGAAAATTACTACAGAGATTTCTTCCTCTCCTATTCCAACCGCCAATGCAAAAGATCCAGAGAGCGAAGCCGTTGAGGATGATATATTTGCTTAGGTAATACTTTGACAATATTCGTTGTATCCAGTTCTTTGATGTCCTAATCAATCATACATTTCTGAAGCTCTTACACTGGTTTTAAAAACACAAATAATCCATACAAAGGAGACTACCTCTCGTATTCCAAACATTCCCAACCCCACTGTTATAGAGACTCAAGAAAAATTGTTTGAGGAAGAAATAATTGCTGGTTCGCCTACGCTGACTCCTTGTTCACTAGTAACACCAATAGCTCAGGTTTAGAATTATGAAGACCGGAATGTTCCTCATCCAATTCCTATATTCTTATATATTCATTGAGTAACCTGTTTTCGGTTTGGAATACTATTATTATGACATGTTATTCCCGACACGCACAAGGATTTTGCCTTTGATGAGGTTAAATACCGCAATTTATCCTCGATTGTTGCATCATCACCTGCTTATTTTGTTCAAGAGAGGACCAATATCCGTCAGCCGCTTCCGGATAAGCGTGTTCCTAGGTGCTCTCGCTTCCTCGACACAGCGGAGTATAGCGTAGATCCCATGATTAGTGCTCTGTTTAAGAGCAGAACCAAGTAACCTGCTTACACACCTCTCCCCCAGTTGGATGAAGAAGAGTTCAAGGCATTTAAAGAGTTGCTTGAAGATGATCGAGCCAGGTTTGTTCCTTGTATAAACAATAAACTTGTTTGTCAATAAGATTTTTGGTTTGAAAACCTATCTTTCTTTAATACAGAGAATTCACAATTTGCACTGGTCACAAAGTGGGTAATAACCACTTCTTGGACATTGCAAGAAAGGAGACGTGGGTCTCAACAAAGGTAAATTTAGTAAAATAGAGATATATTTATTGTCTACATCAACTTGAGAGGAATCCTGATGAGGTAATATTACTATATGATACAGCATATGCAGCTACTAACAGGAATGTTGATGAGGCGCCGGGGGAGAGCATACATTTTAAGGAGGGTAACCATCATTGATACATGGTTTGCAATGCTTCTATCAACACACCACGATGATTTTGTGAAATGCGAGGACAAGGCAAAGTACGACTGAGGGTCATCAGTGAAGGCATATGTATCAGGGAAATCTACTGGGATTTACATGAATTCAGAATTTCATGTCGATATTGTCTACGTCTCAATGAACTGGGGATGTTCTCACTGGGTTGGATTGGTAATCAACTTGAAGCTGCGACACATTGATATCTTAGACTCCTTCATGTCCCCAACTCCAGAAGAGGCTGTGGTGTTTCTAATGACACCAATCATGGATAACATTATGTGGGTCCTAAAGAGGTATTGCTGCCATACTCTTACAAAGGACATGACAACGGAGCCTTTCACATGTTCACCTATAACACGATTGTACATTGTGGGCCTGTAGCATGCAAGTTTCTTGAGATGCATGCTCATGGTATGGATTACGCAGACATGTCAGCGATAACAGATGTGGTGGTGACTCGCATTAGGAAGGTATATGCGATGGATACTTATGATATTTTTGTTGAATGTGAGGACGAGTACTAGTTTTATGTCAAGAGACTTATATATAATTTGTGTAATATTGAATTGGTAGGATGTTATTTGTATTTTAAACCTAATTATGTCAGCAATCTGTACTTTGTCATTTAATTTTATATTTTGTTAACAAAACTAATTTGTATTTTGTATCTTGAACCTAATTATGCTAGCTGTCCGAATAGGCTATATGTACATCTAGTCGCCCGTACATATAGGAAACACATTCTCTACAGTTACGTAGAAATTCAGAACAGTGTGAAAAATATGACTAAGACAACAAAGCGGATGCAGACTGAGGACTGTACAGATATACAACTACAGAGACTTATGATAATTGGTGTAATATCTGTAATGTTTATTTGTTTAGTACAAATATACAACTACTAGTTATTAGTTTAGAGCCTTGTATATAAGTTGTGAAATATATGTAGAGTAAAACTATATTTGGAGCTTATATATAATGTTGTACTTTGTTGATAGAGACAATGTTTTTATTAATAGAAATAGACCAAGCGGATAATGTCACCCGCACTTAATGTAAATTAAAATTCGTTTTCCATTGTCTACGATATACAAGTAGATGGTCTATTCTGAAGTTTCAATCATATCTTAAACATATCAGAACTTTTGAGTTCTCACCTCCTCACAACATAAACGAAAAATATCACACACCTTGTTCCTTCAAAAGATGTTGATTAATCAGTCAACACTATTTGTGAGTTAACATTTATCCCATAGAAGGCAATGTTCCAAAACTCATGGAAAAAATATATAACAAAACCCAATAGTATACATCCAAAAAGTGGTAAAACAATTTAATACAATAATTATACAAAAAACTAAGATAAAATACCAAGAACTATAGTTATACAAGAGGATAATAAAAACAAATTACATCCACATAAACATAAGATAATTTGAACATTGGTCCAGCAGAAAAATTAACGAGCCTCACTTCAAATCATTTGACATACCTTCCTTGACAACCACCATAGATAACAATCATTGCAAAAGTTCTCAAAACCTCTTGAACCAACATCATAGTCCATTGCGCACAATCCGGCGACGGGATACATTTGCAATAAGGATAGAGAAATGTCTTCCGGTAGGAAGCGTGGCTTATCCTCCGATAAGGTCGTAACTCCCTCACCAACTCCTCTCCCCACCGCCTGACTTTCTGTGTCCTTAACGGAACATGGAACATCCCGAACTGCTCAAGAAAATGTACCGCCATAGCCTCATTTCCAACACACATAGAGAAGATACCACAAGCTATTGTTGCAGCGCCATCCTCTGGGACTAACTGCGCTAGAAGCTCAATACCAGCGGGGATGTCACAACATTCAGCCACCACCCTTAGCCCTTCATAATATATGGCGGTCTTGTTATGAAAATTGTCTACAAACATATTTCATATGAATGTATAACAATATTACTAAAACCAAAAACGTCCCCTGCCAAAAACCTCCTCCATTGATAACCACACTCATATAAATGGCCACCGATATTACTGAAACCAAAAACGTCCCCTGCCAAGAACCTCCTCCATAGATAAACAAAAAACTTCCCAAATCTTTGAAAGATTCCATAGTGTCACCCAAGGAGATTCTTGCACGTAACACGATTGTGACCTATACCTCCACATCTTCCACACTTATTAGGAAATTAAGACTTATTATTTCCCTACAGAGGACAGAAAAGTATTGTAACATTTGAATTATATACAAAAAATATGGATATATATAAAATAACTGACCTCATATTCCCCAACTGAATGTATCCGCAGCTTTGGAGGTCTCCTAGAGTTATATTTATTTTCGGAGGCATTAAACAGAGAACCCTTATATTCTTACGGACATCCACCTCCGATGGATCGCGTACAAGGAGGATAGGTTCTTGTACCGTTGGTGCCCACATTCCTAACCTATGCATCTCTCCAACCAAAGTTCTGAATTCCAAACCCCTATCATGAGCTACAACCATTGCATGGGTAAAGGGAATTCTGATCTTCTGAAACTCCAAGCAAGTACAAGTCTGTTGCTCCAAAGAGACGTGGAATTGTTCTCCAACCTTTGCAACTACTTCGAAATCCCATCTCCCAACAGCCGAAACAGACATACCTAATGCACCTTTGAACCGCTTCATAAGTTCCCTTTCAACCGCAATAGGTATGTCTCCAACAGTTCTAGCTATTTTTTTCCTCCTGGATTTAAACCACCAAGTGATAGTAGGATTTTTACTCAATTAATCCTAAAACACTATCCTGTCGTTGTAGTATTTTAGGTTGTCAATCCAATCCGGTGTAATGCAAACATATGAGATATAATTAGAAAGCTCTAAGTCAAGCCGAGCAGAGAGTTGGTTGGTTCTAACAGTCCTAGTATGCAAAAACAGAAATGAAATGAAACTAAAAACAGAAATGACAATAACAGACAGGTGAATAACAAAGCAGAAATGATAACAGGCAGTCAAATGGATAAACGATTCCTAAGGATGGGATAATCGAATAATGTGGTCTCCTTAATCTATTCAAATGGTTGACAAAACTTCACAGAAGCTATCCCTAGACAACAAGTTCAACAACAGATTAATTCACTCCCGTGATGGAAATCCTCAAGCAAAGCTAGACACTGACCTAATTCTCATTAGCGATCTCTAACTAAGCAGGCATAATCGAATCAACTTGTTAAAGCCAATACCCTCTCTACAACCAATCCCTTGGGGTAGAGGCAGATATCTCTGGAATTAATAGGATCCAACGCCCATTAAACACATTCTGAGCGTTGGACGTCTGGACTCATATTCCACATTAGCCACTGAAACAAGCAATAAGCGCAACTAATCCAAAAGGGATTCTAGTATTCTAAACTCAACCACCTAAAACGACTAAGTAAACCACAACTAATCTATCCCATCCTTAGAAATACGGTTCACTACTTAGACATAATCAAAGACAATAGCAAAGCAACGATTGAAAACTTGATAACAGAAATGATGAAAGACTTAAACGAAAACTGAATATACAATACTTGAAAGTGAATACAAAGTCGCAGGAGAAACACTGCGGCTATGAAAGTTGCGAAATATAAAAGTTGGATGAAAAACGGGATGCCCTAATGAAAACCCTAAGAGGCTACTTATATAAGGGAAAATGAAACAAATAAGGAAACTAGATATATATCGAATCTTCACGTCATGACCCTGCGATCGAATGTGTCATTGGCATCTGATGGGCTGAAATGAGCTTCCCTGTGATCGAGTATGTCATTGATCAAACTGGGCTTCAGGGACTCCGCCTTGCGATCGAGTGGTATGTAGTGAAGACGAGATTGAATGGTCCTGCGACCCTGTGATCGAGTGCGATCGGGTGGATGTGATGAGGTGGTGATCGAGTGGTTACTTCGGCTTCAATTATCTTCTTCGTTCTCACCTTGTCTGGTTAAGTGCAAAACGAGCAGATAGGCCTCCTGGTGATCGAGTGGTTCTGATGGGGTGATTCCTCCGACTTCGCGATTGAGTGAAACTGAGCTGCTAGCTTCTCCGGGGTTGCGATAGAGTGATTTGCCCTGGCAGGGATCCGAGGCTGCGGTAGAGTACTTTTGCGGAAGGCGTCATTGGGCATTCTGACTTTCTGTTCTATTTCTCCTCTGTTTGAACTCCAAAAGCATCCAAAGTATGCAATCCTAATGCAAAATCGTCCTAAGTATGCAAAACACACTAAAACGACTCCTAATGAGATGAAATGTGGATGAAACAATGACAAAGTGGTGAAGAATGAATGCCTAAATCATGCAAATTATAGACATATCAACTCCCCCAAACTTAGTCTTTGCTTGCCCTCAAGCAAACATGAAGACATAAGCGGAAGGAGAGGTTTGAAGTTGGGGATTCAGAACCAAAGCATGAGATATGGCAATTAAGATCAATGTACCAGCTAACGGTTCTAAGATGCGAGGTGATCGACTTCTACTTAAAAACTTTAGCCATGCTCTGTTATGATCCAAACCTACACTCAAATGCACAATGCGTCAAGATCAACCAATCCCTTTAACATTCATTAAGTTCAAAAACATGAATCACGATATGCATCGCTAGTGAACTCATTTGGTCAATGACAGGTTATGAGACAAAGATGATCCCTTTTAAGTGGTTCAGATTTTAATAGCAGGGGACTCTCAATGAAAAAGGACTGAGCTTTAGAAGAATGCTAAAGGTAAATGCCAACCTATGCATACAAGAATAGCACCCCATCTACCCAATGAAATAAACCGTGAATAACAAGTAGATGGTCTTACCTCTAAACCCAATGATGACCCTAAATCTACCCTTTTGCACTAAAGGCATATTTCCATTTTTTCTCGGATCAATGTTTCCTTTCTTTTCTATGACTCTTGTTATTAAGGAGAAGCGTTTCTCAAACTCTATGAGTCTAGTCTAGTGAATAGGGTTTTTCTTAAACTCTTATGGCTCATATAAATTTTTTCTCTTCTCTGTTTTTGTTGCCATCTTTTTTTTTAAGAGCATATCTTAACAATTCTATGCTTCCCAAACATTCACTAGACCTCAATATGATTTTCAGCTTCCTTCTCCTAAAGACTATAACCCATTTTGTTTTCTTTCTTTTTCTTTTCACACTCAATCTCAATCCCCTAATAAGTTCCCACCTAGTCCTACCAAGTCCGAAAACGCGGATTGGAACTACATGAGATACTACTCTTGTCGACTCAAATACAAGTCAAATACGTCTTGAACCCTCCCCCAAACTTAAATTATACAGTCCCTTGTATAATCAAAATTTGTGAAAGAATTCAAGATAAACACAGAAAAAAAAAACAAAAAAAAAGCGGTATTTACAAAGGGTTTTGGTGTGTTACCTCAGTAGAATGTCCTGGAGATGTAGTCATCCATATCTGCTTGAGTGTACTCAGCAGGCATGACCGGTTCTTGATGTGGCTCCGCCATCTCCTGTGCTCGATTGCAACCACAACAGGTTGTGGAGCACGACGCTCATGTGTTCTCTGGCCCGACATTATCCGACCCTTGCTTGATGATCGGACCATCCTAGCGCTCTTCCTTCTTTTGTGCTCCTTGACCTCGTGAGACGAGTGTCGTGCATGTTCTTGTGGAGGCAGCGCGTTCTCTCTGTTGATAAGCAGATTGCCTTGGCGGGGCAATGTCATGACGCCTGGATGGCATGTCTTCTCGCGGGTTGTCTTTGGTGATCGCACTGCTGGAGATGTGGTGTAGCTGATTGCCTTCTACATATTGTCAATGGCCTTGACACACTTATGGATGATCTTGTCTTGAAACTTGCATCACATTTGGGTTAGATTGAGATTCCGGTGTGCTTCAGCGAGACTCTTGCTTTCTCGTGAAGGGGGCTTGTGTTCTTCAAAGTTGTACCGGCTAGTGTCATAGTTCTCCCAGTTGGTCTCCTCATTATCACTCTGACCTTCTACTTCTTCAACATTCTGGGACGTTGATCCTCCAATCACAACATGGATGATTTCTTGTGGTGGCGAGAAGTCGATGTTGTCTCTCACCGTGATGGTTGTCATCTCGCTGAATGGGAGAAGAATAGTTGCTTCTCCTGTTGATGGGTGATCAAACTTGAAAGCGTACCTCATGTCATAGACCTTATGCTCGATCACATGGTCAAGCTTGAGATGGGCGATATCCATCCAACGTGGTTGGATTGGATTCGATCGCAGCGGGTTGTCGCACAATAGAAGGATTGGTGTGAATACTCCTCCAATGCAAAAGGCTCCTTTTGCATTCTTCTTGTCATTGGCCAGCGCCCACCCTCTATAGCTACATAGGTGATTGAGGAGATACATTGACGGTGGTGTGTTATTGGTATCTTCTTTCATTGTTTTCTCGTCCTTGGTGTAACAGACGAAACTCAGCAGCGCCACGTCTAACGTCTCCATGTCTTGGTTCGTAACAGTGGCAGATATCTCCCTAGCGTAAGGGACACTGGCCATGGCTCTCTGGAAATAGCGAATGGCGGGATTGCGGATGAAGTTGCTCTTGGATCTAGCGGAGTTGAAGCTGGTGGTGTCTCCGATCGTGTTCAACAAAGATTTTAATTCTTCTCGGGCAAACCTTGGTTTCGTTCCCGTGCTGCTGGGAAACCCAAACATGGATTCCAGCGTCTTGATCGCCAAGATATAGCCGCGATCGTCGATGGTGAAACTTAAGTAACCAAGCCCTTATTCTCTAAACTCAGCAGCTGACAACCCCTCAAACAATTCCACTTGAAGTGATGAAAGGAATTGAAGTGTCTCATCCTCATAGGTAGGATAGAGATGAGACATGCGTGTTGTCATGTGGCATTTCTCGAACAAGAGCTGAACGTCCTACAGGATGCCTAACTCAACCATTGTATCCGGATGAGGATATCTTGTTCCCCAAAACGGATTACTTTTGAGAACCTTGTAGTAGTCTCCCGGGGTCAGCTTGTCTTCTTTCATCAAGGACTTAGTGGTCTTGCGGGTTTGCTCCGGAATGTACTCTGCATCATCATCCATCTCTTCATCGACCAACTCATGGTTCTCTGTCATTGTCCGTTTTCCTTTGGAAATATCTTCTCTTCTTCTGTCATTGGCGACTGCTCGCTCTGTTTCCTCCACAAATCGCATGTACTCCTCTGCTTCTCTCTCTGGCCTAGTTGACCAAGATTCAGCCTCATCAACATTGTAGTCGGCATTCATAGATGATTCTTAGCTGTGTGAACTCATCTTGAAGCTGAAATTGATTTGAAACTCACAACTAAAGCTTAGTAGGTTAGTGAGAAACAAACAAAGAGAATGAAAGAAATGACTTCCTGTTGAGACAGAGTTGCGATCGAGTAGAATTTGATGGTGAGATCTCAGGTAGCGATCGAGTGAAGCAAGCAAAGGAGAGACAGGGTTGCGATAGAGTGGTTTCTGAGGTTCTGTTTTAGTCAATAACAGCTAGCAACAATGAAAGAGTTGAGAGCGTTTTTGGTAGTGAAGTAGAGAGATAAACAAGAGAGATGTTTTGAAATCACAAGTTACAAAGAAAAGTGAACAATAGTGACACTTATCTCCCTTTGCGATTTGAATGAGTGGAGGAGGTGTGTTGCTTTTAAACGGACAGATGAGATGCAATGCCTGTTATGATGTCGGCAAAGTGATAAGGTGACAAAACATGGTGCTTTATGTGGGCAGGATGAGGTTCCTTCAATTCACGCGCCTTGTGATCGTGTATGGGCCATTGATCCTTTAATTTTGTGTCATCGGCTACAAGTGGAAACATCATGGTCTTTTTGGAGTTTCAGTGGAGATTGAAATCCAGTGGACTTTATGGGAGCAAGGTTTGTCATTGAGGTTCTGTGGACACTTTCACTCCTCCTTGCGATCTAGTAGAAAGTTGTTATCCCGAAACTGCTAGATCGCACTCTAAAGCTTTTACTCCTATGTTGTGATCGAGTATTTGAAAAAGTTTTGTAAAATTTTCATTTGAACACTCGATCACATCCTTGTTGATCACTCCAGCTGTTATTCATTTCCTGAGAATCAAAGACACAACCAAAACAAATGAAAAGTAACAAATAAATAAAAAGTATATACAGGGATAGTCATGGGACTTCCTCCCAAGTGAGCTTGTTTAGAGTCTTTAGCTTGACTCCTCACACTTATTAAGTGGAGAAAATGTGACAGAGGGAACTTGAGAAGTCCTCCTCTTCACTGATCTCATCATCATACTCATCATCCTCCCTTGACAGTTGAACAGCTGAGTATTCAATTCTTCTTTCCTCAAAGTAGGCTGCTTCCTCCTCTAAAGGATAGTCTTTCTCTTCTGACCAATCCCAGGTGATCTCCTTTCTCGAAATCGTGTCAGTGTTGAGCTGGGGTTGAACCTCCTTTTGCATTCGACTTAGTTTGTCTCTAAGCTTTTCAAAAGTGTAGTTCAGCTTCTGAATGGTGCTGTTCTGGATATCAGTCTTCCTTTTGAGTTCCAGCCAATCAAGTGTGGAGGGTATACTCGATCGAGTAGTCTAGTTCGAAGGCAGAGTTTGAACTGAATTTTGCTCCTTCCCTCTTTTGATCTCAAGGCTTTCACTTGGAACCGCTCTCTGAATCTCTAAGGTTTATCCTTCTGTTGGTGACCTTGTTGGAGATTCGTTGATGTCAAACTGTAACTTGATGTGCCTCTCAAGGTTGAGATCAATCTTACCATATCTGACATCTATTAGTGCTCCCACTGAGGGTAAAAAAGGTCTTCCTAAGATCAGAAGATCCTTAGATTCTTCATCCATCTAAAGCACGACAAAATCAGTAGGCACCTCTACTCCATTTATCATTACTGGCACGTTCTGTAGAATGCTGAAAGGTCTCTTTGAAGTTCTATCAGCAAGGATCAAGGTGATGTCACAGGGCTTGTACTGAATGAATCCCAACGTCCTTGCCACAGAGAGTGGCATTAAAGTGACTGAGTCTCCTAGATCACATAGACAATTGCTGAAAGTCAATTGCCTAATGGAACATGGCAGAGTGAAAGATCCAGGATCTTCCAGCTTCTCTTGAATAATCCTCTCACCAGCGGCTTGATGCATATTGACATCGTCTTCGTCATCTGAATCGTGATATATGTTGAGCCTTTCCAATATCAAGTTTCTCACATCTTTGTGAGGTTCTGAAATCAACTTGAGGACTTCTACTAAGGGCATCATAGCTTCCATCGCATCAAGTTGTTTTTCTTCAAGAGATTCATATCTGTTTTTCCAAGCTTTCCTAAACATCCATGGAAGAGCAAGTGAAGGTGATAGAGCTGGCTTGAATCGTTTTACCATCCTCTCGATTTTAGCAGCCTTCTCCTCAAAGTCAGACTGAGCCTGATTGAAAGGTTGAGCTGAATAGTCGATCTCAGCAACAATGACTTCAATCTGAGTGGAAGCCTCCCCTTCTTAAATTACACTGTCCTCAGAGTTTGATGTAGAGACATGTTGAGTTGGCAGCTCTCGCTCATGTCTGATAGTGATTGCGTGGGCAGTGGCATACTCCTTAGGGTTCTGGATTGCTTTTCCTGAAAGCTTGCCTGGGTTATTTGTAACAGGTGGTGAAGTGGTGATGCCGTCCAGATATCGTACCCTTGTGCTCAATTTTTCCATCCTGCTACTCAGTTCAACGAACTGTCTGTCAATTTTGTTGTTTAAGTCAGTCAGCTTCTTAGCGGCTTCCATTACCCCCGCGGCTTGGCCTTGCATGATCTGTTGGAGCATATTTTTGATGTCTGATTCCTGGGGTGTAGAGGCCTGATGTTGCTGTGGTGTGAAACCAGGTGGTGGCAGTTGCTTTTGATACCCTCTTTGGAACTGCTGCTTAGGATCGAACCCTTGGCTTTGGTTGTAAGGAACAAATGGTTTGGGTTGGTTCTGCTGCTGCTGCTGCTGCTGAGGGTAAACTTGGTCTTGAGGATTTGCGACATTTGTGCTTCTGTATGACATATTTGGGTTGGGTCTGTAATTGTTGTACCCTTTGTTGTAGCCGCCTTGGTTCTGAACATAACTGATTTCAGCGTGATAATAGGTTTTTAAGATCAATTAATCCTAAAGCACTATCATATCGTTGTAGTACTGAAGGTTGTCAATCCAAATGGGTGTGATGCTAACAATCAAGATGTGATCAGAAGTCACTAAGTCAAGCCAAGCAATAACAGGTTTTGTTGTGTTCTAGCAATTCCAAGTGAACATGTAGAAAACAGAAATTCACGTAGAAACAATAAAACACTCGACCAACACAGCTCGTTACAGAGCACTGGGTGTGGTCGAGTGACAGGTCGAGTAACAGACAGAAAATGAAACAGGGATACTCGACTGCACAGTCTGTTGCCAGACAACTAGGTGGTCGAGTATCAGGTCGAGTAACAGTAAAGAATTGCAGAAACTAAGCAACAGATGACAAGATGCAGTAAACAGCAGTAGAGTAAACAATAAATTCAATCAGATAAAGAATTCCCGAGGATGGGGTAATTGAGTAGTTTCGTTTTCTCAGTTACAGGTGATTGACATGCTTAATAAATTATCCCTAGACAACAAGTTCATTAACCAAATCTAAGTGCCACCGCAACAGAGACCCTCAAGTTAACCTAGTCCCAGACTCAATCACCATTGACGAGAGCTAACCTAACAAGCATTATGAATCAACAAGTTAAAGCCAAAACACTCCCTACAACCAATACCTTGGTACTGGGCCACGAATTTCTGGAATTAGTGGTTTAGACATGTCATCGAACACCTTTTGGGCGCGGAAATGTCTGGGCTCAAATTCCAGTTGATCAAAAAGCAATATGCATTAAGAACAACTAATCCAGAAGGGATCTATCAATCAATACTCAACCACCTAGCATATTGAGAATTCTACACTACTCTAACCCATCCTCAGAAACCTATTCACTACTCAGACATCATTGCAGAGAACATAAACGTTGAAAAGGATGAAAACATGATAACAACAATGTAATAGCAAAACGATAACATAATGAACAACAGTAAACAAAATCAAGAACAAATACTGAATGCTCAATATTGAATAGATAAAGAGAAATCCGGATTACAAAAGGTGTAGAACACAGTGTTTGCGGAATAAAACTAGATAAAAACTTGTTCTCGAAAATGTAAAGTACATGGTACTTATAGCAAAATATTCCAAAACCCTAATACTTAAAACGACGCAGTATTAGGACGGATTAAGAACTGTACTCGACCCAGGTGGTCGAGTGAGAGGTCGAGTGATAAGCTGGAGTCTTCTTTTCTTCCTTGTGCTCGAGTGTCTGGTTGAGTGCGGAATGGAGAAGACTCTGAAGCTCGCCATCGAGTATGTAGTCGAGTGGTTGTGATGGTGATACTCGACTTCAAGGTGGAGTGGTGCGATCGAGTGATGATCAGGTAGTGGAGGTGAAGACACTCGACCTCGAGGTCGAGTGATGTGATCGAGTGACGGTCAGGTGGTGGAGGTGAATATACTCGACCAGGGGGTCGAGGGGTGAGATGAAGTTGTGAAGTCCCCTACTCGACTAAGGGGTCGAGTGGTCTGAAATGAACGGAGAATGATACATGCTCGCTGAATGAACGGAGCTTCGCTCAAACTCTTGCTTTCCCTCGATGGAGGTATATGCTCGCTGAAATGATACATGCTCGTGTCAAAATCCGCCTCATCTATATCATCTGTCTCATCAACATCTTCTGTTGTAGCTCCTTCAGTGTGACTAACCTCCTCAGTTGGCGGACTGCCCTCGAAATAAAGATCTTCAAGCGCAGGCTTGAAGTCGATGTTCCTTCCCTCGAGAATCTAGTAGCGTCAATGCAGGGGAGAAGAATGTTGGCGATTCTAATCGATGAATGCTCGAACCTGTAGCGGTGGAAGTCGCCTGCCATGTCATACTCCAAGAATTCACATCGGCGCAAATGATCCAAGTCCATCATCCTCGGTGCTAACCCTGGTTCCTTGAGTGGTACTCCACAAGCTTCCAGAATTGGTGACACAACGCCACCCACGGAGAGTGCTGCTCTCACCTTCTTCTTACCCTTCGTCAACGCCCACTTCCTGTATCCACACAGATGGATCAACAGAGGCATTACTGGTGGTGTGTTGTTGAGATCGCCTCTCAAGACATTCTTTCCCTTTGTACGGCGGAGAATCCCTGTAAGCGCGGAATCTATCATCTCCATGTCCGTGTTAGACACGGTGCCTGTAGACTCCCTGGAGTAAAAACGTTGGCAACCGAGCGCTGAAAGTAGCGGATCACAGGACTTTGGATTTGGTTGCTCTTGGACCGCGTCGAGTTTAGCGGTAGATTGTTCCCAATAGTGGCCCACAAATCCTTAAGCTCTTCCCTGTCAAACCTGGGTTTGGTTCCCTTTCCACTAGGGAAACCAAACAGTTCTTCCAACTTCTTGATCAAAAGTTGATACTGCTGTTCATCCACTGAGAACGTCAAGAAGCCTAACCCCATGGTATCCAGCTCAAAGTCTGTGAGTCCCTTATACATCTCCACTTGCAGCGTGGAAAGAAACTCGATTGTCTCCTCCTTATAGGCAGCGTAAGGGTAAGACAAGAGTGTCTCCAGATGACACTTCTCGAACAGATGCTGCACGTCCTCCAGTAACCCCACTTGGGCTAAAGTCTCATAGCAGGGATACCTCGTTCCCCAGAAGTCATTCATCTCAAAGAATCTGATATACTCCTCCACTGTAACCTCGTTGGGTTTGTTCAGCAGCTTCTTCTCCTTGCGCCATGACTCTGGCTCATACTCAGTTTCGATGTCCTCATCAATCAGCTCATATCTACTCGACATCGCCCTCTTTCCTTTAGCGATTTCAGCTCTTCTTTGATTACGTCGAGCAGTGGAGCGTTTAAATTCATCCCTGAAGCTCTCACAAGTATGTTGCTCTCTCGGTCTAGTGGATCAGGACTCCGCTTCATCCACATTATAATCAGGGTCCATAGAGGATTCTCCACTGTAGTTACTCATGATGAAACCTGAAAACAGACAAAAATCAAAGATAAACGTTAATACGTTAGTCCCAACAAAACCAAAACCCAAACCAACAGAGTAAACCGGTCGAGTGTACCAATTTTTTTTTTTTTTTCTTCGGTTTGGTGAACTTGCGGTCGAGTGACTCCTTGGTTGTGTGAATGGAGTGCGCTTCGCGATCGAGTGACCTTGAGAGGCGAGAGATGGTGAAGCGGTTTAAAAGAGGTCGAGTGACTTTCGGAGATGATCGCTAGTTGCTTTGTAATCGAGTATGTGTAGAGGTTATGATTCCTTGGTCAAACGGTGATGAGCGAGAGCCAATGAGAGGTCGAGTGAAATTGGAGGAGCGGTGATTCGAGTGATTGTGCTGGTGGAGAGGCGGAGGTGCTCTTGCCGTGAAGTCGAGTGAGTAACGGTGGTCGAGTGAATGGAGCAAAGCGGTGAAGTTGATGATGATTTGAAATCGAGTACTTGGTGAGAATGCGAGTGAGCGATGATGAGAGAGATGCAGTGAATCGAGTGAAACGGCGAGGTCGAGTGACTGTAAGGTTGAGAGGCGGAGGTGTAGTGATGTCGCGAATGGAGAGATGATGAGCTTGATGGTGATAAGCGTTCGGCGGTGAAGAGATCGAGTGGGCGTTGAGGATTCAAGTGCGTGAGGAAGAGAGATGGTGAGGTCGAGTGATTGAGAGAAAAGAGATGAGAGTTTGGTTGATTTTGGATGAGAGATGGAGGTGGAGTTTAATGGAAGTGGAGGAGATGACGAGGTGATGAGGTCGAGTGAAGAGGGATGGGGGTCGAGTGATGGGGTTGACGTCGAGTTGAGGAGAAGAGATGAGGAGAGATTTCTTGTCCTTTGGTCTGTTGCATGGAGGACATGGGCGTCAGCGGTGGGTCCCACAATGTCTTCTTGTCCTTATTGTGTACTCTTTGTTTACTGTAAAAACCCCAGGAAATCCCGCAATCTTCTATAGACTTGATAAACGCTCTGTAAGTCTCTGTAGCTTCTGTTGGTCGAGTAAAATGATGATTAAAATTTTTTTGGGTTTTAAACATTACTCATACTCGTCCAATGTACTCGATCTCTAAGCCATCTGTAGAGTAAAATTTTTGAATTTTTACTCTAGCTTCACGTTATTCCTCTACTCGTGAGAACCACAAACACAACTAAAACATATCAAAAATAACAAGAAAGTAAAGATTATTTACAAGGATAATCATGGGACTTCCTCCCAAGTGAGCTTGTTTAAAGTCTCTAGCTTGACTCCTCACACTTATTAAGAAGAAAATGAATGATAGAGAGGGTCTGCATAGTCCTCTCTAATATCATCATACTCAGCGTCCTCCCTGGAGAGGTCTGTAGCAGAATACTCAATTCTCCTCTCTTCAAAATAAGCTTCTTTCTCTTCTGGAGGGTAATCTGTTTCTTCAGACCATCTTGAAGTGAACTTTTTTCTCGGGATAGTGTTAATCCCGCCTTTAGGTTGAGCTTCCTTCTGCATCTGATTCAGCTTACTCCTAAGTTCCTCAACAGTGTGGGCTAGCTTCTCTATAGTTTCATCTTGCTTATCAGACCTCTTTTTAAGTTCTTTCACTCTTTCAGTCTCATATCCTTCTCCTGAGATCACTCTATCATTTCCAGAGGTTTTTCCATCTTCTGTTGACCCTTGTGGAGTTTTGTTGATGTCAAACTGCAACTTGATGTGCTTTCCAAGGTTGAGACTTATTTTCCCTTCCCTGACATCTATCACTGCTCCCACTGAAGCTAAGAAGGGTCTTCCCAGGATTAAGGGATCCTTATGCTCTACTTCCATATCCAGCACCACAAAGTCTGTATGCACTTCTACTCCATTAATTATGACTGGTAGATCTTTCAGCATGCCGAAGGGTTTTCTGGAAGACCTACCCGCAAGGATCAAACTCAGGTCACAAGGTTTATACCGAATAAACTCTAACCTTCTTGCCACAGAGAGTGGCATTAAGCTGACAGAGGCTCCGAGATCGCACAGGCAATCGCTGAAAGCTAATTCCCCAATGGAACATGGTAGAGTGAAAGATCCAGGATCTTCTAACTTTTCTTGAATAATCCTCTTATCAGCAGCTCGAGATGGAGTGACATCACTTTCATCATCTGAATCGTGATACATTTTGATCCTTTCCAGTATCAAATTTCTTATATCTTTGTCCGGATCAGGAATCAGGTTGATAACTTCCATCAGTGGCATCACTGCTTCAATCTCGTCCTGCTGCTTCGCCGCAACAGACTTGTATCTCTCCATCCATGATTTTCTGAATGTCCACGGAAGAGCACGTGAGGGTAATGGAGTAGGTTTGAATCGTTTCACCATTCTCTCGATTATGGCGGCCTTCTCTTCCGAGTGGATTGAATGAGATGGCGAGAACCAGCAGAATGGTTGAATTCAACAACAGAGACTTCAATATGAGTAGAACCCTCCCCTTCTTGAACATCACTGTCCTAGTGATTAAATCAGGGATAGGTCGAGTTGGCAGCTCTCGATCATGGCAGATGGTGATGGCGTGAGCAGTTGCATACTCCTTTGGATTCTGTATTGACATCCCAGGAAGTCCTGTAACTTTAGGTGCAGAGGTAGATGCTGATTGGCCTTCTAAGTATCTGACTTTGGTATTCAATGCCTCCACTTTGGCATTCAGGTCTTAGTAGCTGCAGTCCAGCTTATGGTGCAATTCAGATAATTTCTTAGCAATTTCCATGGAGCTAGATGCTTGTCCTTGTAGCAGTTGTTGTACCATCTGTTTCATTTCAGCATCAGGAGCAGCAGGACCTTGGTTTTGCGGAGGTGCAAACCCAGGTGGTGGTTGTTGCTGGTAGTTCCCCTGAAATTGCTGTTTGGGAACGAAACCTTGGTTGTAGGGAACAAAAGGTTTGTTCTGACCTTGTTGTTGCTGTGGAGGATACACCTGATCCTGAGGATTAGCAACGTTGGTGCTGCGGTAGGAGAGGTTGGGGTTGTTGGTTTTGAAGTTGTTGTATCCTTTGTAGCCACCCTTGTTGTTATTGAAGTAGCTGACTTCCTCCAACTGGTTACCCTCTCCATCTTGGACCTGATACTGGTCGTCATCAACAAGGAAGTGCACATGCTTCTGCTGGCTAAGAAGAATTCTGTCCAGCTTGTCATTCAGCGTTTTTATATCCTTCATGTGTTTGTCATCAGAGTCAGCTGTGCTTCTGACGGTCCTATCGCAGTCCTCGTTGTAATTACCATCTGACTGAGCAAGGTTCTCAACCAATTCCCACCCTTCTTCAACATCCTTGTTCTGGAAATTCCCATTGCTGGCGGTATCCAGAAGCATTCTGATGCGTGGTAGAACTCGTCTGTAAAGAGTGATGAGCAGAGAGGCTTTAGTAAAGCCATGATGAGGGCATTGGTTGGTGTAACCCTTGAAACGCTCCCATGCTTCACAGAAGCTTTCACCAGCCTTCTATAAAAAGACAGAGAACTCATTTCTGGCGTTGGAGAAGAATTTTGATAGAAAAGCCTTCTTGCAATCATCCCAGGTGGTGATTGAGTCATGGGGCAGATTCTTCTCCCAGATGTGTGCTTTGTCGCCCAAGGAGAATGGAAACAAACGAAGCTTGAATCCGTCTTCACTGACACCATTGATTTTTGTTAGGTTGCTGAGCCTATCAAATTCATCAAGGTGGTCGAGTGGATTCTCCATTGGCAGACCATCGAATTTGTTCCCCTGAATCATCGAGATGAGACCACTTTTAATCTCAAAGTTGTTGTTCTGGATAGTAGGAGGTGCAATTCCTTTCCGCTGACGGTGATTGTTGGTGTCGGATCCCGCACCATGGGCTCGGATCCGGCCAAAGATTGCTACGTGGGTAAAGGAAGCCCATAAGAGAGAAGGCCCACAAGCGTCTTCGAGGTGAGAGTAGGGATGAGGTGCTGACCTGCGAAGTGAGTGTAGCATCGAAGTCAAGACTACCCGGATTGAGGAGGCTGAATGGGCCGAAAGGTGAAGTCAAGAAGGTCCGGAGTGGATTCAAATTCAAACGTTCAAATAATTAATTCGAAGATTAGAAACGGATGCGTTTAAGATAGAATGATTATGATTAAATAAGAATTAAATGTATTCTTTGGGTATATATTGTGAGTCAAAGCCCATGTAAAGACACACGCATTTTCTTGGTGCAAATTAGCTATACATATTCTTTTACAATACTCATAGTTTTCTCTATAATTATCTATCTATTTTATAGTATATTTGTCCTCAAGAATAACTTGTTGTCGAATTACCACCTGTCAAAAGGCGAAAGTCAAAAGAAACAACTATACCTAAGCCTACTGTGCAGGAAGATATTGGGCTCGAACTAATAGAAGAAATCACCCCTGGCGCTACAATCGAAGCTGAAACCGAACCGTGGGTTGACGAGGATATATTAGCACCAAATGAACATCCTGAACCAGAAGCTCGAGTGTTTCACGAAATTGACTGAATTCCGGCTAAAGATTGGGGGGGCTGATTGGAGGGAGCCAATAAAGCATTACATCGCTACAGGCGAGCTCCCAAAGAACAAATGGCAAGCTAGAAAAATGAGAATCGTTAGCGCGAAATTTTGTCCATCAAAGAATTCTTTATATAGGCGAGGTGTAAGTGATTCCTACTTACTTTGCATTTTTGGGCCCGAAGTCGAGATTGTTATGAGCGAAGTACATGAAGGCTTGTGTGGAAGTCATTTCTCGGGAAGGGCTATGGCTTTCAAGATCAAGAGAATGGGATACTACTGGCCTACTATGATCACGGACTGCGTTAAGTATGCTCAACGATGCAAACGTTGCCAACTCCATGCACCACTCATTCACCAACCTTCGGAGTTATTCTCTTCGATCTCCGCCCCGTACCCTTTCATGAGATGGTCAATGGATATCATTGGAGCATTACATAGGTCAACCCGAGGTGTACAATATCTACTGGTTCTAACTGATTATTTTTCGAAGTGGATTGAAGCTGAAGCGTATGTGAATATTAAAGATTCGGCAGTAAAGACTTTCATTTGAAAGAACATCATATGCAGGCATGGCGTTCCATACGAAATAGTTACTGACAATGGACCGCAATTTATTTTGCACGAGTTTGAAGCATTTTGCTCGGACTGGGGGATTAAGGTTAGTTATTACACTCCGCGGTATCCACAAGGGAACGGTCAGGCCGAAGCTGCAAATAAGACAATTCTAAGCAATCTTAAGAAATGTTTTAAGTCATTTAAAGGGGGCATGGTATGATGAACTTCAGCCAGTCTTATGCGCATATCGCACAACTCCTAGGCGCTCGACCGGTGAAATCCCGTTTTCATTGGTTTACGGGATGGAGGCAGTTGTACCAGCCGAGCTCAATGTGCCAGGACTTCGTCGAACGGAAGCTCCTTTGAATGAAAAAGAGAATTCTGCAATGCTCGACGATTCGCTGGATACCCAACGAGAGGTGAGATCAAGCCTTAATCCGAATTCAGAATTATCAACATGCAGAAGCTCGGTATTACAATTCGAAAGTCAAAAGCAGACCTTTCTTTGTGGGCGATTATGTTTTGAAACGTGTGTTCGATAACAAGAAAGAAGAAGGAGCAGACAAACTTGGCATTAATTGGGAAGGTCCTTATATTGTTACCGAGGTGGTCCGAAATGGTGTTTACAGATTGAAAGATTTAGAGGACAGACCAGTCCAACGTCCTTGGAATATTATGAACTTGAAGAAATTTTATGTTTAAAACGAAAAGGGAAAAAGACACGCATTTTTTGTATATGAACTACTGTGAGGCTTGATCTCGAAATGGGTACGTAGGCAGCTCGGAAACGAGTTCAGCTATTAATCGAATTTGTTTTATTCATGTTAAAAAAGACTTTGATTATACGAAAGAATGAAAACAAGGAGTTCGACTATGCGAACGAACAAAGCAGGAAGCAAAGATAGATTTATTTAAAAAGAAAAACGATGGAAAGGTGCCAAAATCTTAGACACACTTCGAACTAGGAAATCCTCCTCGTCTTGCAGAACACCTCGACCCCTTGACTGGCGATGTCAAGAATGAGCATCATACAATCCGGGATGCGAGCAAATTCTGCGATTCCAAGTTCGATCCAATCTCCGGGGTGAGAGTTGAGGGTGTGTAACTCCCTTGATATCACAGTGACTCTCCGCAGCATTTGGTTGATCTTCTTTCGAAGTTTCTTCTTTTCCGTTGAGCGTTTTTTGTGTTGAGCCGCGAGAGCTTTGATGAAGGACATCGCGATGTCCTAATCTCTGCTCGAAAGGTCCTTAATTAGTGCACACGGAGCTCGGATCTGGGATCTGAAGCTGCGAAGTGGGGGGCGTCCTCTGTCTGGTACATTTGGAATGTCCTCGTCGATCATCCCGATCCTCGAAAAGTCTGGCATGGATTCCGAGCATCGGAGGTTGAAGGCCATAACTGCGAAAGAAAAACACGGTATTGTTAGTGAGGAATGAAGGAGGACCTAGAGAGGAAATTTATAAGAAGTTTTCTTAGCTTTCAAAGATTTGATTCCATTTAGAGCCGGAGTGATTCGCGGAAGCATTCACGTCGCCTTGTTCGCTCTGCATTTAAAGAATATCTCCAAAACGAATATTTTCTGAATCAAGGAAAGTTGGAAAGTTTCCTTAAATAAACTGGGCCGAAGCCGAGTAGGTAAGTCCATGCGAAAATAAAAGGTTTTGAGTCTCAGAAAACATTTAGGGAAGGGGCTCAGGAACAGGCTCCTGCATCGCCGGTTCGGGGTTCGAAGTGGACGCCTCGTTTTTGACGTCCACGTCGGGTTCATTCTTCACGCGCTTCCAGGGGTTACTGTCCTCCTCCTCGTCGTCACTGTCCTCACTGTCAGACGGGATCACTTGAACCGGAGCGTTTACAGGACCGGAGACTTGGCCTCGAGCACGAAGGTACATCCGGAGCATGTGCGGGATCTTCGCCACGCAGTCGAAGTTCCTCCACTCCCATTGAAAAGGGTCGCTCTCCATAGCCCTTATCTTCCTCTCGATACGGGCAATTCGGGCCTCCAGCGTTTGCCTCTTGAGGCCCAAACGCTGCCTTTCATCGTACAAGCGGCGATGCTTGTCGACGACCTAGAATATGAACTGGTTAAAAACGAGTTAAACTTGTTCCGAAAAAGAGAACGAGAGAGGATTTACCTTGTCCATAAAGTCGTACGCCTCCTTTTTATCTTTCGAAGGGAAGTGGAAAAAAGCGTTTGGAAAGAGGACACCGGTGGGCTCGAAGCCATCGCCGGACAGAAACAAGGGACTCCCGGGGTCGAGGGGGCAGACGGTGCAGGCTCTTTCGCGTTCCATTTTATAGGTGTTGTCCAAGTAAATTTCTGCGATCATGTTTTTCGAGAGTTGAGAAAGTTTATGCTCTTATTTATAGTGATTTAGGGTTTTACTCGAAACCACAAAGTTAATAATTGTGGCGTGTCCGAATGAGTTTATCCATTTTTGGGAATCGAGGAAAAGTCAATTATTGCCTTAGAAGCGTGACACTTTTCCAGATTTCCAAGGACAAAAAGGCAACTGTTGAATTTAAGATAAGTGGGCCATTAAATGCAGAGTAAATAGTAAAGGCTCAGAGCCCGCGAAATAAATCGAACTGACTAAACCCGAGTTGCGGAGTTCGCGGATTCGAGTCCACATTTTTAGGGATAGGTCTGATCAACCTACAAATCCCGTAACTTTACCACATGGTTAAACAAAAACGCTATTTAAAAAGATGGACTTTGCAAATCCATACTCAAAATTAACACAAAGAAAACCCTCTTGGGATCATAGTTTTAAAGGAAAGGTTTAAAAGCCTCCTCAGGCAAAGTATTTGTTTAAAGCCTACTTAGGCAAGTAAAGTAATTAAAAAAACAATAATAAATTTCGAGTTTAAGAGACAATCCCCATTAAGTGGACACAGCCACTACGAGTTCTCGGGCATCTCGGGTTCGATTTGAACTGACTCGGGATCTGCGGCAGTTGTTTCAGTCTCATCCGGCTCGCCAGTAGCAGGCTGCTCGCTAGGAACCACGGAGTCTGAGCCATCATCGTCCTCGATGACCACTGTCTCCGAGTTTGTGGATGGAGAAATTTCAGGCGGAGTGATTACCGCCTCCAGAATTGGCGTCGGCGCGATAGGCACTTCGGGTTCAACGGAATCGCTAACACCTAAGGCAATCATCTCGGACTAACACAAGAGTAATTCGCTGTGGATCGTTTTTTTTTGAAAAAAAAAGAGAAGAGTCAGAATTTACCAGCCCAGTCTAAACCAGATTCGCTCAAAGGAGGCAATTCAGTGAAGAACTCCTCGAACTGTTGAGGGTTGAACGACGAGGAAGGAAGGGCAGGTAAACGATTTCGCTTCTCTTCCAGAACGGCTTTCAACTCGTCCCACTCTCGTTCTTCAGAAAAGTCATCTTCATGAGTTTGGTCCAAAAGGAGGAGATTGCCCTCGTACTCCTTGATGTCCGATTCCAGCTCCATTCTAGCCTTTTCGGTTTGGATGAAGACGATTGCCCCTTGGATCAACTCCATCCCGCGACCTTTCACCCCTTTCCCGGCCTTTGATGCCGACCTCGCCAACTTAGCGTCCTGATAGTTGGCCACCGCTTTGTACTTAAGCTGCAATTCGGACATCTGGTTGGACAATTCGTAGGCACTGGATTAGGATTCCGAAAGTCTGTCCCGAGAAGTTGAGAGTTCTTCTTGGATTTTATCGTACCTTTGGTACTGTTCCTGCAGCTCGCCGTTGGACTTCATGAGTTCGGTGGACAGGTTGGCCAATTGATCCTCCAATTTCAGCCTGGTGTCATTTGAAGAGCGGAGATTGGACTCAAGGGACGAAGACTTATCTTTTCACGCCATAACATTTTTTCCCTGTCAAGTAGTAGCTTTTCGTAGTACTCAATCATGTCGTTGAGTTCGCTGTTCGCCTGAATCAGATAACAACGAGAAGGGGTTAGCGACAGAGTAAAGGAGCAAAGATTAAAAGATCTATTGTGGGAAAAAGGAACTAACTCGAGATGAGTGATGGGCATGGAGTAGGAATCGTTCACAAATTGCAGGACGCCACCTATCGAAGGCTGGCAGGATGGTGTCTTTTCCGGTTTTGAAACATTGAAAGACGTTTCCCTCCGTTTCCATCGCTGTTAAAGAAGGTCGGACCGGTCAAGGAACTCTAAGTCAATAAGTCGAAATGGTAAAAAATGTAATAATAAAAATGGGAGGAAATTTCTAACCCGTGAGCGACTTGGTCTGAGGAACCAAAACAGCTTTAGTTCCAGCATCTCGGATCTGTCTCCGCTCTGCCTTTTCACCTCCTGATCCAGACGAAGGAGATACGGTGACTGGAGGAGGAGGGCCCATAGATCGGGGTGGCAGCGACGGCCGAGGAGAGCGGTCAGTCCGGGCCCTCGTCTTGTCTCTTTTGGGGGAGGAGCTTCTGCGGGTTGGTCTGTCTCTCTTCTTCCGAATCAGGTCAGCAATTGGCTCGCTGCAGAGTCCAGTTTGGGAAGTGGGCCAAGGTGAGTCACAGCGAGGTGATCGCTCCTTGTGGGATGACCGGCCGCTGTGACCTTTACGGTGAGGAGTGGGTCTGTAAGCACCGGCAGATCTTGCCCATTCGGCACTGCCATCGTTGACTAGCAAGGTTCTGCTATATTCCTTTTTGTCGACTGTGGATTGGAAGAATGATTTGTTCACTTCGCAAGCCTCCACAATCGACTTGGACATTGTCTTGCGTCGAGCTGTGATGGCCCGAGCAGAAGTCCCTTTGGATAAAGAAGGGGGCAGTGGCAGCTGGAGGAGATGTCCAGGGGGGCTCATCCTAAGCTTGTGGTTGGCTTCTATGAACCGGTCGAGAGTGAAGGAGTTCCAAAGGGTTTTTCCTTCGATGATAATCTTGAAGAATTCGCCGAATTCAGCAGTAGGAAGGGTAGGTGCGATGAAAGTTGCGAAGTGAAAAATAGAAGTTGGTCAGATAAGACAAGAAATAAAATGAATTTCATATGAATGACCTAATAACTACCGGGCTTAGTGGTCCACTTCG
The DNA here is from genome assembly GCF_000001735.4 of Arabidopsis thaliana. Lineage (NCBI taxonomy): Eukaryota > Viridiplantae > Streptophyta > Magnoliopsida > Brassicales > Brassicaceae > Arabidopsis > Arabidopsis thaliana. The sequence goes on along the minus strand of NC_003074.8, from coordinate 15,140,999 downwards.
AGGGGAGCAAGTCCAGGAGGTTTCCGATCGAGGCAAGGCTCTTTTAAACTAAGAACCACGGGTGATGCCAATTCTCTTCTTTGTTCGGAAGGTGCGAGATGAGATTTCTATTGGCGTTCGGATAAGCCGAGAAGTATCCGACTTTGTTCGAAAACTCCTCACACTGAGAAGTTCGTTCAGTTTTAGAACCCCGATGGCGTATCCGGCTTCAGCCGCAATAGTAATAATTCCCAGAATAGTCCGGAGGAGGTTGGGAGTTAGCTGGGGTAAGGCGATTTCAAGGGCCAACAAGTAACGAACGAGGGCTTCGGGGAGAGGAAAAGTCAAGCCACACCCTTTGAAGTAAATCTCGTACACGCAGAAGAACCCGGGACGGTGTTCCTCCGGTGATTCGGTAGGCTCCGGCATCTGAAAATCCTTCATTACTTCGACCAGAATCTGACAGAGCTCTCCCAATCGATTAAGAGATTAGAAGGTGCATGTGGATTGATAGTGGGGACCGGCGATGTCATTTGGCCGGGTGCAGAGGTCGTTACTAGAGCCGGCGTTGTCAAAAGAGGGGGATTCAGGTCTTTCAATTTCGGAATTCATCGTGTAGAGAATAAGAAGATTGAAGGTTTGTAGAGAGAGAAGAACTTTGCTTTCAGAGAGAAGCGTAAAAAATAAAATGACAAGGAAAGAGTAAAGTGAATTTACCTATACGCGAACCAGTGATGATGACGGAACCGCCTTGGGAGTCGTGGAGGAAGTGGAAGAGTTTCTCCGCTTTAATAGTAAATAAACAATATACGGTCATAATTGCGACAAGTCTCACATGAGTAATTATAGGAAATTCTGAGATTAACTCAATTGCGCAACTTAGGCGGGAAATCAAAAGAATCATTTGGCGCAATCTTTGCCCTTATAGCATTAAAGCCTTCCAAACTGGAGTAATACTTCGAAAGACTTGGGGGGCTAATTGTTGGTGTCGGATCCCGCACCATGGGCTCGGATCCGGCAAAACATTGCTACGTGGGTAAAGGAAGCCCATAAGAGAGAAGGCCCACAAGCGTCTTCGAGGTGAGAGTAGGGATGAGGTGCTGACCTGCGAAGTGAGTGTAGCATCAAAGTCAAGACTACCCGAATTGAGGAGGCCGAATGGGCCGAAAGGTGAAGTCAAGAAGGTCCGGAGTGGATTCAAATTCAAAGGTTCAAATAATTTATTCGAAGATTAGAAACGGATGCATTTAAGATAGAATGATTGTGATTAAATAAGAATTAAATGTATTCTTTGGGTATATATTGTGAGTCAAAGACCATGTAAAGATACACGCATTTTCTTGGTGCAAATTAGCTATACACATTCTTTTACAATACTCATAGTTTTCTCTATAATCATCTATCTATTTTCTATTATATTTGTCCTCAAGAATAATCCTACCCACTAAATAAATAAATACTTGAGTGTGTGAATCCGACATCCACAGTGATCACGTGGTGCATCTCCAGCACCAATGTTGGAAGGGCCATTTTGTTGATTCTGTTCGTCAGCCATTTCGAGTGGTTGTTGGGGAACAAGGTTGACTGTGTTTCTCCTTTCTCTGAGTTTGCCAGCTATGCGGTCGATGTTGTCGTTGAAAAGGAGGTTCTGATTACCTGTTGATCGAGTTTGCATACAACAGAGGTGTACCTGGATCAAGAAGACAACAAGAAAAACACACAGTTAGCAACCGAATTGAAAATTGAGAAAGAACTTGATATAAGCAAGTCTGAAATCTCAAATGTAACAAACAAACACTCAATTGGCAACGGCACCAAATTGATAATAGGTTTTTAAGATCAATTCATCCTAAAGAACTATCATATCGTTCAATCCAAATAGGTGTGATGCTAACAATCAAGATGTGATCAGAAGTCACTAAGTCAAGCCAAACAATAACAGGTTTTGGTGTGTTCTAGCAGTTCGAAGAGAACATGCAGAAAACAGAAATTCAAGCAGAAACAATAAAACACTCGACCAACACAGCTCGTTGCAGAGCACTGGGTGTGGTCGAGTGACAGGTCGAGTAACAGACAGAAAATGAAACAGGGATACTCGACTGCAAAGTCTGTTGCCAGACAACTGGGTGGTCGAGTATTAGGTCGAGTAACAGTAAAGAATTGCAGAAACTAAGCAACAGATGACAAGATGTAGTAAACGACAGTAGAGTAAACAATAAATTCAATCAGATAAAGAATTCCCGAGGATGGGGTAATTGAGTAGTTTCGTTTCCTCAGTTTATAGGTGATTGACATGCTCAATAAATAACAACAAGTTCATTAACCAAATCTAAGTGCCACCGCAACAGAGACCCTCAAGTTAACCTAGTCCCAGACTCAATCACCATTGACGAGAGCTAACCTAACAGGCATTACGAATCAACAAGTTAAAGCCAAAACGCTCCCTTCAACCAATACCTTGGTACAGGGCCACGAATCTCTGGAATTAATGGTTCAGACATTTCATCGAACACCTTTTGGGCGCGGAAATGTCAGGGTTCAAATTCCAGTTGATCAGAAAGCAATAGGCATTGAGAACAACTAATCCATAAGGGATCTATCAATCAATACTCAACCACCTAGCATACTGAGAATTCTACACTACTCTAACCCATCCTCAGAAACCTATTCACTACTCAGACATCATTGCAGAGAACATAAACGTTGAACAAGATGAAAACATGATAACAACAGTGTGATAGCAAAACGATAACAGGATGAACAACAGTAAACGAAATCAAGAACAAATACCGAATGCTCAATACTGAATAGATAAAGAGAAATCCGGATTACAAAAGGTCTAGAACACAGTGTTTGCGGAATAAAACTCGATAAAAACTTGTTCTCGAAAATGTAAAGTACATGCTACTTATAGCAAAATATTCTGAAACCCTAATACTCAAAACGACGCAGTATTAGGACGGATTAAGAACTGTACTTGACCCAGGTGGTCGAGTGAGAGGTCGAGTGATTAGCTGGAGTCTTCTTTTCTTCCTTGTGTTCGAGTGTCTGGTTGAGTGCGGAATGGAGAAGACTCTGAAGCTCGCCATCGAGTATGTAGTCAAGTGGTTGTGATGGTGATACTCGACTTCAAGGTGCAGTGGTGCGATCGAGTGATGATCAGGTAGTGGAGGTGAAGACACTTGACCTCGAGGTCGAGTGATGTGATCGAGTGACGGTCAGGTGGTGGAGGTGAATATACTCGACCAGAGGGTCGAGTGGTGAGTTGAAGTTGTGAAGTCCCCTACTCGACCAGGGGGTCGAGTGGTCTGTTGAGGTCTTGAAGCTTCTACTCGACCTGGTGGTCGAGTGGTTTGATATGATCAGGTCCGCTTCTTCCAGTTAGCTCGTCAACAGCTCTAAATCACATGAAATCAACACAAGTATGCAACATGCATGCAAACATATCCTAAACATGCAAAGTGATGACAAATGATGAGAAATGGTATAAAACAGTGATGATATGATGCTAAAGTGATGACAAATGGATGCTCAAAACATGCAAAATACACACTTATCACAGCGCACTGATCATTCACCCCCTCTTGGATTTGGAATACTTCTTCAGAGGCAAAGTCAACATGCTTCTGCTGCACTTGGAGGAGTTTGTTGATGCGTCTGTAAAGCGGGTTGCAAGGTACCTAAAACACAACGACAAAAAAGGCACAATGTTAGTAATTTGTGTAACAAAAGCGAACTTGATCTTAACGTTTCTAATGATCTCAAATATAGCAAACAAACACCAAACTGGCAACGGTGCCAAATTGATAGTAGGATTTTTACTCAATTAATCCTAAAACACTATCCTGTCGTTGTAGTATTTTAGGTTGTCAATCCAATCCAGTGTGATACAAACAAATGAGATATGATTAGAAAGCTCTAAGTCAAGCCAAGTAGAGAGTTGGTTAGTTCTAACATTCCTAGTATGCAAAAACAGAAATGAAATGAAACTAAAAGCAGAAATTGCAATAACAGGCAGGTGAATAACAAAGCAGAAATGATAACAGGCAGTCAAATGGATAAACGATTCCTAAGGATGGGGTAATCGAATAGTGTGGTCTCCTTAATCTATTCAGGCGGTTGACAAAACTTCACAGAAGCTATCCTTAGACAACAAGTTCAACAACAGATTAATTCACTCCCGTGATAGAAATCCTCAAGCAAAGCTAGACACTGACCTAATTTCCATTAGCGATCTCTAACTAAACAGGCATTATCGAATCAACTTGTTAAAGCCAATACCCTCTCTACAGCTAATCCCTTGGGGGTAGAGGCAGATATCTGTGGAATTAATAGGATCCAACGCCCATTAAACGCATTCTGAGCGCTGGACGTCTAGACTCATATTCCACATTAGCCAGTGAAACAAGCAATAAGCGCAACTAATCCAAAAGGGATTCTAGTATTCTAAACTCAACCACCTAAAACGACCAAGTAAACCACAACTAATCTATCCCATCCTCAGAAATACGGTTCACTACTTAGACATAATCAAAGACAATAGCAAAACAACGATTGAAAATATGATAACAGAAATGATGAAAGACTTAAACGAAAACTGAATATAAAATACTTGAAAGTGAATACAAAGTCGCAGGAGAAACACTGCGGCTATGAAAGTTGCGTAATGAGATGAAACGTGGATGAAACAATGACAAAGTGGTGAAGAATGAATGCCTAAATCATGCAAATTATAGACATATCACCTAGCAAGCATTTTCATTATAAATTCAAGCAATGCCACAACTGGACTTCCCCTAGCTGGTAATAAAGCATTATTTAAAGACTCAGCAATGTTACTAGACATCAAATTATATCTCTCCCCTGTAAAATGAACCCTACTCCAATTCGCAAGACCCATTTCTTCTATAAAATTCCAACAGCCCATACTGATCGTTTCACACACATTATTAAAATCTTTGAGCCGAAATGTGTTACCTGCTTGCCAAACTAAAGCTGGAAGACCACTCTTCTTTCCATACCTTCCTTTATCATTCCTTCTTATGTGGACCAAAGAAGCTCTATGGTGTGCTTGAGGGAACACAAGACTCACAGACTTAATATTGGTTGATTTCGATCATATACAAAGGTCAATTCAGGGCCATCTTTGATTATTTCAAAAAGCTTATTCATGAACCATGTCCATGATTCATCTGTCTCGCTGTCCACTACAGCAAAAACTATTGGAAAAATCTGGAAGTTAGCATCCTGGCAACTAGCGGTAAGGAGACAACCAAGAAACTTACCAAAAAGGTGTGTACCATCTACTACAACAACTCTCCTAAGATATTTTAACCCTTTGAAACTAGCCCCCAATGATAGGAAAACATACTTGAAACGTTCATCACCCTTATCATCCAACTCTGTTTCCAAATGATAAATTGTGCCAGGATTAGCAAGTTGTAAGACATGCAAATATACATGCAACAAGGAGAAAGAGCTCTCATACGCTCCATGAGCTGTCTCGACAGCCAGTTCTTTAGCTTTCCCAACTTTCTAATACGTTATTCGCACATGGTGCTCACTCAACATAGAATCAGGTAAGTCTCTTGCTCTTGGACCACAAAACGCCTTCACATACTTAGCCCTTAGGAGTGAAGCTACAACCTTAGAAGTTGCATGTTTTGAGAAGCGGCTCCTAGTCTCCACCTTACACATATGTTCCAACTTTGCCATCCTCACCTCATATTCTTCACTGTCCCCAACTTGATGTGCTCTGACTCTCCAATCACAACAATTTTTTTATCATAACATTCATCAACCAAGTAATGTTTCTTGTACCTAGTGAATTTGAAGCGGAACGGTTTATAGCATAAATGGACAAGGCAATCCTGAAATCTTCCCTCGTTGCAAAGGTCCTTCTGACAAACATATTATCATCCTCTTTGCTCAAGTCAACATGAGCTGCTTTTGCATCCATATCATCGATCATCTCCGAACATTGGCTCTATGTCGTCGTACCCATACACTTGATCAATGCTTATACCTTTTTGAAATGTCTCCAAAAAGTCTGTCATAGACCCAACATTACTTTCTTTTAACATGACTTTCTTTTTAGGGGGCTCAACAAAATCATCATCCCCGCTGTCTTCATATACAACGATTTCTTTCCCAGCTTGAAACGTAGCAATAGTGTAGTTATCGTCGTCAAACTCATCATCTTCTGATTCACTCCCTGTAGTGAGAGAGAAAGAATCATCAGAGTTTTCTAAAGACTTTTTATCATCAGCTGAAGCGAGAACTTCTACCGGTAGAGATGTATTTAACATCAGAAGCGGCGACAAAAACTCCATTAGTTGACTTTTATGCTGCTTCTAGTGCTTCTAACAGTAGTTCATCGCTTATGTCATATTTAGTGGATGTGACATAAACATCTGTACTCTGAACAATAGCAAACTGAGAGCTGGGATGATAGACAATAGTACTATCTTGAAAAGAAGATAACAGACCAGCGAAGTATCCTCCTTCCAATGCCGCAACGAGTTTAACTCTAGTTGGTACAAAACATGCAGATGATGATTCTCCAGCTTCTAAACACTTAGCAATGCTTGTGCCAGATTTTCCAGATTCAGAAGTGGGGCCGACTATAACTGAATCTCCTTCTCTAAAACACACAAACAGATTCACAGATTTATCGCCAATACTTAAAGATTTGAAGCATCTAAACTGCCAATCAGACCCAATCATCATCGGACCCGGCTGAACACAAGCTAACAGAGTTAGTTTGTCCTCAAATATGTAGCTAAGCTCGACAAATACTGATGTATTCTCCATTCCGAATAGTTGTCGCACCTTTAGGTCCAAATCCCTTAAAGTGTTTAACCCCATCACCCTCATCGCCCTCCCGTGCTATACAAAATCCATCTACCGGCTTGTACAACAACAATATCATCCGCTGAAAATGAAATTCAATTATCATCAGTCTCTAGGCAGTAAAAATTGAAACATTATGAGCAATTAAGCACCAAAATTTACTAATCTGAATTCCACCTTCCATGGTAGATCCCCTGAGTTGAAAGTCCTCAAAAAATAATGAAACACAACTGAAACTGACAATCATCTTCTTCCTTTTAACCTAAAATGAAATAATCCTCAAACACACGAGCTAGAATTCCCCCCAAAAAATTTAGCTAATTTCGAGTAAAACCTAAAGAGAATCTGAGTATTATATAATTTTATTCACCAACCTGATAACTAATTCCGTTGAATTGAAACTCTCATAAATGCCGACGTTTCTCTCAGCTCCCACTCCGCCATTGAATTTGTCGGCGACGATGACGATTTGACTTCAACATTTAATTTGATTCTAATGTAATAAGAATGTACAATTAAGGCCCATTTACCAACTGTTGAGCCCATACAAAACACTCGAACTCGGACAGAGGATTTCTTTTTCTGATAAAAACAAAGGAAACCCTTATACGTAATTTCCACAACATCAAACATGTCCCACTTTTTATGTATTCACGGCTCGTGTATTAGACGCTGCGGTGGTCCCGGAGGGAGTCTCAAATTATAAATAGTAACGGTACTGGTTTTATAATTAAGTTTGAAAAACGTATGTTTTTCCAACTTATCTCTTAATTATATTCGGTCAAAAATACCTTATTTTAAAATTATTGGTTGATTCAAACCTATGATTTAACGGTCATTAACAGACGTTACGGTATCTGTAAACAACGTTTAAATTATAACAGTAAAATAGTCGAGAAATACTTGATCTGTTTATTTTTGGACTTTCAATGCCTCAATTTTTTTGTAGGAAAAAAAATACTCCATTTAAATATTTTTTCTAAAAATACTTTGTTTTTGAATTGTTATTAGATTCAAATCCTTACCTTAACAGCCGTTAACGAGAGTTTTTAGAAATTAGTAAACTACGTTAAATTTTAACTTTCCATGTAAAAATAAATATATACAATATTTATAAAAACTTTTACAAATATATTGCTTGGTGTAACACGTATGTTATTCAACTTGCACATGTCCAATTTTCTTTAATGAATGTCATCATACAAATTTAAATACATCATTTTCTTCACTTTCTATAAATTTGAATTTAAATACAATTAACACATGAGAGATTGAGACAAAGATGACGACGACGATGTATATGTCATTTTTGTGGTCGTGGAGTAGGTTAGTTGCGGAAGTCGAGAAGAATTTAGGTAAAAGTGGAAAAAAAAGAAAGAGGTTTGAGAAAGAGAGAGTCTTGATCGTATTAACGCAGTAATATTAAATAAACTACTTGTTACCACTAGACCACACCAATATATTTGTAAGATTTTGAATAAAATTTGTATATATCTATTTATATACACATGGTTAACATTTAATGTCGTTAAATGATTTTGTAATATCCGTTAATAATTGTTAAGTCACAAACTTGAATCCACCAATGATTCAAAATGAAGTATTTTTAGACAAAGATATTTT